>NC_077228.1:494282211-494622715 GCF_027887165.1 Monodelphis domestica | reverse complement strand
GAAATGGAATTGGGATGTTAATTCCCTTACAATTCCAACTCCCGGGGCAAAGCCATGCACACTAATGAAATAAAACGCTATCTTCTGGGTGGCATTACTACAGAAATACCTTTTATGGGAGGCTGACTAAGTAGGGTAAATGGAGAAGAGGCCTGGGAAGCTAAGGCCAAGAGATTTTAGCTTAGGGAACTATTCCTGTCCAGTCCTTTGCTAAGCAATTTATGAAAGGAGAAAGGAAGATAGAAACATTGTCAGTCTGGAATCGACGGGCCAACTTATTACCTGAGCATTTCCAAGTACGAGGAGATAGGGTTGCGGGGAAATCATTTCATTTCCAAACCTTCTGGTTTGTCATCACCCTTTTGCCTCCTACTGGTCCTCAAATTCCTTGTTAGGTGATTTTGCAGCTGATAATCCTCTCCTCAATGAGTCAAATAGCCAGTAAGCCAGTTCTTGGAAATGTGTGGCTGACGGCCCAGCCAGGATATCTTTAGTCCCCTAGACAGCTGGATGGAAGGAAGATTCCAGAGGATGGGGGAGAGATCTGGGGGTCATGAGAACTGGCTTCTCTCACCTGGTTGTTGAAGCCCAAAATGAACCCTGACAGGGTATTCCATCTAAATTCTGATCACTCATACAGTCACATTCCCAATTCCTGATCTTCCTCTCCTCATTTCTAATCCTTTTTCTACTAATCTTTAGTATTCTACCATCCTTTAGGTCTATTCTCAGTTCCTACAATCCACGTCTTCTAGGCTATACCTAACCTCCCCAGTTGTGAGAGGAGAATGAATTTTAGAGGAGAGAGCTGAGATCAATCTGGCCACAACCCCTTCTTGTCCTTCTAGAGTCAGGGCATCCCTAATCATGGGTGATAATAACCTGGGTCTCTTTAAATCTCTGTTCCCTGGCCTTAGGAAGGACTTCTAAGCCTCTCCAGCACCCCACTTTCTCCCTGTGTATGCCAGAAGCAAGGAAGAAGGGATAGTTAGGGCTTGGGTTGTGGATAGATACTACTAAGCCCTGATTTTCAGCTGACTGTGGGAAGTAGAGGAAAGGTCGTTGGAGGGACAAAAGGTTGGAAATAATGACAGAAGCCTGGGACATTGCTTTTGGAAAACAAGATCACCTGTTGAGGTGATGGGGGTGGACTGGAGGCATTTTCCAATATCACTTGTCCTTTTGACTCTGAGAAAAATCTGAATGTTAGAGTTGGGCAAGGAAGATATCGATAGAATGATATCAATTTCCAAGCTGGGGTTTTATCTTTATCTTACCTTCTCTGCCCCTCCCTGCACCAGTCATGGCTTCCCAGCCATCCCCTTTTTCTACATTTTACCTTTATTGACTCTCAGGATTTCAAATGAGAGAAAGTGGAAACCAGAGATAAAATCACTGGTTCTGAAATTATAAGCTCCTTCTCCTCTATATTTTTTAAACCCTCACCTTCCATCTTGGAATCAATATTGTGTATTGGTTCCAAGGCAGAAGAGTGGTAAGGGCTAGGCAATGGGGGTCAAGTGGGGTCACTGCCCAGAAAGTTGAGAGAGAAGTGAGTGGTTGTAGATTTAGTCTTCTGCTTCCCAAATCTGTATTCTTTTTGTTATGCCCTCCTAAAGTGTAATATGTGACATTATCCACTCCTTGTTTGATGAAGGAGCCATTGATCATTCCCCCTCTCCCAGATCACCTTCCTTTCAATCATGTTGGTTCAAAAACAAGCAGGGTCTTGGGAGCATCTAATTGCATATCTGGCCAGAATACACCTAGCTTCACTGGATGAAAGAAAGGTACATCTGGAACGATTGTCCTCCCCAAATCTGCCCCCTCACTTCTATCTTTTAGTTTCCCTGGTTTCCTTTAAGATTCAGCTCAGAGGGGTCAGTTAGGTGGCTCAAATGGATTAAGAGCCAAGCCTAGAGATAGAAAGTCCTGGGTTCAAGGGTGACCTCACAAACTTCACAGTTGTGTGTCTCAGGGCAAGTCACCTAACCCCTATTGTCTAGCCCTTATTGTTCTTCTGACTTGGAATCAATACATAGTCATTGATTCCAAGACAGAAGGTAAGGCTTTGTTTAAAAAAAAAATATTCAGCTCAGAGAGATCCCACTATCTGAAGGAGGCCTTTCCTAGGTCCCTCAGTGGCTAGTGCCTTCCATCCATTCTGTATATTTTGTATGTATCTGGTTATATACATATTGTCTCCTCTAATAAAATACAAATTCTTTTAAGGCATGGACTGATTTTGCCTTTCTTTATGATTGACCCAGTGCCAGGCATGTAGTAATTGATAAATGTTTGTTAACGATAGTTGACTGAGCCCATCTGAACTTTGACAGTCCTGTCTTCTTTATTTCCCCTAACTTTTCAGCTCACAGGTCCCCTCCCATCAAATATCCAAGAATTCTTTTCCACTCCAGTCTCCCACTATCATCCATTCAAGAACATTCATTCAAGAACAGTTCCCTCCTGTAGAGATTCTATCAGGAACTGGTGGGCTATAGCATGGATCCAAAAATCCACCAAAGAAACAGGACTGACTGAATGATACAGAAACAGAGACTGAGATGTGGGGAAGAGACGGAGAAAAAAAAATAAGACTAAGTCAGAGATGGATTTTTACCCCTCTCTTAGTCTAGTTCCAGTTCAATCTCTGTCAAACACTCTCTGATATTTTTGAACAAGTGTAGGACAAGCAATATGAGATTGAGGAGACCCAGACCAGGGTCCAAAGCCAAGTGGGGAAGAGGTGAAGAGTCTATAATTAACCATGCACAATCAAGAAGTACAGGTCGTCTGAGGGCTAAGACTAGGATTTCAGTTGGCTAAGGCTGCAAGTTGAAACTTAAATAGGAAAAGTTAATAAAGACCTTTATGTACATTATCTCGTTTTTGTTTTTGTTTTTTAAATAGAAAGGAGGGCTGGCTAAAGAGGGTCTATTATTAAATTTCCAGTGTTTTATGCTTTGGAAATAAGCAAATGTTACAAACCAGAGCTGAATTGATTGTTTTCTTAATTATCTAGACTTTAGAAAGAGATGGGGAAAATGTTACTAATGCAGATTAAACTTAAAAGTTTGTTGTATCTACAATTTTTTGGAAAGCCTATTATTAAATATTTACCAGCATGTGCTTGGCTATATTCTTTAGATTTTCTTATTTGTTTTTAAATGTTTTATTACTGTATATAGAATTAATATATCAATTCCAAATTAATCAACACCCATCATGGTACCTTTGCCTATGACAATGAACATTTAAGCAAAACCTGCTAATGTAGTCAGAGAGATTGACAGAACATACAATGTTTCTTTCCATTAATCTATTCAATCTCTATTGAGAGGAAAGAAGTATATTCCAGTATCAGTCATCTGACATGAATATTCATCTTTGCATTTGATTTGATTTGATTTGTCCTTTAATGTCCTCTTCAATGACATTGTAACCATTGGATACATACTGTTCTCTTGCCTCTGCTTTCCTCTCTCTGCATTATTTTATGCAAATCTGTTTCTATGAATTCCTCATACTTCCTTAATAATATTTCATCACATTAATATTCCACAATTTTTTCATTCACTCAAAAATTGATATGTACTCCTTTTGTTTACACTGTTTAGTTACCATAAAAAGAGTTACTACTAGTATTTTTGATACATGTTGAGATATGAACAATTTAATTACTTTTTTCTCTTGGAATTTAACTTTAAAACTCTAAGGGTCAGGTCTAGGTAACTAGGGTGAAGTGACTTGCTCAGGGTCACACAGTTAGGAAGTGTCTGAGTTCACATTTGAACCCAGATCCTTCCAGCTCCAGGCTTGGCCCCAACCCCCTAGCTGCCCAATTTAAATGCCTTTCTCACAGAATTCCAGATGAATGGTTGGGCTAATTTACTGCTTCCCATATCGGTGTGTTACCAGTGGACAGGTTTTCTCAGTCTATTTTTTGTCCTTTATCATCTTGGCAGATGTACAATTAAGTCCAAGTCTTCTTGACTCCAAGCTCATCACACTAGCTACTACCTTAAAATGCCTCTTGGCACTATACGGATGATGAATTCACCACTTGTGCCTTTCCCACTAAGTTTCTGATAACTGGACCTCCCATTAGTCAGCCTTCTCTGACTCAGATAAACAGGGAAAAGGAAGCACTTAATTACTTGGGAAATGTCCCACCACCTGGCTTCAGTTTCCTTTTCTACAAAATAAGAAAGCTGTACCAGATGATAGTTAAAAAGTCCTTTCTAGGTCTAGTATTCTACAGTGTTATTATTCTATGATTCCCTCCACTCCTGGGACTGTACTTTCTTTCCCAGAGGTGACTAAATCTCTAGCAATGTCCAGAGCATAATAAGAGGGTGAGGAAGGAGAGGTGGAGTCATTTAGGCCCTTCCATTGGCTATTCTCTCCTATAATGTATTTTTAATTAATTAATTGATTTATTTGTTACATTAAAATTCCCAGGTATCTCCCTTCCTTGCTTCCTTTCCCCATACCAAAGAAGGGATAATTTGACAATAAGATATACACATATATAAAACTATGTCTTCCTTGTTTCTACTCATTAGTTCTTTCTCTGTGGTAGATATACACAAATCATTCTTCAAACAGCATTTCTGTGGTTGTATATAATGTTCTGTTGCTTCTATTCATTTCACTCTTCATAAGTTCATGTAAGTCTTTCCAGGATTTTTCAAAGTTAACCTGCTAATCATTTCTTATAACACAATAATATTCCATCACAATTATATGCCACAACTTGTTTAGACATTCCCCAATGGGTGGACATCCCTTCAATTTCCAATTCTTTGCCACCACAAAGAGAGCTGTTATAAATATTGTCGATATATAAAATATAAAATGAATATTTCCTTTTTCCTTGATCACCTTAGGAAATAAACCTAAAAGTGGTATTGCTGGGTCAAAAGATATACAATAGCTTTGTAATTCATTGGTCATAATTCCAGATTGCTCTCTAAAATGCATGGATCAATAATGGACTTCTCTACTAGCAGCAATGCAATGATCCAGAACAATTCTGAGGGACTTATAAGGAAGAACACTATCCACATCCAGAGAAAGAACTGTGGGAGCAGAAACACAGAAGAAAAACAACTGCTTGATCACATGGTTTGATGGGGATATGACTGGGGATGTAGACTCTAAATGATCACCCTAGTGTAAACATTAATAATATGGAAATAGGTCTTGATCAATGACACATGTAAAACCTAGTGGAATTGCTCGTTGATTACAGGAGTGGGGAGGGAAAGAACATGAATCATGTAACCATGTGAAAATATTCTAAATTAAACAAATAAATAAATTTTAAAATAAATAAAAATAAAGTGCTTGGACCAGTTCACATTTCCACCAACAGTGTATTAGTGTCCCTGTTTTTTACATATCCCCTCCAAAATTTGTCATTTTGCCTTTTTATCCTTTTAGTTGATCTGATAGGTGCAAAATAATTATCTCAGAGCTGTTTCAATTTGCTTTTCTCTAAGCAATAATGATTTAGGGCATTTTTTCAAATAGTTATATACATATATATATTTTTTTTAATTACCTCATCCAAAACTATCTTGTGAGCATTTATCAATTAGGGAATGGCTCATATTCTTACAAATTTGACAAAGTTCTCTATATATTTTAGATATGAGACCTCTGAGAGATTGTCTATACATTTTTTTTTTCTTCTATACTTTCCATGGTAAAAGGAGTTTCTCCTTACTTTAGGGAAAACTTATCTAAGATCTAATCTCCTTACCTTCTACTTCAAGGAGCCCATTGTACCCTGAATAGGAAGGGAGGTGGTGGAAGAAAAAGCCAGATATTTCCTTTCCCCCCCTCCATTGTTCAGAAAGGGAAATCAAGTTATAATATTCATGGTAGGGAAGGAAAGTCATGACTCCAGGATCCCAGCATGCATTAGCTGTAGTCTCCACTAGGAAAGAGTGGGGTTTAAGAATAGAAAACACTTTCTGAGTCAAATAAGAGGCGGTAATCATGGTACAACTGAATCAATGAATCAAAAAACATTTATTAAGCATTTACTTTGTACCAGGACCTCTGCTAAGTGCTGGAGATACAAAAAAGTCAAAAGTCAATCCTTGCCCTCAAGAAGTTCACAACTAAGGCTTCTCTGCTCACCTCCTCCTTCCCTAGGAGCAGTGATTTTTAGGTGTCACGTTAATGCCTAGATGCCCGCCCTAATTCTAGGTATCTCAAAAGCTTCTGAGTTAAGTCCCTCAAATCCTGAATATCTAAGTGGTTGAAGACAAGAATAAATTATCATTTTAATATCTCTCCATTTAATACCTTCTCCCAGGGGGGAAAAAAACCATTTTCACCCATCCCTTCTCTCCCATGTAGAGCGGTAAAGGCAGATAGAGTAGAAATGAGAGGGAGTCACCTCTAGGGTGTTATTGGAAATCTTGGGCTCTAATCCCAGTTGTGGGGTCTCAGAGAGGTATTAAAGGAATAGCATTTTTTCTAGGTGAGAGGTCAGTGGAAGAGAGGTCAGACCAACCTAGCCTGGCCAGATTTAACTGGCTGGGCTATTCCTGTCTAATTTATTTCTAAATATTCCATGACACCGCCCCCCAACACACACACACAGACTTCCTCCAGCCAGATGAGTTACATAAGGAGAAATGGAAAATACTTCATCACCCTCTCTCTACCCCCTTTCACTGCATCCAAACTGTAACCTCAAATGCTGGCCATTCCCTCAACTTCTATGTCTTAGTAGTTGAAGAATAAACTGGTTGGCCCCTGATTCCATGGGAGTGTAAGGTGCATGGCCATTTTCCCAGGGATACTGTCACCCTTTTGAGGGGACTGAATTGCCAACTACCATACCTGCCCTCTCCTGAGTCAATCAAATAGTCAATTAACAGTTCTTGGATACCTGACACCCCGGATCTTTAGCTGTCCTGGACAGAGGAGGAGAGATTGTTTGAAATATTCTCTGATGACTTCATGAGAGTGACTAAATAAATCCCTCTGACCCTGCAGATCCTGAATCCCTTGTGCCTTCATTTTCCCTTACCCTTAAACTCTTGTCTCATTCCATTCATCCAAGTTCAGTGTCTATAAATGGAAAGAATTCTGATTCTGCAACGAATTCAAATTCAATCCCTGACTCTTGCTAAATAGGTGACCATCTTATTTCTACAAGTCTCAGTAAATGGCTGTAAAATGAGTATTGTAAAAATCATACATTCAGTATCTACTTCACCAAATTGTTTTGAGAAACAAATGAGGTAATATAGGTAAAGTTCCTTTGTGAGCCTTAAAATGAGGCAATTTGTTGGCTCAGTGGATAGAGACCCAGGTCTGGGATCAGAAAGACCTGAGTTCAAATGTGACTTCAGATGCTTATTAGCTGTGTGACCCTCGACAAGTCACTTAACCCTGTTGGTCTCAGTTTCCTAACCTGTCAAAAGAGTTGGAAAAATGGGGAACTACGCTAATGTCTTTGTGAAGAAACCCCAAATGGAGTCACAAAGAACTGGACAAAACTAAATAACAAAAACAGTTGGCATTTAGAATATTTCTCAACCTGTGCCCAAACTTTCTTTCTAATGGCATGATAAATTATTCCCCTTTGTAACACTATTATCCAGTCAAATTGCTCTTCTTTCTGTCCCTCCTCTCTGTGCCTTTACATTGGTTAGCTAAGTCTCATCTATGAAATATATTCCCTTCTCTCTTAGAATCACTGATTTCCTTCCAACCAAGTTTAAATGCTGCCTTCTACATGAAGCCTTTTATGATTCCCCCAGTGGCAAATGCCTTCCTCCTTCCAATTATCTTGTCTTTTATTTTGTAAGTTTTTAAAAAATAATTTATAATATTGGTTCCAAGGCAGAAGAGCAGTAGGAGCTAGAGACAACTGGGGTTAAGTGACTTGCCCAGAGCTACACAGCTAAGAAGGGTCTAAGGTTAGATTTGAACTTGGGACCTGCCATCTCCAGGTCTGACTCTTTATCCACCAAGTCACCTAGCTGCCCCTGTATATGTTTCTATATATTGTCTCTGGATTGGCTATAAGATTATTGAGGAAAGTGAGACTTTCATTTTGTCTGTACTCCTCTGTGCCTAGCTTAGTGCCTGCTACATAGTAGGTGCTATCAAAGATCCAAAAAGATCTTGGGAAGCTAGAAGGTTAGAATAATCATAACTTCATAAAAAATAAGTGAAGTGATTTTCAAAATATCAATTGTACAAGTACCAAATGGTTAGACAACAGTTGGTTTTAAAACTAATTTGGAGTTACAGAGAATTGCAAGCTCCCTGTGCGTGATTTGGCCACAATAACGTCAACAAAAACCATGTCTAATTTGATCTTAGGTTATGTTAACAGAAGTACAGTGTACCAAATAAGTGGTAATAGTTCTGTTGTACTCAGCCCTGATAATACCACAAATGGAATTCTGTATCCATTTGAGGTTGCCATATTTGAGAAAGGATATTGATAAGTTGGAGAGGATCTAGAAGAAGGAAGGATGGTAAGGGCACTCTAAAAGTATACCATGTTGGGGGTGGCAGGTAGGTGGCCAGGTAGATTGAAAGTCAGGTCTAGAAATGAGAGGTTCTGGGTTCAAATCAGACCTCGGCTAGTTCCTAGCTGTGTGACTCTGGGCAAGTCACTTAACTCCAGTTACCTAGCCCTTTCTTCCCTTCTGCCTTGAAACCAATACTTGGTATTGATTCTAAAATGGAAAGTATGATCAATGACAGATGTAAAACCAATGGAATTCTCATTGGTTGGGGGGATGGGAACTAGGGGAGGGAAAGAACATGAATCACAAAATGATGGGAAAATATTCTAAATTCATTAATTAAATAAAAAATTTCAATAAAAAATAAAATGGAAGGTAAGAGTTTAAGAAAAAAGATGAACCATGAAGGACCAGCTGGGTGGTTCAGTGTACAATGTTCTCCTGGTTCTGTTTGTTTCATTCTGTATCAGTTCATGTAGGCCTTTTCAGCTTTTTTTCTGAAACCATCCTCTTCATCATTTCATACAGCATAATAGCATATTGACCAATCTGATAGGTGCGCGGAAATAACTCAGAGTCGTTTTAAGTTGTATTTCTTCAATTGGTTTAGAATATTTTTTTCATATGATTATTGATAGCTTTGATTTCTTCATCTGGAAAATGCTTATTCATATTCTTTGACCATTTGTCAATTGAGGCATGACTTTATTCTTGCAATTTCACTTAGTTCTCTATATATTGGAGAAATGAGATATTTACCAGCAAGATTTGTTATAAATTTTTTCCCATTTCATTGTTCCCCTTCTAATCTTGGTTACATCGGTTTTATTTGTACAAAACCTTTTTAATTTAATATAGTCAAAATTATTCATCTTACATCTTGTAATGTGCTCTACCTCTTGTTCGGTCATAAATTCTTCCCTTCTCCATAAATCTGATTGACAAACTATTCTATGTTCCCTTAACTTACTTATGGTATTACCCTTTATGTCTAAATCACACATCCATTTTGACCTTATCTTGGTATAGGGTGTGAGATATTGATACCCAGTTTCTGCTCAACTGCTTCCCAGTTTTCCCAGCAGCTTTTGTTCTTTCCCAAAAGATTTCTGAGATTTGGGGCTTATTAAACACTAAATTCCTATGGTCATTTACAGCTATATATTGTGTATATCTAATCTATTCCACTGATTCACCCATGCTATTTCTTAGCCAGTCCTAGACTGTTTTGATGATTACTGCTCTATAGTACAGTTTCAGCTCTGGTCCTGCTAGGCCATCTTTTCAGAAGGGAAAGGCTTAAAAAAAAAAGGCAAGGCAAGGCAACTAGATTAGTGAGTGATTATAGCTTCTTCCAAAAGTTTAAAAGGAACTTTATATTTTCTATGTGAGCTCCTTGAAAATAGGGACTGCCTTACCTTTCTATTTGTACTTTACCATTTAGCACAGTGAATAATAGTATATTAAATATGCTAAATAGTATATAAATAATATAAATTGTATATATAAATATGTATAAATATAATATATTAAGTTAATTAAATAAATAAAAATAGTATATAAATAGTAAACTATTTTTAAATGTTTTGTTCATTCAAAGAAAAGCTTAGGAGATTGTCTGATCTTTTACATGACTTTGATAAACAGAATTAACTGCTAATTGATATTGGGCAATTACATGCCATAATTTTATGTCACTTATTGAGATCATCAATCAAAAAACATTTTATAAGTATGTATCATGGACCAGGCACTGTACCTGTGATTTTACTAGCATATGGAAGTTCCCTTTTTTTTTTCCTTTTAAACATTATTTTATTTGGTCATTTTCAAACATTATTCCTTGGAAATAAAGATCATTTTCTTTTCCTCCCCCCTTCCCACCACCCCTCCCATAGCCGACGCTCGATTCCACTGGGTATCACATGTGTCCTTGATTGGAACCCATTTCCATGTTGTTGGTATTTGCATTAGAGTGTTCATTTAGTCTCTCCTCAATCATGTCCCCTCAACCCCTGTAGTCAGGCAGTTGCTTTTCCTCGGTGTTTTTACTCTCACAATTTGTCCTCTGCTTGTGGATAGTGTTTTTTCTCCTAGATCCCTGCAGGTTGTTCAGGGACATTGTATTGACATTAATGGAGAAGTCCATCACCTTCGATTATACCACAGTGTTTCAGTCTCTGTGTACAATGTTTTCCTGGTTCTGCTCCTTTACTCTGCACACTTCCTGGAGGTTGTTCCAGTCTCCATGGAATCATTCCAGTTCATTATTCCTTTTAGCACAATAGTATCCCATCACCAACATATACCACAATTTGCTCAGCCATTCCCCAATTGAAGGGCATCCCCTCGTTTTCCAATTTTTGGCCACCACAAAGAGTGCAGCTATGAATATTCTTGTACAAGTCTTTTTCCTTATTATCTCTCTGGGGCACAAACCCAGCAGTGCAATGGCTGGATCAAAGGGCAGACAGTCTTTTGCATATGGAACTTCCAAAAGAGAAAACTCCCCCTATCACAGCAGGTCAGCATCTTCTCAGCAATTTCTGGTCTTACAATTCGAGACTAGACTCTGCCCAGAGTCACACTGACCATATATCAGAGGATGGATGTGAAATCTAGACGTTTTGGCTCCAAGGTCAGTTCTCTATCAATTACGTTACCTCCAGCCATGTAAGCACATATGTTATGTGAAGCATTGGGAATGAAGGCAAAAATGAAACGGTTCCTGCCTTCAAAGAGATTACATTCTATACAGGGAGACAACATGCATCTAATCCAACCCAATAAACATTTATTAAGTATCTACTATGTGCCAGGGAGGCAGCCAGCTGGCACAGAGTATACAGTGCCAGGTCTGGAGATCAAATCTGGCCTCAGAAACTACAGCTGTGTGAACCTGGGCAAGTCACTCAACCTTTGCCTCAGTTTCTCCATCTGTAAAATGACCTGGAGCTGTTTGACCCTAGGTAAGTGACTTAATCACATTTGTGCCCTAGGTAAGTGACTTAATCACATTTGTGTAGCCCTTGCCCTTCTGTCTTAGAGTTGTTACTCAAATAGAACATAAAGGGTTTTTTTTTTATGAGCTGGAGAAGGAAATAGCAAATTACTCCAGTATCTTTGCTAAGAAAACCCCAAATGGAGTCACAAAGAGTTGGACACGACTGAACAAGAACAAGGCTACATGCCTGACACTATGCTAAGTGCTGGGAATGCCACTGATAAAAAGAAAGACAGTCTCTGCCCTCTGGGAGTTTACAGTCTAAAGGGAAAGGCAACACACAAAAGGAAGGAGAAAGTGGGGCTGGGGACATCAGGAGGCATCTTGTTCCATGGAGTAGAAACCAGGAAGGGCAGCATATGCGAAGTGGAGTGATTTGAGAAGCCAGTATCTGCCCCCATATAGGAAAGCGTTGGGAAGTTGGTACTCTCCAGTCCTCCAGTCAAAGGGCAAAGGAGGTGGTGGGAGGTGGTGGCAATCAAGGCTTAAGTTAACAACATGGTGGTGAGATTTATGGTGAGTTCATTCTGGGAGGGGTATCATTCTATGGAGCTGAAACCAGGCAGTGCAACAAATACAACTGGAAGCATACAAGAAAGTTTGTTTGTTTTTTTAACCAGACTTGTGATTACACAGGCATTGGGAATCCCAGTGAGGAAGCTAGCAATACAGATGGGTACATATTCAACAACTTAAAGAGTCTCAGAGAGTTGCCTGAAAGTCCTGAGAGGTGCTTGCCCAAGGTCATAAAGCCAGAGAAAGATCTTGAATGGAAGTCTTCTGGACTCTGAAGAGGTCTCTTTATCCACCCCACACCATGCTGTCTCTATTCACAAATAAAAATTGATTGGGGATGTAGACTCTAAATGATCACCCTGGTGCAATTATCAATAATAGGTAAATAGGTCTTGTTCAATGATACATGTAAAACCCAGGGGAATTGTGTGTCAGCTACGGAGGAGGGAAAGAACATGAATCATGTAACCATGGACAAATATTCTAAATTAATTAATTAAATAAAATTTTCAATTAAAAAATAAAATAAAATGATCTCCCCCCCCCAAAAAATACATTCAAAATAAAGCAAATTTTTGGAGAATACATTAGAAACTTCCAAGATCAGGGAAGACCCCTTGGAGGAGGTGGCATCAGAGCTGAGCTTTGAGAAAAACTAAGGATTACAAAGAGCAGCAATAAGAAGACTGTATTTCAGGCAAGGGGAAAAGCCTCTGCAAAGACTTGGAGATAAGAGATGAATGTGTGTCAAAAGCAGCAATGAGGTCAATTTGACATATCATAGAATATAAAAAGTAGAGTAAGGAGCCAGGAAAGATCAGTTAGAGCCCATTAGTGACATGATCTTGAGGAGCCTGTACTTGATTCTAGAGGAATTGGAATTTGATTCTAGAGATAATAGGGAGCCAATAGCTAATTGGGCAGGAGAATCATCAGTGATCAAACCTCTGCTCTAGAGATACCATTTTGGTAGCTCTGGGAAGGAAGAGTTGGAAAGGAAAGAGATTTGAGCCCTAAGAGACCACTTAGGAGGCTACTGAAGCCAGCATGCAAGGCAGGACAAATGACTAAAACTACCACGTTTAGGTTTATTCTCTTTTCCATTGCTCTTTGGGATACATGTATGGAGGATGTAAGAATGGAACAGTACGTAGCTCCACCACCTTCTTTTTCTCCCTTCCTCTCCCCCTTAGCCTCTTTTCCAAGATGAACACCTTCAAAGGAATCCAGGGACTTCCTAGGAAGAGTCCAAGCCCTATGAAATCCCCCAAGTACATATCAGATAGGAGTAAGGAGGGTATGTCTCCAGTGTAGATGCAGATATATCATAGTTGATGGGAAATGGGAAAGATTCAAGACTGCTTGGACTCTCTTCTTTGCTGCCCCTTGATTTCTCGTTGAGTGCTTTGCCCATAGCAGAAACTCAGAAAATCTTCGTTTCCTAGACAAATGAAATCATGCACAGATATGGGGAATCTCAGCGAGATGCCCCTGCCCCATCCCACAACCTCTATCTCACAGGGTTGCTGTGAGGCTCCAAAAGAAATCCTGTTTGTAAAAACACTTGGCACTGCACTTGGCACACAGTAGGAGCTATTTAAATGCTGATTCTCTTCCCTTCCTCTACAAGAGAGAGAAATCAGAAAAGTGGCAGAGATTTAGAGAAATGCTATGGGCACCAAAAAGCTGGGGCCCTAATCTCATCTGCCCATTGACTCCTGACTGTACAGTTTGGGTTTCCTCTTTTCTTCTTCAGTTCCCCTCTATCCCACCCCACATCCACTTGAGCATCCTCCCTGCCTCAATTCTCCTGATCCCCTGAGTCAGAGATTTCCCTTCCTCTTCCCCGATTGTACCCCCAGCAAGCCCCAAATAAATAACACCCCAATCTGCCAGCCTTTGTAGCACTGGGGGCTGGCAGGACTCAGTCTTAATAAGATCTAGGAAATTATCCGTTTCTCTGTCTGAAACTCCCTTTGCAGGATTTGTAGGCTCAATGGGGTCTCAGTCTATTTTATCTCTCGGTTTTCATATCTGTGTTTCAGTTTCAGTCCCTGGGCTGTTCACGCTTGCAGCCCGTGGCTGCTGCCTGTCCACTTGCTCCAACCAATGAGATAACTTGGGACTCTCTGGTTAACCAATCAAGGCTTTGGGGAAATGACTCACCCCAGGGGAGAACAGCGTGGGCAGAGCATCTCTAGGGCTGTCTCCGAGAGTATCCTTTGCCACTCCCCTCCCCCATCACAAAAGGAACTTTCTGGGGGTTAGTGAAAGGAAGGGGTGCAGGGATGGAGACCAAACGATGGGAAGTAACCGAGCTGTTCTTGATCGCCTCTCCCTGCCTGTATCGGGAGAGCAAGACACACAGGAACACTTAAGTGCGGGGAAAACCTTAGTGAAGGCCCCAGGGATCGAAAGGAGAAGGATTCCCCCATTACTAGCCCCGGACAAATCCATCCTTCCTCCCTCCCCAAACAACAGCAATTGCTTCTAAACAAGAATAAAAGCAAGGCCAAGTGTGGGAAAGGGAAGGTTGGCTTTGCCTTTTCCTGTAAACAGTCAACAGATTCTCCTGGGAAAGGAGAAAGTCCAAGGGAAAGGGTAATTGGATAATTTTCTTTCACTGTATGTTATTGTATGCACCTTTAATAATGTTCCAATGGGTGCATGGAGGGGGTAAAGAATATGTACCTCACTCTGGTGGAGGAGAGAAAGCCGAAGGCTAAAGGCAGGCAGAGTTGAGATGGACCATAAAATAGAGTTGGACAGTGATGGAGACCAACCAGTTACCATCCCAGCTAGGACATGGTTCCAGTTATAAAATGCCTCCTCCCTCCCACCTCCTCTTTTTCTAAAGTACGACAGGCGAACATAGAGAACAAAACTTTATTTAAAAACCATAAAACTGGCCTCATCCCTACTTTTTCCTAATCCCCAATTTTCTCCAAAAAAGAAAATTCTACAGGGTAGGAACAGGGAGGCAGGAGAGAGGGGGACAGTTGTGGCTTCTCCTACTCACTCTTCCCACTCTCTTTTTCCTCAAAGTATAAAATAATTAAAAATTCGGTCCTTTGCCTCCTCTCCAAAGCAACAGAGGAAAGGGGGAGGAAAACTATCAATAGCCATGAGGTCTTTGTTCCTCCCTCCCAAGAGGCAATGGCTTCTCTTGTCTCTGGCTGGGATTAGTTAGAAGGATGGTGTGCCCATGACCACAAATGGCTAGAATAGTCTCTCAGTCCCTACAGCTGAGAAGATTGGGGTGGTGGGAATTAATCGAGCTCTTCTTCAGTAAATTGCCTCATCCATGTTGTCATCGCTGTCACCCCCAAAGTCTTCTCCATTGTCAAAATATGACATGATGTAATCTGTCTCCTGAAAGGGGGCAGAGAAAAGGTAAAACGGAAGAGTGAGGGGTGCCTTCCCACTTCTGTCTGTCATTTCAGGCTTTGATGAGACCACCCACTGCCACCTTTTTAAAAGAAATCAAGGGATAATGGAATAGAACAGCAAAGATGGTTAGAAATCCTTCCATTATGGCAGCCTGGATCTTTCCCCATGATGTGAGCCCTCTAGCATTCCCATCTCCCCAACCCTCAGAGGCAACTTGGCAAGAAGGTGGAGAATGGGGCTGCTGGGAAAGAGGTCTTCTCTCACCTCCTCGTGCTCTTCTTCATCATACTCCTCCTCCTCATCTTCTTCTTTCTCTTCCTCTTCTTCTTTCTCCTCATCCTCTTCTGAAGTCACTTCTTCTTCCTTCTTCTCCAAGGTCTGTTGTGGGGGTGGGGTGAGCAAGAGGAAGTCCCCCACCCCCAGAGGGCAAAATCAAATCACAGACAAGGCAAGAAGGAGGTGTGGATGGGAGAAGGGCTTGGACCTGAAACCTGGCTGGGGTCATACTTTTTCCTGTCTTCCAGTCCTTTACCTTCTTCTCCACCCCAACTCCCCCGCCCCACACACCTCACCTCCAGTTTTTGAATTGTTTCTTCTTTCTCTGCAGGGGTTTTAGGGGCCCTCTTGGGGATCAGGATTGTTGTGCCTGGTGGGGGGAAAGGGAGGGAGGCAGTGGAACACCAAACCGAGAATTTACAATGCCTTCCCTCTCCCCCCCACCCCCCAGCTCCTTGCCTAGGGCAGCCATTTAGGCAATGGAACTCTGCTGCCCCTGAGTGGCCAATATGATAGACTGTATCTGGCAGAGGGAGGGAGGGAGGGAGGAAGACTGCCAGGCAGTCAGTTATTTCTAAGCTTCCCCCAAAACCCACAGAGGGCTGGAGGAGGACATTTGTTCCCCCGGTGTTACCTAACCACACTCACGCTCTTTCTGCAGTTTTCGAACCCGTATCTTGAGCTCTCTGGGGAGACGCCTCCAATCTAGGGGAAAGGGGGGGAAACAGTGATCAGTGGGCCCCAAGTTTGGGCCTTCAATTAGTAAAAGGCTGAGAGGGAGAGGGCACCAGGAGGTGTGTCCCAGGGGGATTTGGAACCAGTGGGGGAATCAGTTGATGGGGCACTCAGCCCACTAATGAGCATGTGGGGAAGTGTCTGAGGGTCTGCAGGAAGAATTAGGGTTGGGGGGGTATTTCTGGGAACTTTTGAAAAAATGGATTTCAGAGGGGGCTCATCACATACCAGGATTCCAATCAATCGCATTGTCAATTGGCCCCGACATCTGATATTTGTCTGAATAACGTTCCACATCTGCAGGATCAAATACCAGGCATCAGAGGCCTCTTCCGTTCAGGGCCTCTGAACAGTGAGGCCCCAGGATGAGGTTTCATAGCACCAAGGTCCTGCCCCCATCCTCATCCACCCGGAGCAGGAAAAGCCAGCTTCAGAAATGGGCTTAAAAGAGCTTCCACACACTTCCCAAAGCCACCAGAATCATTCTTCATTACTCCCCCAACAAAGACTCCGCTCATTCATTGATTGATTAGATATTTATTGATCGCTTGTACTCTGCGGAGCACCGAAGGAGGCACGATGGGGCACACAAAGAAGTGTGTCCGTATGTGCAGCATGTCCATAGTTCAAGGAGGCTAATACGCTCCCAATGCCTTGAATCATTCCCAAACATCTCCTGGAATGTCTTCCTCAAGCCTGCCAAAATTCCTCCCTTCTTGTTTAGAGAGCCTGGCTTAAAACTCAAGTCTTCCAAGAATAATCAAAGGCCCCTGGTTCTAAGAACTCGAGTCTCTGGTGGCCCCTTTGCCCCCAGGAACTCGGATGCCCTCCGATCCCAATTTCTCAATTTCTGCTTTACACAACGATGGATTCTCACTCGATGTGAATGGCCAAGATGGGATCTCAGACTGGATTCAGCCTGCACACTGCTGGGAGGCCTCTCCATGATTATTCCGTGTGTGCCCGGAGAATACAAACTCCATTCACTATCAGCCTACCGCATAATTACGGAAGGAAATCTGCCGTAAAAAATAAGTGGCCTGCCAATGCCCAAAGGAAGACTATGGACCTGATGCCACCTGGACTTGGCCATGCCTCTCTTCTCCTTCATGCTTATGAACAACCAAGCATCGAACTCGAGTGCAACCTTTTTTTTCCGATGTGTATATTCCTTTTCCTTCGGTAGGCTGCGGGCACTCGAAAGACAAAGGCTCTGTATTATTCCCCTTTGGGTCGTTAGGTCTTCAAGGCTATGGATTGTATCATTCTCATTAAATAGAGATGTTTCTATGTGTCTGTGTGTGTGTGTATGGACACACACACAAATATGGGCACTAGAGATACAAATACACACACACATGCACACTTTTCTCTGAATGTATTTGTCTCTTTCCTTTCTACCTCCACCCAGAGACTAATTAATACAGAGCTGTATTCCCTGGACCTACTGGGGCAGGAGTGGCATTCCGACTGACCTCTCTTGGGTGCTGCTGGACGAATGAAGTAGGGAAGCTGCCTCATGGCCCCACGAAGCTCCTGTTTCAGTGCGAGAACATACTCACCTTCTTCTCCTGAGGGCAGCGGCACGGGACGGAACTCCAGGGGCTAGGTGAGAGCAGGAAGGGCAGTGGTCAGTTTGGTGAGGGCTGGATGGCCCTTTGGAAGGGGGACAGAGTGAAGCACTCGAGGGGGATGGCAAGGACTGCTAGGAGGAGGGAGATCTCCTTTCCTTACTCCCCAAGAGTATAAAACAAAAGACAAAGGGGAGGTCTACATGCATCTGTGTCTGAAGAGTTAGAAGGTGAAGGGCTAGGATTATAGCACTAAAAAGTGTGAGGAGCCCAGGGACATAGCAAGCTAGAACAGGCCACTTCCTTCCCTGGAGAGCACGGAGAGAGAAAGGAAGATGAAAGGGGTGCTGTGATTTTCTGAGAGGGATCAGTCTTGGAGGAGAAGATGGAACACTCACAGGAAAGAGTGGGGAGGGCTTGAGGGTGGGAGGGGGCAGGGCATCCCCTTTCCCAATGCCCACAGCCTCCATGTTGAAGGTCAGTTGACCCCGGCCCCGACCCCGGCCCCCACCCCGGCTGGCCATCGTCAGGGGGGGCCTGGCTGTCTAGAGATCAGATGGGAGAAGCCTGATAAAAAAAGAGAAAGATGAAGAAACACTGTAAGATGGAGGAGATTCCCCATCAAAATAACCACCAAAAGCACTCCCTTGGTCTTTTCCTCAAGATCCCACCCACTCATCTAAAATCTGCCTACCTCCTCCTGGAGGTGGACTTTTTTTTTTCTTTATCCCAGAATCCAGGTTAATTCTATTTCCATATCATTTTTGCTCTCAGGGATCTTTAATCCCTGCCCTTTCCCTGGTCCTCTGTATTCAGTTCATCACCGAGTCCTGTAACTCCTATACCCACTTCTTCCTGCTGGTCCTCCTGCTACTGCCTTGGTTGATGCCCTTCTCATTTTTAGACTCAGATGACTGAAATAGTCTTTTTTTCCCCCTTAAAACCTTTACTTTGTCTTAGAAGCAATATAAATATCATTTCTAAGGCAGAAGAGTAGAAAAGGCTAAACTGGGATTAAGTGACTTGTCCTGGGTCACCCAGCTAGGAAATGTCTGAGGCCATTTTTTTTAACCCATCACCTTCCAACAATACTGTGTATTGGTTCCAAGGCAGAAAAGCATTAAGAGCCAGGAAATGGGGGTTAAGTGACTTGCCCAGGGTCACCTAGCTAGGAAGTATAGGAGGCTAGATTTGAACCCAGGACCTCTCATCTTTGGGTCTGGTTCTCTATCCAACTGAGTCACCCACGCCCCCCCCCTTACCCCCCCCCCCGGCCACTTTTGAACCTAGAACCTTCTTTCTCTAGACCTGGCTCTGCAACCATCTTTTAACTAGCTTCTTTGCTTCCAATCTTCATTTTGTGACATGGCAGAAAAAGCATCCTATTTAACACTCTAGGCTCTGAGACACCCTATCGAGGCATATCCCTTCATAGAATAAATGCTTTAGCACTGGAAGAGACCAGAGAAGCTAACCAGTCTATCCTCCCTCTCTTCTTTTTCTATAAGTGGAAAATAAAGCTCATAGAGTGGCTTGCTCAAGTCACACTGGTAGTAAGTACCAAAGACAAAATTTGAACCCAGGTCTTCTGATTTGGGGGCCAGTACTCAGTTTTTGGGAAATACTAGTTGCAGAGCCCAGATTTCAGGATTCTGAGGATCAAATGAGATAATGTATGTATGTGAGGGAATCAAACTTTTTGCCTATAATCAGCAATTTTAAAATTAATCAATCAAAAACTTAAACACTCCTACTTAGCACTAAATAAGAGAGTTCACAAGTCACTCGCTAAAGTGGATGACAACTCCAGAGGCCATTGTCCTGCCCCTGGGCAGTGCTAGACAAATTGAAAGACTATAGTTGGTTCCTGTAAAGTGGAGGACGGACAGAGACTCAGAAAAAGGACTATAAAAGGTCTTGAACTTCCTGTCTGGGGACCTTCACCTTGGACCTTCACCTTGACTTGAGACTTTGGCTCTTGGAGGACTGCTCCTGGATCTTCTCTTTAAGACCATTGGTTTTGGTGAACTTCAACTTGGGCCTTGGCCTTTGGTCTTCTCCTTTGGATTTCATCTTGCATGGGTGAGCAGTTGCCCTTCCTTTCCTGGTTTCTGGAGAGATTGGTTCCAGAGATTCCTGCCTTGGCTTTGGAGGAGGCTGCATTGGTGGAATTCTAGCTGAAGACACCACCGAAGCCCTTGTGGGGCTGAGCTGAGCCTCACTTCACTGGAGAAGGGCTAGTAGGTTTGTTAAAACCTGTCTCTTTAGCTCCCTTTTTCCATTTTCACTCTTTCTATCTCTTTGTAAATAAAGCTACTAAAAGTCATTTTTACTTGAGTTATTATATCTTTAAACTGGCGACCACAATATTACTTTAGAACTTTCATATACAGCATAAACCCTAAACTTTAAATTCTTACTATATGTATACTTTGCAAACTTTCAAGGGCTACACCATAAACGTTAGCTCCTGTTATACTGATAAGTATAGTTAGTATATGTATATATATATATGTAATATATATATAAATATAAGTAAGGGGGGAGGACTTTGTCTAGACCTTCAATTTCATCTGAGTAAGGAACTCCAGGTAAGGAAATTCCCTCTACCAATGCAAACCAGTAACTTGTTCTACAATTTATAGTCTCAGAGTAATCGTGTCAAATCAAATAGAAATGGAAAGAACAATTGGGTGGCTCAGTAGTGGAGAGAGAACCAGGCTGATCTGGATTCAAATCTAGCCTCAGACACTTCCTAGCTGTTTGACCCAGGGCAAAGTCACTCAACTCTAATTTCTTACCCTATACCAACTTACATTTCTAAGATAAAGGTTTAAAAAATGGAAAGAAATAGGGACACAAAACCCTACTTACAAAAGGCCACATACTGACTTAGAAAGCCACATATTAAAGTTATCCATGTTCTATTGTATTTTTATTTATTTTTGTTAAGTATTTTCCAATTACATTTTAATCAGGTTGGGGCAGCAGTAAGGAGTATCAGGTAGGCCTCATGTTTGGACATCTAAAGGATTAAGTCTCAACTCAGTAAAGGTCCTCCATAACCTGGTCTCACTTTACCTATCCAAATTGGTCTCTGATTAGTCCCTAATTCTAATAATCCTTACTGTTCCCTCTAGTCCCATCACTGCATCTAGTCTGTTACAAAAGATGGTTCTTGATTACACAAGGAAACTTTAGTGATTTTCTTTCACCAATGATATTCAATTGTTTCATACATTTCAATCCGGGTTGTAAAGTCCTATATAGGTCAAAGACTGTTTTATGATTTTTCTGAATCCCTGAAACTAGCCCGGAGCTAGGTCTATGGCAGGCAGAAAGCCTTTGGGTCAGAGGACTTGAGTTCTAATTGAATTTAATCTCAGAGATTTGAGTTTCCTCATACGTGAAATCTGAGATTCCTTCTAGTTTTAGATCTTGTTTGGTCACTGGAGAGGACTAGGGTGTCCAGATCAACCAGGGAGGGCTTCATGATGGAGTGTTGGAGTGCTGGATTTGGTGTCAGAGAATACGAGTTCAAATCCTGATTCTATTACCTCCTGCCAGAGTGGGCAGGTAAAGTCATTTAACATCTACAGGGCTTCGCCTCAGTTTACTCATCTGTAAAATGTGGAGGTGAAACTAGCCGAAGTATGACGTCCCTCCCAACTCTAAATTCGGGATACTACTGAATCCTCGGTTGGGCAAAAGAAAGAGAGTAAACGTCCAACCCGAAATAGGTCTTTCTTGGGTTGCCTTTCTCAAAACGCTCACACGCATGCACACACGCACACGCGCACGCACACATTCCTTCTCCACCCCCCCCCCCCAACCCCCAGACCGCCCGCGCGCACACACACACTCTGGGAGGTAGGGGAGAGGAGGGGGCCGGGCGGAAGGCTGGAAATCGCTGACCCAGTGGTGGCCTCGGCCCTCCCTCTGTCCCAGAGCCCGCCAGCTGGCCAGGGGTAAAACTGATCGAGCAGCGGGCCGGGGGCTGCTGAGCCTCGGTTCAGTTCTTACCTGGCGCCCCTCCCCCACACGGTACCCACGCAGCCGCCAAGCCCTGCGTCCGGTCAGCCTGTCCGCTGGGTTCTAGGCCCACCTCTCTGCGATCCCCATTGGTGAGTTCTCAGAACCAATGGAAGAGGAGGTGGGCGGGGCGTCCACACACATGCAGATAAGGAGGTAGGGCCGTGAGTAGTAATAGATATGTGTGGGCTTTGGGAATCCGGGCACACAGAGAACTGTGAAAAGATTGGGGAGCCGAGACAGCGTGGGGTCAAGCTATTTTGGTATGCAGCCGTGGTGGAGGAGCTCCAGAATGTAAGAGCTCTTCAAAAGAGAGACCAGACGGAGAGCTCACAGAGTTGCCCTAATATAACATTTAAAGCGCTCCCACAGGGCGGGCCTCCCTAAGGAGTCCCCCAGAAATCAGCCCTTCGGAGATATCTAGCTACGCCGGCTGCTGCAGAATGTCCCGCCCCCTCCCGCCATCACCCCCCCACCCCCCTTTTCCCATCTTGCATCCTTCTTTCTCTAAATTCTGCACGCACTGAATCCTCCCCTCTCACTTCCTTGCTAAAAATACCTTTCTGTGGGTTGCTGCAGAGTTGGCGAGAGAGCTGGCAAGAGAGGGGAACGGAGGGACTGAGGATCAGGGAACCAAGACTAGTGTGGCAGGGGACAGGACTCCCGGGTTCCCAGTTTCTTTTGCTTCTTTTCGACATATCTGAGAGATTATTTTAAGGACAAGGGGTGGGGGAGGGGTTCCTACAATTCTCCTCTATGAATGATGGATGATAAGAGAACTTAGATTGAAACAGGAAGTTAGACCTAAGAATTACTTGTCTGGGGCGTGAGAATAGTAGTAGAATCCCAAGAGTGAAATCTAGCTGTGGAATGACTCCTCTCCTCCAACATTCAGTCCGGGCATATTCCTTTGAGTGTCTGGTGTTTGATCATTGCCAGCCCCCCTTCCTTACTTGTTCTAAGGACATGCGAATCTCTCCAAGTCCTATAGATCCTCCCCAAATCCCCCAGTTTCCCTGCTACCTCCCAGCTGGACACATACTTATTCTCAAACAGCACAGATGGGAGTCATGGTAACCATGGAGACAGGGCAGGTGGCAGAGAGAGACAGATAGTGACAGAGACTGACAGGGAGAGACAGACAGAGGGAGAGATAGAAGAAAAGGCAAGAGGGAAATGGCCAGAAGATTGACAAAATACAAAGGAAGAAGTACAGAATCTGAGGGAGCTAAAACCCGGTTAATACATATCGTTTTCAACTTCTTCCTATTTGCCTCACTGCCCACCCCACTACCCCCAGAGAGAATTAAAAGAAAGGAATTGAAGGTTTATTTTGTGTCCAAAAAAACCCCCAAACCAGAAACCAGACCTACCTGAGTCCACACCTGCCTTCCTCCGTTCTGGCTAAGAGGCCAACTCAGAAGGACTGAATTCCATATCTATAACTTTCTGCACATTTTAGAAATGAGAAATATACACTAGGCACCAGGGCTCTGGGCTGGGGGTCCATTATAGAACCCACACACCCAAATATGTACACATCAAGCAGGATACTTGATCCATCTTCTCATAGAACTTGGATTTATGATGTCTGGGCCCAACAACCTTTGAGAGTGTGATTGTGTCATGTGTGATATGTCAGGTCTAGCACACAGCCACAACACGTCAAGCCCTGGAAATTGGTAGCTGGGGAAGCCTGGCTAGAATTTGTGCAGGCAGCCCTGATGAGGCTAGGGAGAGAAGAGATATCCAACTTGGGACTGGATTCTACAAATAGCTAGGTTTCACTGGCTAAGATACGGTAGTCAGGCTGAGAAAACCTGGGGCAGTGGGTTTTGTTTTCTGGGTTTTTTTTTTTAATCGGAGATTGGGAAAGGAGCAGATTTGGTGCCTGCCGCCCCCACCCGCAGAGACACGTCTATAAATAGCTCAGCCGAGCTCCGCCCCCCTCCCCTCCCAGAGCCGGCGCTGCGCCCGGGGCGCACGGGAGGAGGGATCTGGAGCAGGGGCGCCTAGGCTTGAGCATAGATACAGTGGGGGCCACCGAGGCCCACCCCCACCATGTGGGAGCTTACGGACCCGGCTTCTTCACCCATACTGCACTCTGGCCCGGGTCCCAGCCCAGGCCCTGGCCAGGAAGAGATCCGGCGGACATACAGGTATATGGGCACACCACTTGGGAGGGGAACGAGGAGCGGGAGATAGGGAACACAACAGGGGAATGGGGAACTCTGGACTCTTATTCCTTCCAGTATAAGACCCTGGACCCGAGCCGCGACCCCTCCCAGAGCTGCGGCTCCAAGGAAAGGGGGAAGGCACCGGGAATGTGTGTGCGCGCGCGTAGGAAGGGGGAAGCGGTGGTACTGAGGGGAGGTCTGCGCTCTGGCAAGAGGTATTTTGGAGAGTGGATGAGGAAAATCAGTGGCTGGAAATGGTTCGGGGGCTGAGGGTGAAGGTTGGGGTGCGGACATCTCCGCGCGTGCACACACGCACTTGCACGAGCGTTCATCGCGGGCGGGTGCACGCGAGCTCTTTTCTCAGACAGGCATTTAGGGGGGCATAATGGCACAGGGCAGAGGACAGAGCTGTGTGTCACAGTGACCCACTCCAAATCTCTATCTCTATGATTCCTTGTCTTGTCTCTATGCTTGTGTCTGTCAATGTTGGTCTATCTCTCTGACAGGGAGCACCGTAGCTGCTGAGCTTCAGTCCTCCTCTAGGCACTGTCCCCATCCTTGTCCCGAATCTCCCTCTCCACCTCTTCTGGTAGTTTCAGCCGCTGCCTTTCTCCCACCCACCACCTTGGCCATGCTGCACGCCGAGGGGCACGCTCTCCTGCGGGCAGTGGGGCAGGGGAAGCTGCGCTTGACTCGGTTGCTCTTAGAGGGAGGTGCTTACGTGAATGAGGGCGACGCGCAGGGGGAGACTGCACTGATGGCTGCCTGTCGGGCCCGCTATGACGACCCCGAGAACCGGGCCCGCATGGTACGCTACCTACTGGAGCAGGGCGCTGACCCCAACATAGCCGACCGGCTAGGGCGCACGGCTCTCATGCACGCCTGCGCCGGAGGTGGAGGTGCCGCAGTAGCCACCCTTCTCCTAGCCCACGGCGCTGACCCCTCGGCCCGAGACCACGCCGGCGCCTCAGCTTTAGTACACGCGTTGGACCGCGGTGATCGCGAGACCCTCTCAGCCTTACTGGAAGCCTGCAAAGCCAAGGGCACTGAAGTCATCATCATCACTACGGACACTTCCCCCTCAGGCACCAAGAAGACCCGGCAATATCTCAATTCCCCTCCCTCCCCTGGGGTCGAAGATCCACCCACCCCAGTCCCAACCCCAGGGGTCTGCATGTCGCCTTCTGAAATCCAACTGCAGACTGGAGGGGGCGGAAAAGGAGTGCTGTCTCCCCGGGCCCAAGAGGAGGAGGAGAAGCGGGACGTATTCGAATTCCCTCTCCCTAAGCCCCCAGACGATCCAGCTTCGTCCGATCCCCTCCCCAAACCACCCCGCCACCCGCCACCTAAACCACTCAAGAGGCTCAACTCCGAGCCTTGGGGGCTAGTTGCCCCTCCGCAACCGCTCCCGCCAGCCGAGGGGCGACCAGCGACTGACCGATTGATTGCCGAATTTAACGGCCTGGCGCTGACTAGTCGCCCCCGGCTCTCACGGCGTCACAGCACCGAGGGGCCTGAGGAACCACCCCCGTGGGCTGAAAAAGTGACAGGTGGAGGGGCCCTTTCTCGGCGCAATACGGCGCCAGAGGCCCAGGAATCGGCTCCCCTACCCGGGCTGAAGCAGAAGCTGAGCCGCATGGAGCCGGTGGAGCTAGACGGCCCCGGTCACCTATGCCCAGACTCTCCGGACTCCAGTCGCTTGTCTCTTGAGCGCCGCCGGTACAATGCTTCCCCGCTGACACTGCCTTCGGCCAGCTCCGTTACTTCACCTGGGCAGTCCCAAGAAAGCCTTCCCGGGGCCGTATCTCCTTTGAGTGGGCGGAGACGGAGTCCTGGGCTGCTGGAAAGGAGGGGCTCTGGGACATTGCTCCTGGACCACATCTCCCACACCCGGCCAGGCTTCCTGCCTCCACTCAATGTCAGTCCTCACCCTCCCATCCCAGACATTCGCCCTCTACCAGGGTGCCGGGCCCCATCCCTCCCTGCTCCTCATCATTCTGGGGGCCTTGGGTCTCCCAGGACTAAGAGGAAATTAGTGAGACGTCACTCCATGCAGACAGAGCAAATTAGACAGCTAGGGGGATTCCAGAGTCTAGGGGGACCAGGAGAACAAGGGCGTTGAGGGGATAAGAGGAGCTAGGAATGACAGAGATAAGACTATGACAGGGCAGGTGAGGCCACCAGCTCACAGACACCATGCACACACCTACTAGAGGCCACTTGTATTTTGCTCATAGGCACTGCATGGTGCACTCTTGGCAGAGATGCACATGTTCAGGGGCACAGAGCACTTTACCCAAAAGGTCACCAGACATCTCATATGTACTGGGCAGTCACATATAAGGGTCATGTATGTGGCTGATGCAACTGTGCACTTGCATGTGAGATCAGTGTAAGCTCACAGGCATTATGCACTTGCATGCACCATAAGGTCAAAGGTGCTCATTGGCACAAGGGCCCCCAAACATACTTGCACTTGTTCATGGGCAGTGAGATTATCTGCCAATAACTAGTGCCTAACCTAACACCCCTCCCCACTCCAAAAAAAAAAAAAAAGATCCTTACCAATCCTTTACCTTCTGTGCTTGCAATTATTTATTTCTATTTATTAGGTACAGTGGTACATGCCCTATAATGCATTTTTTACACACCCAATTCCAGTGGGAATGTCTTGACTCTTTTGGGATCCCCCTTGACCCACCTACTAGAATGGGTTCGATGATCCTCTGCTCTCCCTCCCCTACTTCCCAACCTCACACAACTTGGGAAAATATTGCTTTCCAGCCCTCTTGCTGCACCCAGTTCTGCTGCTTCCCTCATTGCTCCTTCAACTCTTCCCTCCTTTCCTCTATGAGCCTAGATACTTCCTTACCCCAAAGCAATTCAATATATCAGGTTGTCTTGTCTTCCCAGGAGAAGTGGGGCATGCAGTTCAAACTGCTCTTTTATGAGCTTCTGTTCTCCCCAAGGCAGAGGAGGACAATGATCTTAATCCCCCACTTGACATATCAAAATAAAGGTGTTCAGAAGTCTCCACCATGTCTCTCCACTCACTTGGGAGGAGGGGATGGGATGGGCAATACTGAGCCAAATCTTGATTTTAACTCCTATCATGAGTGGAAAGCCCTGGAATCGTGGTAGAGGAAAAGTTAGCCTTCATCTCATCTTTAAATCTCAGTTCTTTTCCTCTAGCTCTCCTTTGGATTCCAAGGATCCATCTATCTATCTATCTCAGGTTCACGGAACCATAAACATGTCGATTTTAGTGTTCTAAGGTCAACAAAGTGCTTTTTATCTCAAAACAACACAAGGAGAAGCGTAGCGCCACTGTTATGCCCGTTTTAGAGATGAGGAAACTGATTTGGGGAGATTAAGGGACTTACCTACGATCACTCTAATAAATAAACAGAAGTGTTAAGGATGCAGTTGCAGATCCTGTGCTCTTTCTCCTTCACCCTAATCAATCACCCCACTGATTTGGGATACCCGGACAACTCTCCCAGATACCGTCCCTCCCCACACAGCACAGATCCTCGGCCTCTTCTCCCGAATTTCACTTCCTCCTCCAGAGAAATCGGTTCTATTCCCCTTCCTCTATATCTCTTCCCCGACCCCGCTCCCACCGCCAAGGTAATCAGGTAGTTCCACCCGGAGTTTCAGCTGTCATCTCGACCTGGAGCCACTTGGTCCTTGCTTGCAGCCTCTGGTTTTCCTCAGCCCCCTAGAACCTCTTTGCCTCCTCAAAGTCCCTGAGGGGACCAGAGGAGTCCGTGACGCCCGGCTGGGCAAGACTGCAAGGGAGGTGGGAATGTCAGGGCTATCCGCAGGAGCCCTCCTTCTGGCCTGACTCCCAGCGGACGCCCGGGGCCAGTTTTTGGATCTCTGGTCCATAGGTCATGGCCTAAATGTCAATGCAAGCAGATGTTCTCCCAGTCAAGACCGCCGGCGACTGTAGCCTCGCAGAAGGGCAAAAATGGGTAGACGAAATGGATTTTGGTGGTCTTTCTGCCTGATCCCGCCTCTTTTGGCCGTCTGATACGGACCCTCTTGGGAGGCATCCAGGCTATGGCCCGCCTTCCTTGAAGGCGCCTGGAATCGTATTGGTGTGAATCCGCTTTTCTTCTCCTCAAATGGCCAGCCCAGTAGTTCCACCTACTGTGGTAGTTTGCCTAAGATGAGAGGCAGGGCTCTTTTCTATGTTCCTGGCTGTGATTGGTCCAGAGTCGGTTCGTCCCCTCCCCCCACATGACTGACAGCCAGTGGAACCTTTACGATTTCCCCCGCCCCGAGGCGCTCGGCCCGGGCTGTCCCAGACCCCGTAGACCGTTATCTGGGGTTCCCGAGGCTACGGCTGAGTTCTTTGGGCTTTGGCTGGATGCTGAGAGAGCCATCCGGGATGGAGACGATGCGAGCTCAGCGACTGCAGCCCGGAGTGGGTGGTGGCGGCGGCGGGATAGGCACTCTGCGAGCTCTGCGGCCTGGAGTGACCGGGGCCGCCGCCGCCGCCTCCAGCCCCCCGGGGGGCCCCCCGCCTGCCCCGCCACCCCCAGCCCCGCCGCCGCCGCCCCTGCTGCTGTCCGGGGCCGCGGGACTCCCGCTGCCCCCTGGCGCCGCGGGCAGCCCCGCCGTGCTGCGTGAGGCTGTGGAGGCCGTGGTGAGGAGCTTCGCCAAGCACACACAGGGCTATGGCCGAGGTGAGTCTGGGGGCCCGACAGGGGCCCTACGGTGGCCCCACTCTAGACCCGCAGAGATGTCGTGGCCCTTTTCCTTGGGTCTAATCAGCATTCCACCTCTAAGGCCCACCCCAACCCAACCTGGGTCCCTGGCCTAGGAGGTGCTGGTCACTAATCTACCTTGTCTGATCAGGTGTGAGTTGTGACCAAGCCCCATTCCCAGGAGAAAGTCTCATCGAAGGTCTATGGAGTTTTTAATACGCCCCTGGAAGGCAGGGAACTATTTCCTCTTTGCCTTTGTATCAACAGCACAGACTCAGAAGAAAGACTGGGGCTGGCTCTGCAGGCAAGAATTATTGGTGTGGAGATGATCAGTAAGCCCTTGGGAGCTGATAAATTAAGGAGGGTGGAGAGAGAATGGTGGGTCTAGGACTGAGCTGGGGCACTCTGCAAGTCAGGGGAATTATGTACACAACATTTAAGAAACCCTCTTTGAATTGAATGGACACTCCATTTCTAGTCTATGCCCAGTGGTTTGTGTAAAGGAAAGCCCAGATATAAAGACAGAAAGATAATCTCCACCGAACCAATAGAGTATGCGATAGGCTGCTTCAAGGTACTTTGAGATAGTTCTTTCTTTGCCAAGGAGAGGACTGTTTCTTTAACTTTTTAAAGATATAACAGAAGGTGATGCCAGGCTTTTTTCAGTCTTAAAGACCATTTTTGAGAGACTAGGGAATACCCTAGTTTTAAATTAGGATTTTGTGGTTCCTTAAGGAAACATAAAACCTTCATAAAACAACAATGTAGGGGGCAGCTGGGTAGCTCAGTGGATTGAGAGCCAGATGGGAGGTCCTAGGTTCAAATGTGGCCTCAAATACTTCCCAGCTGTGTGACCCAGGGCAAGTCACTTAACCCCCATTGCCTAGTCCTTACCACAATTCTGCCTTGGAACCAAGACACAGTATTGATTCTAAGATGGAAGGTAAGGGTTTTTTTTTTAAATCAACAATGTAAAGTTAAATCCTCAGATAAACAAACACACAAAGGTAGAATTATTCAGGACTCTTCTTTTGCTATATAGGTAGCCAGTGGTTAATTTTTTCATTAGTTTGGAAATGTGATTATTAACCCAAATTAATTTATTGATTGATCAAGGATCAGTAAACCGATGCTGCCATTATCTATTTTCTTAATGTACACCTTTAAAGGTTACTGAGCAATCCACATCAGGGAGGGAGTATCCTCCCACCAGTTAAAGAAGCAGACAGAAGAGTTGACTTCATTCATTCAACAAACATTAAGGCTCTATGATATTGTAAAAAGAACACTGGACTAGATTATTTGAGTTAAAGTCCCAGCTTTAACACCAGCTATCTGTTTGATCTTGGTTAGGTAAGGCATTTAGCAACTCCAAACATCCCTCGAGAAAAGGGGTCAAATGTGAGAAATGTTGTAGAGACAGAACTATTAAAATTTGATAACTGATTGGACATGTGGGATGAAGGAGAATGAGAAATCTAGGAATTTGGAAGAATGGGGTGCTTTCAACAAAACAGGGATTGGATCTCAGAATAAAGTCTGGGACTGGCTATACAGATTTACGAGTTCTGGGTATAGAAATGATAATGACACCCATAAAAACTGATAACTGAGAGTATGGAGAGAGGATAATGGACATAGGACAGACAAAGCTTTTGGGAACACCCATGGTTAGGGTACATGTTTTGAATGATGAGCCAGCAAAGTAGATTGATAAGGATTGGTCAAATAGGTAAGAGATAGCTAGGAGAGAACATTGACAGGAAAGCCCACAGAAGAGAGAGAATAGTTCAAATACAGCAGAGAAGGAAAAAAGATCAGCAACTTTGGCAATTAAGAGATGATTGGTAAATTTTAAGAAGTTTTAGTGGAGTGATGTGGTTAGAACCTGGGTTGCAAAGAGGAGTGAATGAAAGGAAGATCATTAATGAATGAGAATAATTTTCCATAAGTTTACAAACCTGAAAGCACTCTCTTCAAACTTTCTGTTATTTATAAAAAATCAATCTATTCTCTGATAGGTTTCTAAGGGTCCCTAGCTGAGCCTCTAATCAGACTCCTGTATGAATTTTCCTATGTTCCTAGAAAGAACATGAGGGTAATACTACTAAAATATTGAGCAATTTTAAAAAACAAAGGGAAAGGATCTATAGGTAGAAAAATATTTATAGCAGGGTTTTTTTTGTGATGTCAAAGAACTAAAAACCGAGAGCTGTTCAATCATTTCAGTCATGTCTGATTCTTTTTGACCCCATTTGGGGTTTTCTAGGCAGAGATATTGGAGTGGTTTGCCATTTCTTTCTCCAGCTTATTTGACAGATCAAGAAACTGAGGTAAACAGTGTTAAGTGACTTGCCCAGGGTCACACAATTAGTAGGTATCTAAGGCTAAATTTGAACTTAAGAAGATAAGTCTTCCTGACTCCTGGCCCAGCACTCTATCCTTTGCGCCACCTAATTGCCCAAAAATTAAGGGAGTGTTTATCAATTGGAAAATGAACAAATTATGGTATAGGAATGTAATGGAATATATTTTCACAAGAAATGGAGACAGTTTGAGAGAAACCTGAGAAAATCTATGAAATAACACAGTAGAGTGAGCAGAACCAAGAGAATAATTCAAACTATAACAGCATTTTTAAAATGAACCTTAAAAGTCTCCAGAGCTCAGATCAATACAATGGCCAAGCATGATTCCAGAGTTTAGATGCTGAGGAATGGTACTCACTTTCCATCAGAGATAAATTTTAGATCCAGAATGAGACACATTTTTTCAATGATGACAATATGGCAGTTTGTTTTGCTTAGCTAAGCAAATTCATTGCAAGGGTTTTGTTTCTCTCTTTTTCCTGGGAGGGAGGGACAGATAGAAGGTAGAGAAAATAAATGCCTGTTAAGTGGAAAAAATAAACATTAATTTTAAAAGTAAAAAAAAAGACAGGAGGAATCAAAGGAGACTGATTACTTCATTAATCAGGCCTCAGATTGTGCAGTGGTTTTCTCTTCCTAAACTCCTACATTTCTTCTTCCACTTATTATCTCCCTTCCTCCCCATCCTACTCCTTACCGCATTGCATTCCCCATAAGTTCTGGTTGGGAATCCAGTAAATATCTGTCTGGGTAGAATTTAGCAGGTAGTTTTCTCTCAAGCAAGAAGAGTCTACTTTTTTAGGTAGTCAGTCCTTCCAGACCACATGGAAACACTTATTCTTCTTCACTTTTATTGGTGAAGCTGCCAATGGCATTGTAGCCATGTTTCCAGTTACTGATGGTTTGGCCTTTTGCAGCTAGTCTGAGGGATTCTGGAATAGTTTTTCCTAGAGAAAAATTTACTCATATTTCTTCACCAGCAATTCCTTCATGGCCTTTCCCATTCTTCACCTATATTCCTTACCTCTTTCCTAACCTTTCATCTCTTTCAGATATTACCTTCTAACTTATCTGTCTTAGACCTCAACACAAATTAAGTACCCTTCAGTTATTTCTCCTTTGTGTTATCCTGAATTCCTTGTTCAGCTTTTATTTATCCCCTCTCTTCTCCCCTACAACACACACCTTCTTTGGAGTGGCTCCGTATAATATGGGGGGGGGGCGGGGGCAGTTAAACAGTGTTTTAGTATTCCCCTTTGATTCACCAGAGTATGTCTACTTTCCTGTCTGACCAAATCTTCAAAATTAGTGTAATTGAATGGATGGGACTCTATTAGCAGTATTCCTTGTTTTGTTCTTTTGTTCCCTTCTCTGATTCTCCTTGAGAGTGTGGTACCTGCTGACCTGCTTAGAACTTTGAACAAAATATCCCATCATCCTAATCTAAAAACTTCTAACCCTAGGGTGGGTTAGGGCAGTGGGTAGAGAACCAGGCCTGGAAATGGGAGCTCCTAGATTCAAAGCTGATCTCAGATGCTTTCCTAGCTGTGTGACGCTTGGCAAATCACTTTACCCCCAATTGCCTACCCCTAAGCTGTACGAGTTATCAATTCTAAGACAGAAAGTAAGGGTTTTTCAAATAATAATAAATAAATAAAAATCCTAAACCCAACATAAAGTTATTTGTCCTCTTCTCCATCTTCCCCTTTTAAATATAGTTTCTTTGTCTTGACTGAATTGCAGCCAGATTCTTGGTTTATTAAATACCATGGAATTAAGCTTGCTGATCCAGATTTCCATAGTTTAGAAATTGCATTCTGGATTAGTTTTCTATGTCAGCTCCCTCCAAAGCCCTGGTTTCTGTACATTACGTCCCTTCCTAAAAGCCTCTCTAAATCCACCCTGCTTTTGTTACTGAATGAGTTGTTATCCCTTTGTTCACTAGGAAACATGCTGAACTTAAATTCATGTACTTTAGTAAATCTTTGGGGTTTGTATTGAAATTTGTGCATTCAGGAACCTAATGTGTTTTATGGTTCCTATCAAAAATCCTGCCATATGGTGCCAGGCTCAATCAAAATATTATCCAACTCAGTAGACCATTATTTATAATCACCAAGTCCTTGAAGCTTAAAAAGTTGCCTTTGTAGTGTGGATCAAGGAAATTGACTTTTATAAAGAACAATCTCCTCATTCCCTGTTAAGTGGCATCAGCTGGTAGGAAGGCCCTAGACTCAGAGTTTGGTTTTTTTGCCTCTTCATCAGGACGGGTGAATAAGATATACTCTGAAAGGCAAAGTAAGAAATGAGGTCTTTGGGGAAGCTAGATGACTCAGTGGATAGAGAACCATACTTGGAGATAGGAAGTCCTGGGTTCAAATGTGACCTCAGACACTTCCTAGCTGCGTGACCCTGGGCAAGTCACATAACACCAATTGCTGAGTCCTTATTGCTCTTATGCCTTGGAACTGGTACTTGTACTGATTCTAAGACAGAAAGTAAGGGTTCATAAAAAGAAAGAAAGAGAGAGAGAAATGAGGTCTTGCTGACCTACCTTACCTCCACTCTGCAACCTGAAATGGGACTTGATTTGGCCCAGCTTCCTCTTCCCTTACCAATTTATCTAGAGAACTCCCATGCTTTCTTTCACTTTTCCCCTAGGTATATTATCTACTCTCCTGTATTTTTTTCCCGAAAACATATATACCTGAAATTGATGCATATATTTCAGTATCTTTTTCATGTTTTTAGTATGCTGTTTGTATGTATGTAAGTCTTATACATGTCTTTTTGTACCCAATGTCTATTTGGGATTATAAACTTCTAGAAGACAAGAACTATATGGGTGTGTTTCTCTGTTCATCACAGTATGTCACACAGAATTAGGTGTTTAATAAATAATTTTTGATGAGTTGTCTTTCCTTTTGTTCTTAGTCCTATTTTTCTTATTTCTTTTATGTCTGATGCCTTCCACTCACTGACTTATGATAGGTAAGTTAGTTGATGATAATTAAATTATTTTGTTTTTTAACCGTATTTCATATAAAAATAAAAAGTAACATTAACTGCCCCTTCCTATTAACATTTTGTCAGCATTTACCAGCCATCCCTAAATAAACCTTTCTATTCCCCTCAGCTTTGACTGATCTCTCAAAAGTTGAATTTAGCAGGTAGTTTGTTACAGACAAGAGAAACAAAGCTCTATCTGTAGTATGAATGTGAGTTTTGTGCCAAGATGAACATAGCTGGAAGTTGAGAGTGGGTGGGACTTTTTAATGGGACTATCTTTCTTACTGTGTTCTCACCATAGCCCCTTCCCCTTCCCTTTATCCTTGTTGTTTGCTTGTCAAGAGATTCGACACCCAGCCTATTGTGCAGGTCTTCTCAAAGAGGGAGCTGGGGCTGAAAAGACCAGAAGGAAAGAACAATGATGCCTAAGCATTTTGGGTCCGAGTGACCTTAGAAGAGCCCTTTCTAATACTAAGGGTGGGAAAGAGGCAGAATGAAAGATCTGATGGCCAGGAACTGTGTTGTGTCAATAAGCAAAGCCTTCCCCCAGAAATCAAACTCAAGTCAATATTGGAATTGGTGCTGTTTTATGACCTCTAACTTACTCTTAAAGATTGTTGCTGTCAAAGTGTAGGTGAACACAACTTCTAGAAGTCATATTTGTAGTGGAAAATGAGGCTATTAACTTGTTCATAAAAACAAAGTTTAAAAATACAATATTTTTTAAAATATGCTTAATATTAAAAATAGATCCTTGCAAAGTGGCTAATGGCTATGATCACAGGATTTGTAAGGAGATGTAGGGGTGAGGATCAGGGGATGGGTGCTGTTCAGGGCAGGCAGGGATCTACAATGGAATAGGTAGAAGTCAGGAAACTTTCTGAGTAGGGAAGAAGCAAAATTAGGTAAGAAGGATATGATAAGGGAGCTAAGTGACAGCAGAGATGGCTCAGGAATATAGTTCTGCCACAGATTCAGTGGGAATGGCAATACAGAAAATTTAGTGATCAAGGACTTGGATGTGGATTCTGACTCTGCCCTTTGTGTGACATAAGGCAAGGTATCCAATCTTTCTGACCCTCAGGTTCTTAATCTCCAAAGGAAGAGAGTTGATACTTAATAAATGTTTGCTGAAATGACAAATATGGAAGTATGTTTTGCATAATTATACACACATGGCCCAGATCAAATTGCTTACCATCTCCTAGTAGGGGGAGGGAAGGGAAAGAGGGAAACTGGATCTTACAATTTTGGAAAATGTATGTTAAAAAATATTACATGTAATTGGGAAAATAAAATATCTTGGATTTAAAAAAAAAACAGAAAAAGAAAGGGAAAGAATGATTGTTGACTGACCAATGATCTACTAGATGATCTCTAAGGTATCTTCCACTTCCAAACCCTAGGTTCCTAAGAAATACTCATTCCTATAACATAAGCATTGATGGCAACCAGGGTGAAGGAAGTGTCCTAGGTAGCCGAGCTGCTCTCCAGAAACATGATGAATATGGCCAAACAGGGTTCAGATTTTCCCCAAAAGTCAAGGATCTACTTGTAGAGTAATGAATTTTTTCTATTCTACAAGATAGGATAGGAATACCAGGAGTTGAATCTTCTTGGAAGTTTTTCCTAGCATGTGATATGTTTGAGTTTAGTTGCCATAATTGTGGCCAAGGATAAAGGGATATGATAGCTTATTCCCTAGATTCTTGGTATGAAGTTAGAGAGTGGCCAATCATGGATTTAGCTATAGGTTAGGTATACTAGTTTATACTAATTAGAGGTAGGCTGGTAAACTAAGGAGTAAAATCATGCCTCATGTTCAAGGTTTGGAGATATTCCTGAAGCTGGCTTCCTCTTTTTCTGCAGTGAATGTGGTGGAGGCTCTACAGGAATTTTGGCAGATGAAGCAGTCCCGTGGGGCTGACCTGAAGAATGGGGCTCTAGTGGTTTATGAGATGGTTCCCTCCAATAGCCCCCCTTATGTCTGCTATGTCACCCTACCTGGAGGAAGCTGCTTCGGTAGTTTCCAGGTAAGAACTCACAGGTTTGGCAATAACTAAAATGAAATTTCAGGTACTTCTAGCTTTCTCTTCTGCTATCCTTTAGCTACCTGAAAGCAGCTTTAAATTCCTGCCTAAAAACATATTTGGAGATTCATATTAATTCATTATGGCAAATATTTGAGGTTTTTTGTTATTCTTTTTGTTGTTGTTGTACCACTAAAGAATATAAGAGGCACACTAAGTTTTGCTTTCTAAACTCCTTTTGCCAAACTGAGATGGCCATCCCAAACCTGAATCTGGACTATCATAGCCAGTTTAGTCCACCATAAAGCCAAGCCTTTTGTATATCAGTTCATCCAAACTCCCTGCCATCTCTACTTCTGGAGAATTGCAGATTTTTTCTTCAGTTCTTGGCCTGGCCTAACTGCTCAGCTGCTAAAGAAAGTAAGTCAGCTCAATTTGGCTCAGTGTTGAGGACCCTAAGGGATGAAAGGGAGGCAGCGATGCATATGGAAAAAACACTGATCTATGAGTTAGGAGACCTGGCTTTATCTTTAACTAGCCCTGTGACTCTAGGCAAATCACCTTTTCTGGAACAAAAAGAGAAGATTAAACCAGGCCCTTCCAGTTCTAAAATTTCACAGTTCTAGGAAGAAATATTAAATAAGGGTAGTGATTACTATGAAGGGAAGGTAGTGACACCCCACCCCCAGCACATAAAACATGATTTTCCAAAGATTCAATCATTCATATGCTGTTGCATTTGGATAAAGCTTAAAAGCATAAAAACAATTGAGTGATTTCCTAAGATTCCCTTGCTGATCCCTTTCAAAGAAGGCAGCCCTTTAAGTGACCCTTTGTAATATGGATTGGAGTTTGGATGAGAATTGTCAGAAAACAGATATCTATGTTCTGGTGTTTTACAACTGGTATAATGCCATTACAAACTCAGGTCTGGCTTTGAATACAAAACAGCCTTAGAGGAATAGGTAAGTTCATATTAGATTATTAAATGAACTTTTTTTCTGAGAGTCTTTAACTATTTCAGAATATATGTGTGCACACACACACATATACACAAGCTAAGGTGCAGACAACTTGTATGCATCTTCTTTTAGAAAACTAGGGATCGCTTTTCCCTACTGATACTTCCTCACTTTGATGAGCTTTTAAACATTTTATGATGCCACCCAGCACACCCATCCAGGGTGTGATTCTCTTCCCTGGTCTCTCCACTGAGTTCTACTTCTCTTATGCCCACATTTTAATACAGTCAATATGTGGCTTCTTCACTAATCACTCATTTCTAATAACTCATTCATTGTGTTAGCAAAGGAGAGTAGATCTCTTGGAGCTGTCAATTTAAAGAAGCTTTAGAGAAGTGTGAAATAGCTTTATATTGGTGCAGACTTGTTACAAGTTATGTCAAAGCATACAATTTACTTTCACTGTCTTCTGTTTTGCCCTAATATTAAATTTTCTTTTAATGGTATTTAGATAGTCACTGTGTGATCAGTTTTGGGAGCTCTATTAGAAGGGCCATCTACAAAGCAAAAGGGTTTGTTTGGATTTTTTAAATCAGACTAGATGTGGTTCTTTTGTTGGATGAATGGGTAGACTATAGTACTTTTCTTTCTCCTTTTATGGTTAGTCTTAGTCTATAGATTCTAGTTTGGAAATTCCTAACCTTGGGCTTCCTACAGTTATTAGGGTGAAAGGCATCCAGAGAGAGGTCTTTCTTATAAGGGGCTTAGTGAGTCCTACCACAATAACCCTAACCCAAGGTGGGATTTTATTTTTGTCCTTAATTCTTTAGATAAATCCAAAAAAAAGAACAATAACAACAAAAATCACCCTCCAGTTCCCTACCCCCAGCTTCATCCTCAGAGCCAGAAAACAACACAGATTCCTAAGAGGCTGGCCAGAGTTTGGCTGTTGAGTAATTAATTCTGTTGACAGTTTGAACAGGGGCATTTTTCATGTCCAGTGATTATATGCTGACTTCAGCTGCCTCCTTCATTCTGCATTCAGTATGGTGTGGATTACAGCAGTCTCCAGCTCCCTCTTAATGATTTCAGGATGTTGAGGCAAAAGTGCGTATGGCTCCAAGCTCCTGAGCCATTTTGCAAGGAAAACTTGAGTTTGTTGAGCATGAATAATTTCATCCATTTGCTTTCTTTTCCTTTCTGTCACCTTCCGTTTTTCCCCCTTCTCAAACATACATATATTTATACACTAACAAGTTCCCTTCCTGTCGATGTGTCTCTTCTCCTGCCCAGTTTTGCCCTACAAAAGCAGAGGCTCGTCGGAGTGCTGCAAAGATTGCACTAATGAACTCTGTATTTAACGAGCATCCATCCCGAAGAATCACAGATGACTTTATTGAGAAGAGTGTCTCAGAGGCCCTGGCATCTTTCAATGTAAGCTCTGGGAATTGGGATGAGGGAGAGTCAGAGAGTGGAGAAATTTTCTTTTCTTTGTCTATTCTTTCATCCCTTTTCTTTTGTTTTTCATTATCCATGTCTGTTTTTTGCTCTTTGTATGTGTGCTCTTTTTCTTTTCTTTTGATGATCTGGGACTTCTGAAGTTTACTAGTAAATCATGAAATGTTAGAGATATTCCAAAATAAAATAAAAATGTCTGCTTCTGTTTGGTGCTTTTTTGGTTTCAGACATTCTCTTCTATTCTGTACATGCCTGTTTCTTTTTCTTGGTCCCTCTTATCTCTCCACCTTTCCTGTTTAATTTACCACCAACTCCAGGAAGGAATCCTTTTATGTGACCCTACATTGATTTTTTAGGGGGTGGGGGCAAAAACAATTTATCCTTTAAAGGGAACAATAAAAAAAATCCTTCCTTTAGATGAGCATTTCTGACCTGAGAGCTAGATCTCTGCCATAAATATTGCTCTCTCTCATTTTACCCCTACACTTTCCTCAAACACAATAGTTGTCTCTCTGTAGCTATGAAGCAAGATCCATTTTTCTGTTCCTATTCCTGCTTTTTGGTGAAGGTGAAGAAACATACCAAATTGACTATGGTAATTTACATTATCTGAATTGAAGATAAATTTTGGCCCATTTTTAATCCCTGCCACCTAGTATAACCCTCTTTTCCTCAATCTCAGTGTATTTAGAGAATGCAAAAATAATTGGGAAGCCACAAATAAATCACGTAGCAAAAACTGAAATCCATTTTGACTTATCCATCTGTACCACTCCTTTTATTTTATTTTATTTTATTTTTTGAAAAATTTATTTAGTCAATTTAGAAGATTATTCCTTGGTTACAAGAATCATATTCTTTCCCTCCCTCCCCTCCTCTCACCCCTTCCAGTAGCTGATGCACAATTCCACTGGGTTTTACATGTGACCTTGATCAGAACCTATTTCCATGTTGTTGGTGTTTACATTAGGGTGTTCATTTAGAGTCTACATCCCCAATCATATCCCCTCGATCCATGTAATGAAGCAGTTGTTTTTTCTTCTATGTTTCTACTCCCACAGTTTTTCCTCTGAATGTGGATAGTGTTCTTTCTTGTAGATCCCTCCGAGTTGTTCAGGGTCATTGCATTGCCACTAATGGAGAATTCCATTACATTCGATTGTACCACAGTGTATCAGTCTCTGTTGTACCACTCCTTTTAATAAACATAGGGAACAGAGAATTTGGATAGATTAATATCTTTATTAGCAACCAGACTTTTAAGATAACAGTTCTTATTTGTTTTTAATCCAGAGGTAAAACTGAAATTTTCATTCTTGCTTTTAGCCCTAGGTAACTGTATAATGTTGTTACCTTTGTTCTTTGGGACTTGTTCTATCATAAGTACAAGCAGAGTGACCTCAACAGGTCACCTGGTGTGTTTCTCTTTCTATCTGTAAAGCCAGTCAATTTGATAAACTTAAATATCCCTTCTAGTTTAAAACAACAAAACACATAATTTGATAATTTGGGGGGTAACTTTGACAGGTGGCTTGATAGAGGTTGAGGTGCAATGTAGGCTGAATCAAATGGTGGGAGAAAATCATGGGAATGGTTATCTCTTCTCCTCCATCAATCCTGACTAACCCACTCTTACATTTTAGTCTTACTTAACCTTTCCTACCTCATAATTCTGGATATGAGGAGAAACAAAAGTGGAAATGTGCTGAAGATTTTTCATCTATTTAGAAGAGGTAGAAAGGAATCAGCATGGGGAAAAAATGGTAGCATTTATGGCTGCCACTTCAGACCATGAAAAGGGTTTAAAGTCTCCCATGTTTCTAGGATATTGTAGTCCTTGCTGTTCCAGGAGACTGGATGTGAGCTGGATTGTTGTCTCATTTGGGTCATAGAACAGTGTGTCTAAATCACTTCTTATATAGCCTCGATCCTTTAGCTGGACTTAACCCCAAAGAAGAGAGCGTACAAGGCTGAAAGTTAAGACATGTGTTTCAGTTTCATTTCCACTTCAGCAGATTGAGGCAATTTCCAGAAAGCATATGCCTCGATTAACATTTCACTGTAGATAGCCCATGTCCTAGCTATTCCTCTATCAAGTGTTGGCTGCTTCATGGACCACTGGTCAGAAGCTATTATTGCTGGGGTGGCCTAACTCTGCATCCCTCAATTTGCCCTTTTCCCCATAAATAGAAGAGAATTACCTTAATTGGGGCAGAGGCCACTAGTAAACACAATGGATAGATCATCAAGTCTGGATTCTGGAAGACTTGAATTCAAGTCCAGCTTACTCATTACCTATTTGACCCTGGGCAAGTAATTTTTTTTTTGCTTAGTTTCTATTTTCATATATGTCAAATAGGGATAATGATATCATCTATCTCATAGGGTTGTGAAAATTAAACAAGATAATATTTGTAGATGATTTTTTAAAAAAGCCCTTCCTTACTCATTCCCAAACAAAATCAGGCAAGTTCAAGCCCTTTAGCAAAATACTATACCTAGGGCTGTTGTAAATTGGAAACCCAAATTTTTTTGTATTTCTCTTTCATCAGGGCAACAGAGAAGAGGCTGACAACCCTAACACAGGGATTGGTGCCTTCCGCTTCATGCTGGAGTCCAACAAGGGCAAGTCTATGCTGGAATTCCAGGTATCATCTTTGTCAGCTACCCTCTTTTTTCCCAGCTGAAATACTTCTGCTCTGTAGGTTGAAGAGTCCTGTTCATCTAATTATTCCACTATTCTTTTCTTCAGTAGAAATGCCCTGTTCCTCTGGTTTTCTTTTTACATAGCCCCTCATGGCATAGCCCTTCTAACTCAGGGCTATAGTACCTTTATTACCCCAGCCCTCTGACTCTCCATTCCACGAACTAGATGATCTCTTGGAAGATTTCCTTTGAAGCCCTGTTCTCTCTTCCTTACAGAATTGAAACAGAGAGATGGGTCATTTTGGAACAGTGAGCCATATAAAACTTTTGGCTTTCTTCCCAGGCTTCTCCATTAAGCATACTTTTAAGTCGATGCTATTTTTCCCTTTTAAAACTTCCCACCCATAAAAATTGTTCTACCTGAACAACTTGTCTTTGCTTAATGATAATTTGATTAGGACTTAAAGGACATTGTAGCTGTATTTAATTTCATGAGTCCTAAATTTTAGGCTCTGAGTTCCTAGAGATTTCAACCATTACTTCCCTCTACCTTGTCCCATTCTTCCCCCAGGAACTGATGACAGTTTTCCAACTATTGCATTGGAATGGCAGCCTGAAGGCCATGAGGGAGAGACAGTGTTCCCGACAGGTAAGGAGTGATTCCAAGAAGAAAAGGGCTGGAAGAGCTGTTACTGAGATGGTTTGTTTTAGGGTCTGAAGTTGAGCAGGTCTCCTTTTGCCAGGCTAGCAATGGCAGAGCCTTTACTGGCTTTCTTGCTTATTCCACTAGCCTTCCCTTCTTCAATCTTAACCTTAGATTTTGTGTCCCACCTTGGAGAGCTCTCCCTGTAGCCTTATTGAAATTTCAGGTCAGTTCTAATCCCAGTAAAGACTCCATGATAAAGGTACTCTCAAGTTCCAATTGATTCAAAGTGTCAGGAAGCCCTGTGGTGACCAAATGAACTTCCCATTCCCTTTTCCACCAGGAGGTGCTGGCTCATTACTCACACAGAGCCCTGGATGATGATATTCGCCACCAGATGGCACTGGACTGGGTAAGCCGGGAGCAAGGTGTACCAGGAGCACTTTCCAGAGAGCTGGCATCCACTGAGAGGGAGTTGGATGAGGCCCGACTGGCTGGCAAAGAACTTCGCTTCCACAAGGAGAAGAAGGACATTCTCATGCTGGCTGCTGGGCAACTGGGCACCATGCACTCTTCTAATTGCTAGATACTCCTACCCCTACCACACCTCTCCGAGCCTCTGTTTGCACATCTATTTTCTAAGACTCAGAAAAATTTCTGTACAGACACTCATTTTTTACACTTTAAAAAAATACTAAATCTAGATCTGATTTCCTGTCTGTCTAGGAAAACCATTTTCTTCTTTCCTGATCTTTTCTGTATTTTATTTGAAACATATCCTCCACTCTACATGGAGGTCTCTAGGGGCTACCTATGGACATCAATGGACTCATAATACCAAGTTCTCAAGTTTACTGAAAAGAGGTTTTTGAGCTTCTAATTGGTTTATTTGGTAGAGGGACCTCTGTCAACCTTTGAAAAACATAGCCACCTTGTAAGAACTTTGAGCCCAAGTTCACTGTCCTCCTATCCCAGCCCCAGTGCTGCCTTCCCCTTTGATTTAAACAGGGTACCTAAGCGTGTGAAGCTTCAGGCTTTGGATTGCCTAAAATTGGACCTTTTCAAGACCAAGTCATTCCTATCACATCCTGTCATTCCACATTCCAGCTCAGGACGGGGATGCCTAACTTCTTACATGTAGTTGCCTCCCGAAATATATAACTTAGGTGTCATTACCAATCCAAACTCCTACCAAGATGAATCTGTATTACTCCAACAAACCAGCTATTTTATACAGTTCACACTACAGAGCAGGGTTGTGGATTCTGAAATTTGTTTCTTATCCTCTCCCTCTCCTTACCCTTTTGATTTACAACTGGTGCTGGCTTAGGGCCTCTTTGCTATCTAGAGACAACACAAGCTGTATGCTCAATGAACTATATATATATATATACACATATATATGTATATATATGTGTATATATATATATATGTGTGTGTGTGTGTACATATGTATTCCTCCTATTATTTTGCTCCTTAGAAAAGATGTTTTCATTTGTGGGAGACTTTTTTTCTTCCTCTAAATAGCTGCTGTTTTACATATTGACAGTATTCTAGTAGTAGTAGTAGTTGCACACATTTATATGATGCTTTAAAATTTATAAAGCATTTTCCTTACAATCCTTTAAAGTAGGTAGGTAGTGTAAGTCATAGTATCATTTTTTGAATGAAGAAATTGAGACTCAAGAGTTGGAGCTGGAATTGGAACTCATGTTTGAAATTTAGAACTTCTGCTACCAGAAGTTCCTCTTACCATGATTCAGAATTCTTTCTCTTTCTCTCCGTTGACTAACATAACAGAGCTGTTCAGTAAATTGAACTGGCCAGTGATCTGGTTGGATTTCCAATCTGGAATGTTTGGGAAAGAGATTCAGGACCAGCTGCTTGTCTCAGAAATTCTAATTGTGTTTCTTTTCACTAGGGAGTTTTCCCACCTCATTCTTCCCTGAGGAAGTATAGGAGGGATTTTCTGGAAGGGCACCAAAATATTGTGGCCTGGAGGTTCTTTTGAGATATATTTCTGATTTGCTTCTATAACCTCCTTTACATTATCATATATCACTGTGAATGCACTTTTAAAATTAGGCTTGGAGAATCATTTTGGGTTTTTTTGCAGTTTTCTTTGGTTGAAGCTCATTTAATCTTGTTCAGGCATAATTTTCACTTTTAGGATGATTAGGCAATGTAGCCCAACTTCCTCCTTTAGGTGAGATGAACAACTCTTTTTATTTGGGAGATGTCCAGGTGACTACTACATAAGGGCTCCAAGTTACAGGTGAGAGTCACAACTTCATTAGCACCTAGAATAGGTGGGTTCTCCCTCACTCTTGAGGTTCTACTTTCCTCCCACCCTAACCCCAACCCCACCCCTGCCCCAAATACAAACAAATGTAAAGAGCACCTGCTCAGGGTTAGATCAAGAGATGTGATTGCCTCTAACTAAGCTAGTTGTTTCATTTGGCATTTGAATCTCCAAATCATTTGCTCCCTCATCTGGGTCTCTCTTTTCTTCTTGTTCCTCTCTCCCTGGGAAAGAATAGGGAGCTGGTCCCTTGATCTGCCACAAGCTGGTGATCTTTTGTCTTATTTACTAGTTAGATCAAAATGAGCTTGAGACAGTGTTCATACTGCCCATCTTCAGTTTTGTGTCATAACTTTTACTACTTTCTACGTATTTTGTATGCACACTTTTATACAATTAAAAATCAATTTTCTGTAGTCAGCCATATTGACTTTTTCTTGAAACCATCTGGGGGAACTTAACTTATTTTATAAAATGTTTACTGATAACTTTTATTTTGTCATCATTTACATGTCTAGCTACATCCCCCTTCCAGATAAATATATATCCCTTATAACAAAGAAAAAGATTTTTTAAAAGTCTGACAAAACTAACCAATACAAAGTAAGTCTGACATTCTATGTAATTGTTCCACATCTGTAGCCTCCCACAAGGAGGTCCTTCTGAGTAGCCTGCTTTACCCTAGGTAAGCTGAAAAGACTTTTTTTTACATTTTTTTCCCCTTGTAGGTGGGGTTGGAAAATGGCAGTAAGTTTCAGCAGTGGGATGGAACCTCATATTTGCCTCCCACACTTTGGGGACCATCTTAAGTAAATCTTTAGTCCTTATCACACACACACAAAATTCTTACAGAATTTTAAGTAACCTAATGATGACTTAACTCTTTATTGATCTCAGGCAAACAAAATGTAGTAGTCCATTTTGGTAGAACATAGTACATTGGAAGAGAACTAGCAGGAGATAGGACTAGAAAATTGAGCCCAAGTCCAAATCATTAATGCTCCTGATCAGCAAATAAAGGAGTCTGATAAGGAGTGAAGAGCTATTGAAGGTTTCTAAGGGGAAGAGGGGTTGAGAATGAAGGCAAGATATGATCAGAACTGTTGTTTTTTTTTCATCAAATACTTTGGAGACGTCATTTAATTCCTTTAAATCTCAATAAGTATTTGAATTTATTGAAGTTTTTCAGGATTGGACTAGATAACCCTAAGGTTTCTTACTCTAAAATTCTATGGCTTTAAGACTAACAAAAAGTATCTTTATTATCTACCTTCTAATTCCTGGTGGAAACAATTTTTTTTAATAATCTGTTCATCCCAACTAATCATATTTTAACAACCCAAAGGCAATCTACCTTCTCAAAGAATCAAAGGTTAGTGTTGTAGCAGATGCTCAATACTGTCTAATATTAGTTTAGCACTTTAATCCTTTTATGTTACTAGTGCATATCCCTTTCCAACTATGAATTACAATTGACTTAATTGTATTGTATTGTCTCATTTACTAGTTAGATCCCAGTGTTTAGGCAGTGTAGTCCAACTTCCTCCTTTAGGTGAGATAAGCAAATCTTTTCTTTTGGGACCTGTCCAGGTGATTACTAAATTTGGGTTCAAAGGTAGGGATGATAGTCACAACTTCATTAGAATAGGCTCTCTCACTCTTGAGGTCCTGTGCCCAAAGAGCACCTGTTCTGGTTTAGGTCAGAGATGTGATTGCCTCTAACTAGGTTTAATCCCAATTTAATGAATTACAATTAATTTCAAATATTTAATGGATACCATCATCCTGGACCACTGGAGATATAAAGATATGACATATCCTACTCTCTAATTAAGAGAATGACAGAAATATAAATGTGTAGGTAAAATGTTAATCAGGATTTAAATCATGGGGGGGGGGACAGGGGACAATTTGTAGAGGAAATTGCACTTGAGTTAGGCATTAAAGAAAAATTAGGGACTTCAGTATGTAGATGAAGCAAAGGCCATTTCAGGTATGGAGGATAACATGAGAAAAGTCAGTGAAGACTTGTTCATTTTGGATGCAACATAGAGTCCCTGGAAAGAAATAGTACAAGAATAAAAAGGTATGTTAGAGCTAAATCATGGGCAGATACCAGTTTATATTTGTTCAGTAGCAATGAAGGACCACTAAAGCTTTTTTATTAGTCACTATAACAGTGCACTGGAAACTCTGGCAGTTGGGTCAGGGTTTGACTAGAGAGGTGAATAGGCTAGAGACAAGAAAGACCAGTCAAGAACTATTATAGTGGTCTGGGTGAGGCAAGATGAGGGTTCAAATGAGAAGTTATAGTGGGAATTGAGGGGGTCTTTTGCAGAGTTGTTATTGGAGAATGAAGAAAGAGGAAAGATTACCAGTTTAGGTAACTGAGGGATTAATTATAGCAGTGACTTCAAGAGAAATGGAAAAGAGTCAGGTTTAGGGGAAAGGTGACTTCAACTTTGGACATACTAAGTTTGAACTAAAGTGGATCCATCAAATAGAGCCGGAAACTAAGAAGTTTGAAAGATAGGACTGGAGATCTAGCAAAGAGGCTACAAAAAGAGTTTGGAAGTCATCTGTATGGATATGATAATTGAAGTCATGGGAGTAGACAAAATTCCCAAAGGAGAGAATGTAGAAAGAGAACTCATGCTAGATCCAAAGGGGAATGAATACTAGTGGCATTCGGGGAAAATGAGGACACAGGAAATGAGAACATCAAAGGGGTAAGAACTTCGAAAAAGTAACTCAAAGTAGCAGCAGCAAGAGAGTAGAATGACAGAGGCAATTTATTGAAAAAAGTCAAGCTTCAGTTTCCTGATCTGTGAAATCAAGGTGCTAGGAATTTCCATTTCTTGATAGCCTATGATGAGAAAGTAGAAGCATTGGGTAGATGCTAGAAAGAACAATTTGAATGTGAGTTATATGAAAGGATTTTTGGTTAAAATCTTAAATTCTCAAAGATGATTAGGAGAGACTAGGGATGTATGAGATGTAGAGGGTATTAATTTTGAAAAGAGTTGAAAACAAATCTAGAGTAAGGGAGTTTTGGAGAGCAAACATCAGTTAAGGAGACAAAGGTCTAAGCTTAGGAGGGAACGGGATGAAGTTGGGCACTTGGGAGAGATTTTGAAAGAATCGCAAAGCAGTAAAAATGGAAAAAAGCCAAGTCCATAAACCACGATGTTGAAGAACACACCAATTCTCCTCTGGTATAGATCAGGTGACGCTAAAGAATTTTTCCCAACAAAGCGAGTTCCACCCTATTTTTCCGTTTTACTACTTTTGTGGGGGGACAAGCTGGGGGTGAGAGGTACCCCAAGATTTCAAGTCTCAATCTCCAAACCAGTTGCGAAACCTGGGTCCTCAGGACAAAGCCGCGATGAATCGGAGTCTGTAAAATCGTGGGCCCATCTTCTCGAGGGAAAGGAGGAGAAAAAGAACTTGTCTTTAGAGCTGTGCCCCGCACTGCCCGATAACCAAAATAGCAAGTAATTGGCATGGCCAGCCAGACTCGCTCAGGTTTGGCTGGAAAGTGAGCTCCCAAATGAAAATGGCGTTCTCTCCCGCCCCTACTCTGGTCTTCCCTCTCAAGAGAGAAGAAATGAAGGTGCCACAAAAGAGAGGAACGGCTGAAAAGCCTTAAGAGTTAGCCTGTTCCGGAAGCTGCAGAAGGAGACTAAACCCTGCAATCCCGAAGCAGGGAGGAAGCCTGGTGAAAGGGCGGGGCGCAGGGCATGGGGCTCAGGACGCAGGCGCAGGTCGGGTCTATCCTCGCCCTCGGTCACGTGGTCTGCGCTTTAGCCCTCCTCCCCGGGAAGACCTCGCTTCAGGATTCCGCTTTCCACACCTCTCCAACCCGGAGGCGGGCCGGCTTGTGACCCGCCTCCCCGCCAAAGAGAAGAGAGAGTTTTAGAGTCCGATCGTCTGATTGGCTCTCCAAGTAGTCAACAATAGCTTTGGGTGTTTCAGTTCTCCGCTATTGTTTCCCACCGTGCCTTGCTGCGGAACCGCTCAGAGGAGACCGTGAGCTGTTCAAGATGGCAGACGTACTGGATCTTCATGAGGCCGGAGGCGAAGATTTCGCCATGGACGAGGATGGGGACGGTGCGGGGCGAGAGGGCGAGGGGACGACCTGGGGGCCAGAGGGGCCGGCGCCGCCACGGAGGCCGGGCCTCGGAGAGGGAATCTGGCGGGAGGCGGAGGCAGACCCGGGGGACCGGACGGGGCAGGATCGGGCCTCCAGCCGGAGGGTGGGAGGCCCCGCGTCCTTTAGGGTCTGCCCTCCCTGATCCCACTCTCTCTTCCCTCCAGAGAGCATTCACAAACTGAAGGAGAAGGCCAAGAAACGCAAGGGCCGCGGCTTTGGCTCAGGTGAGGTCGGGGGAGAGGCGGCCTAGGATGGGTCGTCCTCGGGGATAAGCCGCCGTTGTTTTCTGAGACCTGTTGCCTGTGCTTGACAGAGGAAGGCTCCCGAGCCCGAATGCGAGAGGATTATGACAGCGTGGAGCAGGACGGAGATGAGCCCGGACCACAGCGCTGTGAGTGACAAGATCGAGAGGACATTGGTGGGATAGTCCTCCCTCTTAGGCTAACATTTCTCCCCAGAGCTCCTCCATGCCTAATCCTTGGGTGTCTTAAGAACCATCTATACAAGTTCTAACACTTTCCCCTCCTGTGCTCTTGACTCCTTAGCTGTGGAGGGTTGGATTCTTTTTGTGACTGGGGTTCATGAGGAGGCTACCGAAGAAGATATACATGACAAATTTGCAGAGTATGGGGAAATCAAGAATATTCACCTCAACCTGGACAGGCGAACAGGATACCTCAAAGTAAGTTGGAAGTTTGTGCTGTGATCCCTCTAAATTCAGGATCGGTGTGTGCAGTCCGATCTAGAAGGTTTACTATGTGTGGAGTGATAGAAAATTTGGATCACTGTAATAACTGAAAGTTAATTTAGTTTTACACAGAAAACACACATTGGAACAAATAACAGAAACACAGTATAATAAATGGTGGGTTCATGTTGCACATTCATTAAAGGAAAACTTACAGGTCTTGAAATATTTGTGTTATTTAGTTGAAGTTTAGGTTTGATAAGTAGGAACAAGGGAATTTATTGCCATGCTTTGTATGAATGGGGGGCTGTCTGATGCATTTTTTATCTTTTCTCCAGGGTTATACTCTAGTTGAATATGAAACATACAAGGAGGCTCAGGCTGCCATGGAGGGGCTCAATGGCCAGGATATGATGGGGCAGCCAATAAGTGTGGACTGGTGTTTTGTTCGGGGGCCACCCAAAGGCAAAAGGAGGTGAGGAGGAAAGAGCTAGGGGTTGTGAGTTGGATGAATGTAGATGTGAAGAGTAGAATATTATTTGGTTTATGATCTGGATGCCCTGACAAACTACCCTTTTACTTTCCTTTACCAGAGGTGGCCGAAGACGGAGCAGGAGTCCAGATCGGAGACGTCGCTGACTGATTCATTGCTCCGATTACACTCTCCAGTGGATCAGTTTGCCTACATCCAGCCTTGGAGGAAAGGGGCTGGGATGGGACTCTGATTTAATCTCCCGCCTCCATAAGTGTTCCTTTTGAGTTGTGAATAAACAGTTTAGTTTTCTTTTCTACATCTGAGAGAATCAAAAACAACAGGTAAAAAGCCAGAGAAGCCATCCAGGCTTTTTCTGAGTCTTTAAGTAGTGACAACCCATTCCACTTTCAACTAAGGGAGTAAAATGTATTATAATATTAAGGGAAGTATCAAGGGTGTTCTAAATATTGAATTGCTGAAGCCTAGGATGTTCTTATTCTTTCCCTTATTAGAGGTAGAAGAAAAATCTTCACCAGGTGACTCACGTGCCATCCATATTTTGTCCGTTTGGCTTGGGTAGGTAATGAGGAGTGGGAGTGGCTACAGGGACAAGGTAGGGATTCTGAAAAAAAATAGTTATTCTTTATTACTTTGTATTTGGAAGCCTGGGGCTATAGTTAACAAATGGATCTCAGCAAGAGTTATAGAGTTGTCTCCTCCATTTCTCCTGCCTTCCCATTACCCTCTGTGTTCACTTCCAGCTGGCTAGGTGGCTGAACCACTTGTTGAGGGACTCTCCAAGAGTCCATTTGCCCCCTGGAAGAATCTGAACCAAGTCCCTGGTGCCCTTTTTTACAGCCAAGAGTAAAGGCCCCATAGAGTAAGGGGTCCAGGGGAGCATTGAGGAGACCAAAGAGGAACAGAATGTGGCTGAGACTGGGAGGGACATTGCTTAGCATGCTGGGAGAGAACCAGTACCATAGGCCCAGCAGGTAGTAGGGTGTCCAACAGATAACGAAGGTCAGCAGAACAAGTAGGGCTAGTCGAAGGGCCCGAAGCCGCACACGGGGGCGATTGTCAAAGGAACGACGAAGAGCGAACTGACCAGCAGTGGCTGGGGAGTCAGAGATGAATAATTGTCAATTCTTCCCTTTCTAGGCACTAGGTAGGCATAAGACAAGCTGATGGAAAGAGGGAAATGGATAGATGTATATTGCAGTTCTTTTTCAAGCTTATAGATGACTATATTATCCTTGTACACATGCACAAACATACACCTCACTGAGGGTATGAATTGCCCTTCCAGATGGGATTTAGGGAGGAGGCATGCTGGGTGAAGGACTGCAGGCCAGAGTATGGGGTACTGCCTTAGAATAAAAAGTTAACCAGCCTGACTCCATTCCAACCATTACCCATAGCCAAGGGAGAAGGTGGTAGGTAATGCAACCACCTGCTGAAACAACCGTGCGGAGCAGGGGTTTTTCAAGGATGGCCAGATAAAATTTGGATTCTTACTGATTTCCCCCATATCAATGGGCTGGAGTTAAGGAGTGCTCTTGTGATTGGCATCTCACTGCAGGCTAAAGACTAGGAGATTGGGACTGAAGCCATGGATTGGGCAATGAGAATCAGGATCTAGGAATTGGAGTCTCACCATGCTCCCCCTTCCCTGTTCGGTGTCTGGACACACTGAATACAATTCGGCCATAGCAGATTGCCATGGCTGTCAGAGGTATCAGGAAGAGCCCACAGAAGGTGAAGAGGTTATAGGCGATTTCTTGCCATCGGGCCTTGAAGCTTCCTTTGGTGACACACTGAATGAAGGGGACTGGGCCAGCACGGCGGACAGTATGAAACAGGAACAGCTGGAGTGGGGTGGAGTATAAAACAAAGACTTCCACCTTCTTATGGCATAATATTCCCCACCACTACCCCCCATCCCTCTGCTGTCTTACCCCTACAACATAAGGATGTTAATAGGGCAATATTGTGTTTTGCATAATACATGTCTAACCCAGATCAAATTGCTTATTTCTGGGAAGGGAAGGAGGGAGACAATTTGGATCATATAATTTCAGAAAACTTATGTAGACAATTATTACATGTAATTGGTAAAATAAAATATCTATCAAAAGGTATTGGTTAGGGCAATAGTATATCTGTGATGCCAACCAAAAAATTATAGATGGAAGCATAAACATCCATTTAAAGGCTTTCATGTATCTACAAATTTAGCTGAATTGTTTTAACATGACCACACGAGGAGAGGTTTTTTTTCTAAGTTATTTGATAAGCCAACAACCCATGGTGCTACTATTTTTGCTATGTGTGGACAATTTGAATTGTTTGAAAAATATAGTATGATGGATGCTGTCAGAAACCCACTAAGCAGTCTATTCTACAAGATGTCTTGAGGAAGAGCTTGTGTATCATAACTAGTGAAAGTATTAATAAAAATCAACATTTTCTTTAATGCTGTGTTGGTCTATTTGAATGCTTATTGGTTTTGTTTGGAGACTATGGCAGGCTGTTGACTTTCATTTCAGCAATGGAGGCTAAAAGACCCTGACATTTAAATGAAGTGACTTAGAGGCCATTTCAGCAGAAAGGGAGAAATCTCACAAGAAAGGTAATGAGCCAATGTCGACTACAATGTTAACAGTTGCTTAGAACTTGGCTCCACCCTGAGTTTATTCTGGATAGGAAAGTGGCAAGTACTAATGAGATGATAACTGGATTAGAAATCAGAACAGGAGTTCCCTGCTCCATTTCTACAAGTTAGTATTCAGGTATAATCAAATACTAACCAAATCCAGCCTCAGACATTTAATTGACTGTATGATTCAGGTTAAATCACAACCTCTGCCTTAGCTTCCTTCACTGTAAAATAGGGATAACAGCATCTACCTTAAAGGGCTGATGCGGGAAGTCTAAATGAGAATTGTAAAGTGCTTAGCACAGTGTTTGGCCCATAGTGTGAATCTTAAAAACTACTCAGACTGTACCTTAGAAGATTTGGTTTAGCTATTCCCTTATTGTAACAATGGAGATACTTGATCAGGAATGTCTTGGGAACTTTACATTTACTTCACCCATACTTAGATATACTTTAGGGAAGATAAAAGTTGTAAACCGCCTATTTGAACAATGAAAGTACTTAACTCATACCTTATAGTGAAGCTAGAACCTTAAGATAGGTCTATTTTTAGATCTAATGCAAAAAGGTGTTAAGTACCTGTAAAGGTTAAGTTGATCACAAAAAGGTCAAGTAACTTACAAAAGGCAAGCTTAATAAAGAGGTGTGAAGTACCTCAGAAGATATAGTCTAACCAGAGAAGGTGAGAACTAAGAATGGGCAGTACTGGAAAAAAGCATTTACTGTGATTGGTAGACGTGAAAATTTAGGGGAGGTGACACAAGAGAAAATTCTCTTTTAAAAGAGGTGAAGGAACAGTTCAGAGGTCAGTTGAATTGAGTTAGATTCTGAACTCGGTTTAGGAGATTCAATGGAGGACTGGAGCTTGCTTGGAGATGGTCTTGTGAGTGATGATTGACTCTCCCTAGCAGTTTAAATGAATTCTCTCTCTCTCTCTCTCTCTCTCTCTCTCTCTCTCTCTCTCTCTCTCTCTCCTTACCTTAATTCTTTATCTCTTTATTAATTAAAATCTCCATAAATCCCCAGCTGACTTGGGTATTTTCATATTTGGGAATTTCCCATGGCGACCACTTATTTAGATTTTAAGTCAAAACACTAAAAATTATCCCTTACAGTAGTCTATACAAATGCTTCTTTCTCTTTCCCTTCCTTATAGGATAGGTCAAAACCTGTTAGTATGTTGAATGTAAAATAACTATACTACCTAGCTAGCTCATTGGGTTTTGTTTTTAATTAAACCCTTTACTTTTTTGTTTCAAATCAATACTACCTGGCAATTCCAAGGCAGAAGAGCAATAAGGGCTAGGCAATTGGGATTAAATGACTTGCCCAAAGTCACATAGCTAGGAAGAATCTGAGGCCACATTTAAACTCAGGACCTTCCATCGCCAGGCCTCCCTCTATCCACTGAGCCACCTAGCTGCCTCAAGCATTCTTAGGAAAATAAACCCATATGTGATATTTCTTATTGCCACCAAATCACTTCCCTTCAAACAACTCTGTGAGGTAAGTTGCACAAGTTAATAACAGTTGACTTGTTCATAGTCTCAATGGTGGAGATAAGAAGAAAACTAAAGGCTCACTCAAAAGACCATTAAAAGGTCATCATGGGAAACTTAGGCTTTTTATAGGACAGTCCTAAGGATCATTTTATATAATCAATGCCCATCCACCAAAGAAAAACCTTTGTAAGTAAAACATAAATAAAAGAGATTCTTTTTCTCAAGTATTCACTGTTTTCTTATCCTACCTTCTAATGTTTAGAAATAACTTCCCTCTCTCCCTCCCCAGAATTAACCTTGAAAAAAAGGACAGACTGCTGAGGAAGAAGGCAATGGAACCAAGAAAAGACCCAGGGATTTAACCCTTCTATAAACTGAAAATGAAAGTCCAGAGGCTTTACAAATTCTGTTTGCTCCTCCCTAGCTTCTGGTGGCATATAGAAAAGTCAGTATTTGGTGCAAATCTGAAGGGATCCAAATAAATGCCAGGAACCTAACCCTTCTCCACATTCAGAAAGTAGATCAAGGCTCCAAGTAATCCATAGCACTTGAGTTTACCCACAATTATCCCTGTCTTCTTATCCTTTTCCATGGAAAATAAAACAGATTCATATAATCCTATAGCAGGAAGACTTTAGAGACTGTCTAGCCCAAAGCTTTATTTTATAGAGGAAGCAATTCAGGTCCAGAAGTAAGTGACTTATCCAAAGCCACATAGCAGGTTAGAAGTAGAAATCTTTCAATACATGCTGAAGCTTCCCCTTCTAAGTTCTCAAGCACCTGGAAACTTAAATGTAAGCAAACAATCTAATTAGTGTTTAATAACTAAAGAAATTTATACATATATTAAATTCTAAAACACCAACACATTTTCAAAATGTAAAATTTTATTAAGAAAAATCTCACCATCTATTAAAACACAGTTCTAAGGGGCAGCACAGTGGATAAAATGCCCAGCCTAAAGTTAATAGGACCTGGGTTCAAATTTTACCTCAGACACTTCCTACCTGGGCAAGTCACTTCCCTCCCCTTGCTGCTCTTCTGTCTTAGAATTAATACTGAGCTAGAAGTTAAGGGTTTAAAAAAATCTATCAGAATGGAACTGGCAAAACATCCCCTTTTGCAAAATATCTCTCCCACTTCCATCCTCAAAATTACCATTATTAGTTTGTTGCTATTGATGTACTGTATATATTTAATTTTGGCTTTATGTAAAAGAAGAAAGACACTAGGGTACCTCCTCCCTCTTTCTGCAATTGCAAGAGGTTTCTCTATGATTAAGGGACCAGTTCTTAGAATGTTCACTACTCATTGGGCAAAATACTTATGTTGACCTAAAACCATGATTAGAGTTGTATTTCGTATCTCCACATCTTCTGTAGCTCCAAGAGGAACCACCTCGTTTTTGTATTGTGCAAATTAGTGACTTTTAATGATTTTTATAAACCTTTTTTTTTTTGCAGAAAAACACAGTTATGAGACTCAAATGAGATCGTGTCTAGTGTTTCCTAACCTTAAAGTGCTGACTTTGTAAACCGAGTTGTTTTTTCCTTAGTCTCCTTCCAAAAGGAAGAATCCTAATATTTTTCTAGTCTATTCTAAAATAGAAGCTGTTCTATCCTAGAGTTCAAGGATTTTGTTTGTTTTGGTAAAAAGGCACTTTTGTTTCCGTGGATCTTTTATAATCTTTTAAAGCTCCCAGATGAGTTAAGATTTGATCATCAGAACCGCCAGAAGCATTCAGATTCAGTTATGCACCACAAATTTACATAGCACGATTTCAACTTAACTTCACTTGCCTTTCTCATTTCCTGCTATTTACTGTGCAGTTGGAGGAAAACTGAGAAAAAAGCTGAAGTTTAGGGGGCCTACCGGAAAGTGAGAGAAAAATGAAAAAAGGGACCGAGCACATAAACCTTCTCGGAGTGGGTAGGGCGACTCAGTGTTTCAATTTTACGGAAATTTTAAGAAAATGAACGTTGAAGGGCAAAGCGGTGTTAAAGAAGTTATCTTTCCCTGAGTTCCCAAGGTAGGTTAATACCTTGATTCCTCTAACTCACAATCCTTTGGTCACTCACCTGGGGCAGGGCAAGCAGAAAACTAAGCCCCCAGGCCGTTCCCAGCAGCTTTCGCCCACCCCCTCGGGGTCCAAGAGGATGAAGCACTGCAGCCTGGCGGTCAAGCCCAATGACCACAGGCAAAAAAGCAGCCGCGTACATGGCCAGCAGTTTCAGGAACATGAGTGTCCGGCAAGCAACATCTCCAGCGAGCCACTGGACGGTGGTATTCCATGCAGCATCCAGCGGCATGACCACAAAAGTGACCAGTAAGTCTGCAGCGGCCAAGTGGCCGAAAAGTCGGCGGACAGGAGAGGGGCGGAGTCGACTAGATCTCGGTCGTGTCACTGACCACAGCACAGCCAGATTCCCTACAGCCGACGACAGGAACAGAGCAGCGGTCACTCCGACTCGGATCTTAGCTGCGGTTGAGAAGGTGGGAAGTGCTGACTCCTCCACCTGGACTCCCGCCCCGGCCCAGGCTTCCTCTCCCACCGAAGAGCCCCACACAGTGTCATTGCTCGTGGTCATAGCTGCAGGGGGGAAGCGGCCGGCTCGGGCAGCCAAGCCCTTCCCCCTCCAGGCCAGGGGCTGGCGCCGGTCATCGTGGTCCCCTACTGAATGCGTCGCCAGGTTCAGGGACTCTCCCCATCTTTGCCCTGAGGGCCGCCGTGGGGCCAGTGCTGCCCTGTTGTCCAGAGTTCAGAGTCCCATCCACGCACCCAAGCCCTCAGGGAGCTCCCTAGGCCCTCCTGCTCCGTGACCAGGCCGGGCTGGCCGAGGGGATCTCATATACCCCGTTCCTGCACACAGCGATGCTATGCCCGCTCAGATGCTGGAGGTCACTGCGGCGGCTGCTGCTTAGAGGCACTCCCGCCTCCCTCTGGCCCCGCCCTCTCTTCCAAGGCCCTGCCCCTTATGGGCTCCGCCCCATTCCAGGCTGCGGTCCCACCCGTACCCCTTCCCTGGACAAATATTTTAAACGCGGGCGCGGACGCTGCCACTGGGCCCAAAGACCGCTCTGGGAGTAGCTGTCATCCCCGGGGAGAGGGGAAGCTGAGGCGCTGGCGGAGATGGGGGGCCCCAGTGGGCCCCCGCCCGGCCTTGGCTCTGAGAGGCGGGGCTTCTGCGCGCTTCGCTTCGCTCCCCAGTTTGTCCCTCGCGCGGTGCCGTCGGGTTCTGCGGAGGTGGGCGTGGGAAGGGGAAAGGATACGGGGCCCAACGGGGCAGGACGGGGCCGCAGAGCCGCTTAGTGGACTTCGGTGCAGCCGGCATGGACTCCTGGGTCCGCTTCAGCGCCCAGAGCCAGGCCCGGGAGCGCCTGTGCAGGTGCGGCCGGGATCGGGGGCGCGAGCAAGTACAGACACCTTAGCGGGTAGCTCGGGCTACGGGGGTCATAAAGGGTCAGTCCTGGGTACGGAGGCCGGGAGAGACCGACCCCTCACGGAGCCAGAGCGCGGGCACTGGCGCGGGGTCGGTCGTGAGGGAATGATTCTTTTCCGCCCGCAGGACAGATGGGGAAACTGAGGCATGGGCGGGGGGCCGGGTGGGGAGGGCTGGACATCCCGACGACCAGGCTCTCCTCCTAGAGGATCTCGGACCCTGCTTGCTGTGGTGGGAGCGTGGTGTAGACGGTCTCGGAACCGTCGGGTCTCCACCGCTCCAACTGCTCGCTCCAGGGCCTTAGGGGGCTCGTGCCCACGTGACCTAGGCGGAGTTGGGGGGCGGGGAATTCGAAAGAAGCCTGCTTGGCTCAGCCGCTGCACGGGGGTGGAGTCGGCGGACTCTGCCCCGGGGCGCGGGCCATAGGGGAGGTGTCCCATTCGTTCCCAGATCCCCATAAACCTGGGAGCCCCCTAGATTCTCTGAGAAGCCTTGGGTTCCTTGCTGCTGTTACCTCGGCCCCTGGCCTAAGCACACCCCCATCTCACCACTCTACTTGGACACAGAAGGACCACCTTCCACTCCCTCTTTTTTTAACCCTTACACCTTCTATCTTAGATTCCATACAGGCTAGGCAATGGAAATTAAGTGACTTTCCCAGGGTCACACAGCTAGGAAGTGTCTGAGAAATTTGAACCCAAGACCTTCCATCTCTAGGCCTGGCTCTCTCCACTGAGCCACTTAGCTGCCTCCCAGGGTGTGCAAATCTTAAAGGTGTCAGTTGGTGAGGGAAGTGTTTCAGTCTGACTTCCCATACCACCCTCTCCCTACCTCCACTCCTCTCTCCTCCTTCCTATAGGGCTGCCCAATATGCCTGCTCCCTTCTTGGTCATGCACTGCAGAAACATGGGGCAAGTCCAGAACTTCAGAAGCAAATCCGACAGTTGGAGGGTCATCTGAGCCTTGGACGAAAACGTAAGTGGTTCTTTAGGCCTTCTCTGAATAGAAGGGGGTCAAGTATTCAGTAATTTCTTCTGACTTCCTTTCTTGGCCCTTCCCTTCAGCTCTTTTCCCTCACTCTGGTTTTACCAAAAATCTCTTTAAAATGTTTTGTTAATGCTCTTTTCTTTTTTAAATATTTCTCATTTCTCAGTGGCTTTTTTGCTACCCCCTTGATCTTTCTTCTTAAATATAGTTAAGCAAAGCAAATTAATACATTATATCTGATATGCACCATTATTCCAAACCTGTAAGTACCATCTTTCTCAGGAAAAGAGAATAGGCATATCTCATGACAATCAAGATTGGTTACTGCATTGATTAGAATTTTCTTTCTATTAACCCTAAGTTTCTATGGAAATAACTCTAAGACAAAAGAGGAAGGGCTAATCCAATGGGATTAAGTGACTTCTTCAGGATTATACAGCCAGGAAGTGTCTAAAATCAGATTTTAACCCATGTCCTCCCCACTCCAAGCCTAGCATTCTATGTATTGTGCTACCTAGCAGCCCCTATCAATTACAAAAGTTTTGAGGTTATTAGTTGTTGTTTATATTTATAGTATCATGATCATTGCTTCAATTGTTTACCTGACTCTGTTTACCTCACTGTGCCCCAGTTCATAGGAATCTTACCAAGTTTTTTTGAATTCTTCATATTTGATGTTTCTTATAATATAGTAATATTTCATTACATTCATATGCCATGATTTTTTCAGATATTCCCCCAACAATAGGGACCCATATCCTTCCATTTTTTTGCTACCACAAAAAAAGTGCTGCTATGAATATTTTTGTATATGTGGAAGCTTTCCCTCTATCTTTGACTTTTTGGGGATGTATGCCTAGTTGTGGTATCACAGGATTAAAGGGTATATATAATTTAGTGATTTACCTACTCTAATACTAAATGGTTTTCTAACATGGTTGGACTAGTTCAGAGCTCTACCAATGATACATTTGTATGCCTATCTTTCTACAAACAAATGAAACATTTATCATTTTTGTCTTTTGTCATCTTTGCTAGTCTGAAGATTGTGAGGTAATCCTGTTTTGTTTTGCTTTTCTAAACCCTTCACCTTCTATCTTAGAATTGAGACTTTGTATCAGTTCCAAGGCAGAAGAGCAACAATAGCTAGGCATTTGGGGTTAGGTGATTTGCCTAGGGTTATACAGGAAATGGCTAAGGTAAAATTTGAATCCAGGACCTCCCCATCTCAGGCCTGGCTTTCTATCTTCACCACACAGTCCCCCCCTCCTATCCCTCCCTCCTGAGAGAATTAGCCCGTTCTCTTCCTAGGGATTTGGAACACTCATATTCTTGTTGATAACTTGAATTTATTTTGATAATTGCTTCATCATATCTTTTGACCATTTATAAATGGTTCTTGTTCTTATATATTATATCAATTCCCTCTTTATTTTGTGTATGTTACATTTATCAAAGATCTTTGCTGCAAAGATTTTTTTTATTCTGGTAAACAACTTCTCTTCTAATTCTAATAATATTGTTTATGCAAAAGCTTTTCAGTTTTATGTAATTGAAATGACCTATTTTATCTTTTATGATCACCATTCAATTCCCCTTGTATGATTAAGAATGATTTTCCGGCCATAGCTTTTCTCCCTCATTCTTGTTTCCCAGTTGAAGTGGCAAGAAGACATAATACAGATAGGGAACTAGAAGGAGAGAGAAGTTGATTAAAATTGTGAACCAAAGAGAATGGAAAAAATGTCATTAGCGTTTGAAGTTTTCAAAGATTAAAAAACTTTAACTTGACTCTCCTCAATCTCTCTGCTTGCTTCTTACTTTTGTCCTGTTGCTTTCTCTTGGGCCTATTGTGTTCTCATGTTATGGGAGAAACATACCCAAATTTGTAGCATTGTCTTGCCCCAAGAATGCAAGACTCAAACTCAGTGCAAATCAGCATTAAGAATTTTATTTGAAGAAGAGATTTGAGGTGACATAATAGCCTAATAGCATGTGGAATAGCCTTGGGGCTAATGGATTAGCTTGGAGGCTAATAGAGTAGCTTAATGGGTGATGGAGTGGCAGCCCCACAGTTTATAGTAGCCCCATAGTCATGGACTGATGGATTAACCTCTGAGTTTGTAGAGTTGCAGCTCTGGAGCTGATGGAATAGCAGCTCTCAGGGGTGCTGGAGTAGCTCAATAGATAATGAAATAGCAGCTCCAAGTGTGGAGTAGTAGCTGTGCTCCTCTGTGGATCAGGGTTGACATTTATTAGAGTCCGGGGACTTGTCATCTCCCATTCCAGAATAATCTTCACCTTCCCCAAAAACTCTGGAAAATGGGTATGGTCGAATTCAGGTGGAGGTATGTTTTTGGCTTTGATATGTATATTGTAAGGAATAAGGAATATGCACAGGATTGGGAGATCCTTCTGGACTGCCAGAGCCCTTGGTAGGCAAGTCTCATATTCCCCTCATTGTCCACCTTGTCATCCTTTGTCAGTGTGAGAGAGGCTTTGCTAACCTTCCTGGTAATGTTAAAGTTCAGAACTAAAGTAAATATAGAACAACATGAGGAATTAATAAAATGGAGCAGCACAAAGCTGATGCCTAGTTTAGAACATTACAGATCTAGTACATGTGGTTGATGCTGTAATTTATGCATGACTAATGCTGAAACTACAGATTTTTCAGTTGATGCTTTAACTAGGACTACCTGGTGAGAAATACAAGATTTCAGAGCATAAGAGTCTTGCACCTGTTACTGCCCCTCACTCCAGCCTCTATCACTTAGGCTTGTTTTGTCTGCCCTTGGCTGTCTTGTTCAGCTCTCTGACTTGCTGCATTTGCCTCTCCCGTCTCACCTGTCCCCTTGCCCTTTTCCCATGCAGTTCTTCGCCTGGGTAATTCAGCAGATGCCCTCGAGTCTGCCAAACGGGCTGTGCATCTGTCAGATGTCGTCCTTCGGTTCTGCATCACTGTCAGCCATCTCAATCGAGCCTTGTACTTCGCCTGTGACAACGTCTTGTGGGCTGGAAAGGCTGGGCTGGCTCCCTTTGTGGACCAGGAGAAATGGGCCCAGCGTTCGTTCAGGTTAGAGACCCCTCTGCTCTTGTACTTCGTTTCACCTTGGGGACCTTCTCTCTAAGACCTGGGGAATGAGCCTTCAGTGACAGCTGGCCACCCCAAAGCAGCACACCTTAGCCTGTTGACTCTCGATTTCACCTGATTCTGATCTTCCAGTGTGTACTAAATGGGATCAAGCAGATGTTTAGTGGATAGAACACTAGGTTCTCAGTTGGGAGACTTGGATTCAAATCCTTTTCTGACTCACCGATTAGGCAACTGTGTGTAAGTCATGTACTCACTTTGAACCACGGCTTCCCCGATTTGTAAAAACTGGGACAATAATACAGTTGTCTGCCTTCAAGGATCTTTTATGAGGTCAGAATAAGATAATGTATATAAAGACATTTTTAGTCTTTAAGGCATACAAATGTCTAATATTATTATTAAAAGATGCCAAGATTTTATGGAATAGAAGACATTAGGAATTGTAACAGTGAGCTGACCTTTGAGTCAGGAAGACCTGGATAAAGTGTTGCCTCTGACACATTGACTGTGTGGCTCTGGGTTCTGACCTATTACCACTCAGTGCCCAGGCAGCTCTATCAGGCGAATAGATGCAGAGAAGGTGCAGATCTGCATTGGTCTTCACTGGAAGCTTTCTGAACTGATGAACTGTCAGGTCTAAGAAAAAACTTTGGGCAGCCTAATCTGGCTACAATACCCTCCTTCCCTTTCCTTTCATTCTTTATCATCCCTATTCCCTAGTCTGTAGTCGCTATAGTTTCCATATATCTGCCTTTTACCTTATTCCTCCTGCCATCTCAAACTTCCTTCTTAGTCATTTGCCAGTGTAGACATAACTGTGCATGTGGGTGGTGCTCTCTGGAATAACAATTAGCAGATTTTTTCAGTGTCTGCCATAATTAGAGCATTATGCCTGGTGCTGTTGAGTAAATACAAAAAAGATGAAAGATTGAAATTCAGTTATAGAAACATCTGTCACACACCTGCTGTGTGCTTGGAGGATTCAAGGAAAGGGACTTTTCCCTCAGGAAGCTTACATTAGGTCGTACCTTAGAATCTCCTGTAGCTATGGAGACTAAACATATACCAGAAACAAGTGAGGCTCATTTTTGTAGGGGGAAAAACAGTGCCTATTAATGCTATGTAAACTGGATATCAAAGTTCTAGGTAGACCAGGGAGCCCAGTTAGGTGAGGTTAGTACTGGAATGTTTCCTAAGTTTTGAGCAAAGTTTCAAAGGTATCGAATGCTTATTGGTAATGAAAAAGTAGGAAGACATTTCAGAATGGGGAAAAGGCATGTGACTGGGGTGATCTGATGTGATTTTCTTAGCACATTAAGCCAGAAGAGAATGTCTAATCATGTGAGGATGAGCTCAGATTTCCCTTCATCATACTGATCTTTCTACTCTGTACCTCTGTCCCAGGTACTACTTATTTTCCCTCATCATGAATTTGAGCCGTGATGCCTATGAGATCCGACTACTGATGGAGCAGGAGTCTTCAACTTGTGGCCGTCGGCTGAAGGGCTCAGCAGGAGGGACCCTGGGAGGTGGTGAAGCTGGGGTTGCAATGGGGGGCAGTGCCCCAGGTGGGAGTCTACCCTATCTGGCCCTGCAGCTTCGACTTCAGGTTCTTCTTCTCGCCCGGGTTCTACGAGGCCATCCTCCCCTCCTGCTAGATGTGGTCAGAAATACTTGTGACCTCTTCATCCCTCTGGACAAGCTAGGCCTGTGGCGTTGTGGCCCTGGAGTTGTAGGGCTCTGTGGTCTGGTGTCCTCCATCCTATCTATCCTCACCTTGCTCTGTCCTTGGCTTCGACTCAAGCCCTGACACTAAATTGTAGGGTGGAGGAGAGTCTGAGCTGAAAATGGAGAGAGGTGGCAGGTTCTTTCTCTTGTTCCATTGTCACCCTGACTTTCCTTCTAGTTAAAAGAATTACAGATGAAGAATGACTAGGGGATAAGGGGTGGTTCAATGGGATAATTCTCTCCCTCTCTTATTGCACTGATTCTTTATGTCTCTTGAGTCTCTTCTTGCTATTTTTAAATTAAATTTTATTTTTTTCAATCAATAAAAATCCTCCTTCTCTCTCTTCCACTTCCCCAATGAGAAAGAAAAAAGCCCTATTGCAAACATGTATAGTTATCATCTTACTTTTTAAAAAAATTTCTCTCTCAGATTTGTTTCTGAGACTTTAAATTCTTCCTCATCCTTCATCCCAGTTATTTCATTACTAGGTACCTTTCCCTTGAGGAAAGAAGAGAGACTCAGGATTTTGATCCATAATGCCTTAGCTATTCCTCTTTTGGTACAGAGGACGATGGGCTGGATGGAGAATGGCCCAGTTGTCTCCCCTCAGCTTTTTGTCCATTGGTGCCATGTTTTTCTTCCTCTTCTGTCCTCACTCCTGTATTCTTGGTCATGGCTTTTGTTTCTCAGGCCCTTTTACCTTCCTCCCAGTCCCACTCCCTACCTATGATGCTGTCTGGGTTCAGCATCCTACTGTAAATACTGTACAATGACCTGTAAATAGCTCTGGCCAAAGCCACTGCCCTCTGGCCAACTCAAAGGGCAGCAGATTAAAGATGAGTCTTGCTCGTTGGCCTTTGGTTTGGTCATTTGGGGGCCTCTGCTCTAGCTCTGTGGTGTTGGCCATCATCATCAAGTACTGATTGCACTGCTCAGGGGGCCGGCCTCAATGCTAGGGATGCGAAAGGAACAGAGAAGCTGTGTCTGTCTTCAGGGGCTCAGCTGCCAACTATAAAGTCCAGAGCCTGATTCCACAAGCATTGTGTGAGAACTGACCTCCCCGTGAGCTATACAAAACACTCGCTTCAAAAACACTCCAGTTTATTCACCTACAGCCACAGCTTGCGACAGAATAAGTCCTGTTTTGTCTGTCTCTGTTGGTACTCTCAGGGAATCCCAAATACCCCTTCTCAGGAAACAAACCAAATGACCCAAAGGATGGGAGAGGTGAGCAGATGCATCTGCTGGGCCTTCCCTGGGAGGCCGCCAGGGGGCAGCAGGGGAGGGCGAGAAGCCCGCCCCGCCAGCCCCTGGCTTTGGCGTGGAGTTCCCTCCAACTTCCCCAGCATCCCTCCTCCTGGCCAGTCTGACTTTATTTTTAGCTGCCAATGGGAGGGGGGCGGGACAGGAGGGCAAGTAGAGAAACACTGCGAGACAGGAGCACAGAGAACTCCTCAGACCCAGAAGAACAGCCAGGAATGGAGCTGCCCCTCACCCTACCCCTGTTGCTCCTGGCAGGTGAGGGAGGTTACCCATTTGGTGGGAAGGGAGGAATGTGGGAGGGCTTGGGGCTGGGACCTTGGGGCTAAAAGTGTCAGGGGACAGCCCATTGATGGGAGCCCTGTGGACGGGACTCTGAGAAGAGCCACTGAGTCTGTGGCTGTGGCCGGGAATTACTCCCTCCTCACAAGTTGATACTGGGGGAGATTTTCTAGGGTGCTGGTGAGAGCCTTTGCCCAATTGCCTGGATCTGGTGGTCAGACTTGGGAAGTAGGGCAGGGCTAGGCAGTTAGCATGCCCAGAGTGCTCCTGTGCCCCCTTGGCCACCCCCGCGTGGCTCCTCACCCTCAGAGCCACAGCACTAGCATCCTGAGAATGACCAGTGGGCCACATGCAGTTTCCATCCCACCTACTGACTTCCTGATGTCTAGAATGAAAGATGTCAAGACATTCTTTTGTTCCAACAGGCGTTTGTTCAGGAGAGAGTGGGGGGGATGGTCTGGGAAGTAGGGAGGGAACCCTAAAAGGCAGAGGTGGCTCAGCCTTGGTTTGAGGGGATCTTGGCTTTCCCCTGTAATCTGTTTCCCAAAATACCATCTCTGAGCCTGGAGAGAGGTTGGGATAGGAATGCAGGGACTGGCCAGGATACCTATGTGGGGTCCCCAGGAGGGGACCAACTTATTCAGAGAGTGGACGGCATCCTCGTTAGGGGGTGGGATGTTGATTTACTGGGAAGGCAGAAGGGTGGCAGGCTCTGGGACCCCTGCGGTGGGGAGAGAGAAATTTGTGTGTGGGCAGGCTGCCCCACCCGGGTAATTGCCACTGAGGTTTCCGGGGCTGAGACCTAAGACACAGGAATCTGTGTGCGCACGCATAAGACACACTAACACTGAATGATGGAGAGAGACAGATAGCCCTCTGTCCTTTCATGGTCCCTTTAGGCTCCGGTCTACGACGGGGGCTTTTTCTGGCACTGCCGAAGCTCCCAGCCCCCTGTCCTTGTTAAAGCTGCCCAGGTTGGGTGAGGGGAGGGAGGAGAAGTGGGGGTGAGTAATCTGACTCTTCTGATTGATTCTGTGAAAGCGATTTCGGGGGCGGGAATGAAGACACAGCTGGGTATGTCATTGTGGCTCAGGGCCAGAGGCAGGATGAACAGGACATCTGGAGAGAAACACAAGGTAGAAGATACCCTTGGGCCACCACACACACGGATGGAAACTTCATTTCAGAACCCCACATTCAGGAGAGGGATGGACAGGCTTGGGCCAACACGGCCAGGGTGCGGTTTCTTCCCTCGGCCAACCACTTCAGCCCTTGACCTGGTGACTGATCCTGCCTCCCTCCCTTCTACCCTCCCTCTCCCAGGTCTCTGCTCCCCCTTCAACTTGGACGCTAGTCATCCCCGACTATTTCCAGGACCACCAGAGGCTGAGTTTGGATACAGTGTCTTGCAGCATGTGGGGGGAGGACGTCGATGGTGAGGGAAGCCTCGGATGACGTGGGGGGCTGTGATGGTGAAAGGAACCCCAAACAAGAAGGGAGCAAAAGGGGTTAGGATTGTGGTGGTGCCAATAAAAGGGAAGCCAGTGGGGAAACGAGGATATAACTTCAGTTAGGCCAGATTATCCCACATGAACCATCAATAATAAAGTCATTCCCATTTAATTGTCAATTTTTTGAATTTTTCATTTCATTACTTTCAGAAGGGATTGGGGTGCTTATGTGGGGTCTTGTTTGAAGGGAGGAATACAAATTGCTGAACTGATTTCCTGGGATGGTCACCAACTGAGGGCTCTAGCATGGGGTGCTCCCTTCAGTGTCTCTTTCCCCATGCTCCTGTTCTCGTCACCCCTGTTCCATAGGATGTTGGTGGGTGCCCCTTGGGATGGACCTTCAGGGGACAGGAGAGGAGATGTGTATCTCTGCCCTGTGGAGGAACGGCCTAATGCCTCATGTGCCAAGGGCCACCTGGGTAAGGAGATGCCTCTCCCTTTCCCCCTCTTCTATCTGGGCCCCTTGTTTCCCTAGCCTCCTGTTCCTCTCCCACCCCCCCCCATTTAAGCCTCGATTATCTTGTCCTGGGATTCCCTAAATACTCCTTCCCTCATGAATTCATGTCCCACAAACCCATGTTCCCCAACTTCATTACTGTCTCCAGGTGACTATCCACTAGGAAACTCATCAAGTCGGGCTGTGAACATGCATCTTGGGATGTCGCTGCTGAAAACAGATGCGGATGGCGGGTTCATGGTGAGGGATCATGGCCGTGAATGAGCTGGGGAGGCTATGGGGGTCTGTTGAGGAGAGGGGCAGGAAGTTAATAGTGTAGGAAGTAGGGAAGGCCCAAACGAGAGACCCTGGAGGAACAAGGGCTGCCTGTAACTTCTAGCTGGGCCTTGAGAATGGGGAGTGGAATGCTAGCCTGGGATCTTGGAATGACATTTCCACCCTGTTTCTCCTTCCCCAGGCCTGTGCTCCGCTGTGGTCTCGTGCCTGTGGTACCTCAGTGTTCAGCTCTGGGATCTGTGCCCAAGTGGATGCCTCCTTCCGGCCCCGGGGAAGCTTAGCTCCTACTGCCCAGCGTGAGCCAGGGGAAGAGGATGGGGGAGGGAAGAGAAAGTACCCACTATGTGCCAGGCTCTGTGTCAAGCCCTTCACTTATGTCTAATTTGATCCACAAAAGAGCACTTAAAAGAAGGGGTTATTATTAACCCATTTTCCACATCAGGAAATGGGACTTGCCCAAAGTCACCTGGTTACTACAAAGCAGAGCTTGGATTCATGCCCACCAGGGTTCTTTTCACTGCCCCTCTGCTCGCCCTGATATCCTTTAGCCTCACTGTTCCCTGCTTCAAAAATCTAGGCTGCCCTACATACATGGATGTGGTCATTGTCCTGGATGGTTCCAACAGCATCTACCCCTGGACTGAGGTTCAGACGTTCCTGCGCAGACTGGTGGGGAGGCTGTTCATAGACCCTGAACAGATTCAGGTGAGGAGAGCAGTCCCAGTGCCAGGGGGAGTCAGAAATTTGTGCCTGGGCAAGTGCAGCCAGGAGAGGCATCCTCAAAGCTGACCCTCCCCAGGTTGGGCTGGTTCAGTATGGGGAAACTGCTGTCCACGAATGGTCACTTGGGGACTTCCGGACCAAGGAAGAGGTCGTGAGGGCTGCAAGGAACCTGAGCCGGAGGGAAGGACGAGAAACCCACACTGCGCAGGCAATAATGGTGGCTTGGTGAGGTGGGGCAGGGGTGATGGAGGGAGGGAATGGGAGGACCTGGGGGACAGGAAATAAGAACGAAGTAGAGAGAGATGCTGGGAGACAACAGACACTCCCCCCCCTTTGATGCTTTTTGATAGGGGAGTGAGTGTGGGGAGGGAATAGAAGCAAGTGGAATGTAAATTTGGAGTTGTAATAATTCTTTCCCCATAATTCCCCTCAGTTTCTATTTCATGTGTCAGTTTTTCTCCATATTTCTCTAGCCCAACAAATTTACTTCATTTGATTCTTCCACAATAATTATAAATTTGAAAGGGACCTTAGGAGTCATCTACTCTGAATTCCTCCTAAAACATACATCCCCACATGATATCACTGACAAGTGGTTGTCCGTTCTCTCTGATTGAATATTTCCAGGGATGGGAAGCTTTGTACCTTACAAGACAGTCCTTCCCATTTTTTAAAGGCTCTCCGCGTTGGGCAGACTAGCCTTATATTGAGATGAAGTTCACCTTCTGTTAAACTTCTGTCTGTTTACTTTAGTTAGCCCTGCTGGGGCCATGCAGAGTAAGTCTAAGGCTCCCTAGAGGAAAGAACGTCGGTTGGGAAGGCAAAGGACCTGGTTTCAGATCTTGGCTTAGCTACTTACTAGTTGTGTGACTTTGGGGAAGTCACCTCAATTCTCTGGACTCTGAGAAACAAGAGGTTTTCAGAGATCACTTCTAAGATCCTTTTCTTCCCTAAAATCAATCCTATATCTTCCCTCTTGCTGTCCCTTCAAATAGTTGAATATGGAAGTCTTATCCTCCCAGGTGTTCAGTCTGAATAGGACCAGATCCTTCAACTGAGACTCATAACTAGAAAGACTTAAAAAATGTGTTAGAGACAGGGACAACCCGAAAAGCACAGATCCAGACTTTGGGAGGATGACAGAGAAAATGCAGAATTTCCTAAATCCCATTTTATTTCTGTTTCCTTTGTCAAGGAAAACCCAATTCAACAAAGAGAGTTTAAGCCAACTATGAGTCAGGCACTGTGCTGGGTGCTAAAGATACAAAGACAAAAATGAAATATTTCCAAAGAGTTCTATTGGGGGGGGATACAACACATGCACAGATAAGAATAAAAAGAATAGTTTGTGACAAGGAGAGAATTGGACAAAGGAGAAATCAGACAAAGGCAATATTTAAGGAGCAAAAGTCTACACTGGGAAATTCACAAACACCTGAGCTGAGCCTTGAATGGGAAGTAAAGAATCCGAAAGACAGATCTGAAGAGGGAGTGGTTCATTCCAGACACATTCTAGCTTGTTGAGAACACACAATGCTTGGAGATGTCATGCTGAATTCAAGAACGACTAGTTCAGTTTGGCTAGAATGTAGAATACTTGAAGGCAAATAATGTGATAGAAGACTGGAAAGGTAGGTTGGAACCAGACTGTGGAGGACTTTGAATGCTAAACTCAGAATTTTTCTTTTAACTTTGAAACAACAGGTTTCTGAGCAGGGGAATGACGTGCCTAGTCAGGTCTGTGTCTTAGAAAGATTATTCTGCCTTGAGTTTAAGATGCTCAAGTAACACTGAGGTAGAAATGCCCAGCAGGTAGTTGATGACGTGGGACTTCAGTTTAGGAGAGATATTATTAGGATTACATACAGCACAGTGGAGAGAGTTCCTCATTTGCAATCAGAAAGACCAGGGTTTGAATCTCACTTTGAACATTTAATCTGGATGAGTCACTCCAACCTCAACTTCCTCATCTGTAAAATGACCTTTAAGGCCCCTTCATCTAGGATACCATCTGTAAATTTGAGAATCTTCTGTCTAGAAATGGTTATTGAACCTAATGGAGATGATAAAATCACCACCCAGTCAATCTGAAAAAGCCCTTATTCAGGGTTATGAAAAAGAATATTGAGAGGGCAGCTGGGTAGCTCAGTGGATTGAGAGCCAGGCCTAGACACCGGAGGTCCTAGGTTCAAATCTGGCCTCAGATACTTCCCAGCTGTGTGACCCTGGGCAAGTCACTTGACCCCCATTGCCTAGCCCTTACCACTCTTCTGCCTTGGAACCAATACACAGTATTGACTCCAAGATGGAAGGTAAGGGTTTAAAAAAAAAAAAGAAAGAATATTGAAAGAGAAGAGAATCCAGAGTAGGGGACACATTCCAGATATAGGAAATAACCCAAGCAATAGCGTTGAGATAGAAAGGTACACGGCGTGTTCTAGGGATGCGGAGGGAAGTAGTATATGATTGGGCTGAATTGGTAAGGGTAGAACCCCATCATGGAGAACTTAAAATGCTAGACTAAAGAAATTTGAACCCAACTAGATAGGATATTATTGCTAAGATTTTTATTAAAACAAAAAGCAAAATTGATCAAGTTCTGACTATTTTACTTCCCACATTTAGCAGCATGGATGATTTTTTAAAAAAAATGTTTATTTTTAACATTCTTTTTTTTTTTAAGTTCAAATCCTCTCCCTCTCCCCAGGCCCTCCTCACCATTGTAAATGTACAATTTGTGTCATAAATCAGCATACTTGTTAAGAACGGAAAAAAAGAGAACTTATGCACAAAACTTACATATCTCAATAAGATTAGTAAAGGATATTCTTTATAGCCAACCAAGGAAGACCGAAGACAGAGTACTAAAAGTTTTCAGGTTCCTCTATTGTTAACTCAACTCATGGGTGGGCAGCACTAGGTATGACTTTGGATTTTCTCTATTAAAATCTCATTTCTGATTCGTACCAATAATATTTCAGTGATTTTCCTTATTTCCCAGGGATTTTAGGTTAGTCATTGATAGAGAAGCAAGTTGTTATCTGTTATTTCTGCTCTTAGATCTTCACTTTGAAATCTTTTAGCATTGTAGTTAGTTGAGGGGGCAAAGGAGGTAGGAGACAGTTTGATTTATCCCATTGCTGCTTTGTAAAATTATCGGGCCTGCGCTTATGGAGATGGCAGCCTGCTCTCCTGGCCTTGAATGGACTCTAAAACATTTATCGGTCAGTTCCTCTGCGCCCAGGGGCTCCTCCTCCCACACAAGTGGCCATTAGCTCATGTGGGACCCTGTGGGTAAACAAAGAACAGAGCTGCCATTAAATGTGTCCATCACCCACATTTCTGACTTAACTCTCTTCAACCAGTCACCAGAATCTAAAGCAGCCTATAGGCAGAGTAAGGAGAATAACTCTTGCCACTGATTATTCAGTACTTCTCAATCTGTGCAGTGGACTAGCAAACAATTACTGGGGGTTAGAATAGGCCTTCTTTGGCAGCCATTAGGGTGCCAGCGAAATCTTTGGGGTGTGTTGACATGACCAATCTTGTGTATAAAGATTATTGATCTGATGAGGTAGGAAAGAGTAGAGGTGGGAAGGCATGAGGATCTGTTGTAGGATGGGATGGTGTGAATAGAAAGTAGGGAGGAGTGGATTGGAGAATACAGGTAAGGGAAAATATATGGAGCTTGGTTAACCAATTGGGTATGACAGGTGAGGAGGAAGGAAGACTGAACCATGGTACAGCTCCTGTATCCTCAGCTAGATTGTAGCTCCCTTGAAGGTAGAGACTGAGTCTTATTTTCTTATTTTCTTTGAGAGAGACAGAGAGAGGAGGGGGAGAGAGAAAGAGAGAGAGAGAGAGAGAGAGAGAGAGAGAGAGAGAGAGAGAGAGAGAGGGAGAGAGACAGAGAGAGGTGGGGGGGAGAGAGTGAGACAGAGAGAGAGAGAAGAGGGGAAGAGACAAAGAGGGAGAGAGAGAGGAGGGGGAGAGGCAAAGAAGGAGAGAGAGAGAAAGGAGGGGGAGAGAGAAAAAGAGAGAGAGAGAAGAGGGGAAGAGACAAAGAGGGAGAGAGAGAGGAGGGGGAGAGGCAAAGAAGGAGAGAGAGGAGGGGGAGAGAGAAAAAGGGAGAGAGAGAGAAGGAGAGACAGAAAGGCAGGGGAAAGAGAAAGAGGGAGAGAGAGAAGAGGGGGAGAGACAAAGAGGGAGAGAGAGAGAGCAAAGAAGGAGAGAGAGGAGGGGGAGAGAGAAAGAGGGAGACAGAGAGAGGAGGGGGAAAGAGAAAGGGAGAGAGAGAGGAGGGGTAGAGACAAAGAGGGAAAGAGAGAGGGAGGAGGGGAAGAGAGAAAGAGGGAGAGAGAGACAGAGGAGGGAGAGGAGGGGGAGAGAGAGGGAGAGGGACAGAGGAGGGGGAGAGAGGGAGAGAAGACTCCAGTGTCTTATCTCTTCTTTAACTTCCCTCCTATCCCAGCACAGAAGGATTCAGTCCTTCCCAAGGGGGCCGGCCAGAGGCTGCCCGGTTGCTAGTAGTTGTCACAGATGGGGAATCGCATGATGGGGAGGAGCTTCCAGCAGCACTCAAGGCCTGTGAGGCTGGCAGAGTGACCCGATATGGAATTGCGGTAAGAAATGGTGGTGGTAGTGATGGAGGTGTTGGGGGATGGAAAATATATTAAGGTATGAGGACCTGGGGAAAAGGGAACACTGGTAGCTACTAGTAACTGCCTCTCATCACTGCAAACACAGGCTTTGCCCTCCCTGCACTGGCCCCAAGCCCCCACCCTATTACAGCTCCGGCTCCTCGATCTGTACCCTTACCCAGGTCCTGGGTCACTACATCCGAAGGCAGCGTGATCCCAGCTCCTTCCTTCGGGAAATCAGGACCATTGCTAGTGATCCAGATGAGAGATTCTTCTTCAATGTCACTGACGAGGCTGCACTGACTGACATTGTGGATGCCCTGGGGGACCGGATCTTTGGACTGGAGGGTAGGACCGGGAATCTGAGAATCTGAAAGGCTGAGAGATACCTTCCTCTGAGATCCTCTGGTTCCACCTCTGAAACCTGAGACTCATCCCCAACATCCCTGTACAGCCCCTCTTTGAAAACCTCTACCATGAAGGGGAATTCACTCCCTGGTGAAGGAGTCATCCATTCCATTTCTGGACGTCTCGAATTAGGAAGTTCCCAAATGCTGAGCCGACTTCTTTAACTTTAAGGCATTGAAAAAGATGAGTGTAATGAGAGTTGATATTGGGGTCAGAGGAGACTGGGATTGAGAGTATTACAAGACTGGTCTGCATTAACATCCTGGGCTGCATCCTGTCTCGGTCTCACTTCATTCTCCTGATGCTCTTCTTGCCCCAGGTTCCCATGGGGAGAATGAAAGCTCCTTTGGACTAGAGATGTCTCAGATTGGCTTCTCTACTCATCAGCTAAAGGTCGGATATTCTCTGTTGCTGTTGCAGCCCTACACCCAGGCGCCCTCAGCCCCACTAACCTCACCGAGTCTCTTTCTATCTAACTGACTTCCAGAACCTGCTCTCAATGACCTTATCCTTCCTAGGTGAACTTTTCTTTGTAATAACTCCCCAGGACCCCATAGCTTCCCCTTCCCCCTTAGAGATAAATGTCTTCCTGTGAATCCCTTTGCCTCCTCAGTGAAACCTATGACTCCTCAATATTTCCCCATTCCCACAGGATGGGATCCTCTTTGGAATGGTGGGGGCCTATGACTGGGGAGGCTCAGTGCTGTGGCTAAAGGAGGGCCACCGTCTCTTTCCCCCCCGGACTGCCCTGGAGGATGAATTCCCTACTGCTCTGCAGAATCATGCTGCTTATCTGGTGAGTGTTAGATGGCTCCTCAGATAGAGAGCAATGGACTCCAAGGGCAGATTCTTCTCTTCTCTTCTCTTCTCTTCTCTTCTCTTCTCTTCTCTTCTCTTCTCTTCTCTTCTCTTCTCTTCTCTTCTCTTCTCTTCTCTTCTCTTCTCTTCTCTTCTCTTCTCTTCTCTTCTCTTCTCTTCTCTTCTCTTCTCTTCTCTTCTCTTCTCTTCTCTTCTCTTCTCTTCTCTTCTCTTCTCTTCTCTTCTCTTCTCTTCTCTTCTCTTCTCTTCTCTTCTCTTCTCTTCTCTCTTCCTTCCACATGACTAATATAGGAATTTATTTTGTATGACCTGCCTCCCTTCCTCCCTCCCTCCCTCCCTTCCTTCCTCCCTCCCTCCCTCCCTCCCTTCCTTCCTTCCTTCCTTCCTTCCTTCCTTCTTGCCTGCCTGCCTTTCTTCCTTCCTTCCTTCCTCCCTCCCTTCCTTCCTTCCTTCCTTCCTTCCTTCCTTCCTTCCTTCCTTCCTTCCTTCCTTCCTTCCTTCCTTCCTTCCTTCCTTCCTTCCTTCCTTCCTTTCTTCCACATGACTAATATAGGAATTTATTTTGTATGGCCTTGCATGATTTGTATCTGTAATGAGTTTTGTTTTTCTTCCCTTCTTAGCATGGGAGAAGGGGAGGAGAGAAAAAGGAAAAGAGTTTGGAACTGAAAATAAAATTGAGTTTTAAGAGTATTAGACAGATTACCTCCTAGGATATGCCTCTTAAGAGACCCCTCAATTTGCCTTTTGAATTCTCTCCTTAAATGATTAAAAATCATCTTCTCCTCTATAGATTCCCCAGTGTCTCCAGGTCCCGTGACTCTGTAATCTCTCCCTGTCTTCTTCTCTTTTCTTTACCCTCATCACCACACTTCTAGGTTACTCGGTTTCCTCCCTGAGCCTCCTGGGTGGACGACGCTTGTTTCTCTCAGGAGCCCCTCGTTTTAAACATCGTGGAAAAGTCATCGCTTTCCAGCTCAGGAAAGATGGGACTATGAACGTTGCCCAGAGCCTTCAGGGGGAGCAGGTATGGAAGTAGGAGGAGGCTGAAAGAGCCAGAAGAATGAGGAGTGTGAGGGAGGCATAAGAGTCACTTTACCATTCAGTAAGGATGAGGCACAAGAGTCACTTTACCATTCAGTAATGATGAAATCTGCTGGGGATGAGGTCCGTCAAGTTGGGAGGGAAGGTCTTCAGCTGTCACCAGCAAGGTTCAGCCTCACTCGTGACTCTAGGGGTTCCGGACAGGTGGTGAATGATCAGTCAAAAAAAAATAACAAACAGAAGATAGCTTAATCATTACCACCATGGGACTGCTTTGCATGTGATAGCTGCCCCACCATCCCCAGGCTTGGTTTTTATTTTTATACCCATTTTCTTGGCACACAGATACATTACCTAACACACATGTCTAAATGGAGATAATTGGAAAAGTGATATATTAATTTTTAACAAGTCACTTGATTAACATTCTATAGTCTTATATTGTGATTACAGACAGCATAAAGGTTCCACACAAGATAAGTGATTTCATCACAGGTGGCTTAATTTTCTCACTACCCTGTGAGGAGTTTTGAGCTTACAAACAATCAAGGAAATTTACTTATTGCTTTTAATAAAATGGAATAATTAATCAACAGTTCTTAAAAGACAATTCAACAATCATATCATTGAGGTTGAGGGGTACTGGGAACACAATTCAGATTTAATATTAGACTGGTCATTTCTCAGGGTTTACTAGGGAGTTTCCCACTGGCAAGTTACTGGTTTGTGAAGTCAAGTCACTGAGGCATATTGAAGCTTAATGTACCTGTACGTTTTGTATGGGCCTTTATGATTGATTTGTGTGCTTGCTTCATGAGAATAAGTTTCTGTGAGTGAGAAAGTTCTGGGCTTGGCTTGTAGCTACAGTTTTATTGGGAATTATGTACCTAAGTAAAAGTTAACCCATGATAGTCTTTCGGGATTGGGTTTGAGAGTATGATCTTTTGGTGATATTTTAGAGAATTAGGGTACAGGTATTTTGCTCTTGCATTATTCCTTCTGAGACTAGGGGGAATAGTAATCATGTCAATTCCATAGGTAAAGGATATTGATGAGAGAGGTCATGTAAGGGGGACTGAGTGGGCAATCACATCTTGCCAAGGGCCACTCTGTGGCCTCCTTAGCTACCACCCATGACTCTGTCAAGGCATCATGGCCTGATGGCTCCCAGCATTCAGCCACAGGCCTGAAGCCCTTTTGGGGATTGAGAACCTCGTGTTCTCTCCCTCTCCTGGGGGTTTTCCTGGGACACTCCTTTCCCTTGTGGTCACTGCTACCCTTCCCCATATCCCAGATTGGCTCCTACTTTGGCAGTGAACTCTGCCCCTTGGACACGGATGGTGATGGGGTGACAGACATTCTGCTCGTGGCTGCCCCTATGTACCTGGGACCTCAGAACCGAGAGACTGGACGAGTATATGTCTACCTGGTGGGCCAGGTAAGTAGGGTGAGGCCCTCCTGGACAGGCAGAGAATGAATTCTGCTTGCAGGGGGCAGAGAGGAGACATGAATGAGGTGCTGGGACATTTAGGTCATCTTTTCCTCCTAGTCCATGCTGAGCTTCTGGAGGACACTACAGCCAGAGCCACCCCAGGATTCCCGTTTTGGCTTTGCGATGGGTGCCCTGCCTGACCTAAACCAGGACGGCTTTGCAGATGTGGCTGTGGGGGCGCCCCTAGAAGATGGACACCGAGGAGCTCTCTACCTCTATCATGGGAGCCAGGGGGGCATCCGGCCCCGTCCTGCGCAGGTGAGGGGATCCAGAGGAACACTGTGTCAGGAAGAGCTGGGGAGTGCGTGGCAGAAATACTCAGGAACGCCACTCAGGAACATTTGGGGATCGCTGAGTCCAATCTTCTCATTGTGTGACTCAACCAAGGCCACGCAGCTAGGTCAAGCTAGATGGAGGTCTAGACCTCTCCTCGTCCACACCCTCCATTCAGATCCCTGCAAGCATATCATTGCCGTGAGATTGTCTGGCTCTGCCTTCTCCATACTGGGCCCCCCTGACCGCAGGAGCTGGCGGAGGGCGAGGAGGGGGTGGAGATAGTGGTGAGGCCTGGGAGTGACACTCTGAAAGGCGTGGGGGATGCTCTCGTGACCCCCCTTCCTAGAGGTGTTTAACGGGAGGGAGGATGCTGGGGGGGGATGTTGCCCCGGAGATGGCACCCGCCCGTCCTTGCCCAGCTTCTTCTCTCTGGTCTCCTCTCAGCGCATTTCAGCTGCCTCCATGTCTCAGCCGCTCAGCTACTTTGGTCGCAGCGTGGATGGACGACTGGACCTGGACGGGGACGAGCTGGTGGACGTGGCCGTGGGGGCGCAGGGGGCCGCCGTGCTGCTCAGGTGTGGGGCCGCAGCTCACGGGGCACGTTCTCAGGGCAGACGAGTGGTCTCGGGGTTGGCAGGAAGCAGCCGCACGCGCTGCTCACCGGTATCTCTCTCTGGGGTCTTCCCTCTGCCCCAGCTCCCGACCCATCGTCCGGCTGGCTCCGTCCCTGGCCGTGACCCCTCCGGCCATCAGTGTCGTCCAGCGGGACTGCCGCCGACACGGCCAGGAGGCCGCCTGCCTGACCGCCGACCTCTGCTTCCGAGTGACCTCCCAAACCCCGGGGCGCTGGAATCGCCGCTTCTGTGAGTGACCTCTGGGCTGGGGAGTGTGTCCGGAGCCCCTGGCCAGGCCCCTGGCCCTCACCCTCTCTCCCCGACTGCCTTCTCTAGATATCCGATTCTCCGCCTCGCTGGACGAACGGACAGCCGGGGCCCGGGCGGCGTTCGACGGCTTTGGCCAGAGGCTGCCGGCGCGGCGGCTCGGCGTCAGCGTGGGGAACGTCACGTGTCAGCAGCTGCACTTCCACGTGCTGGTGAGGAGCTGGGCCGGGGCCAGGCCATGGCCAGCCTCTGGGGGAAGCATCCTTGGAGAGCTTCAAAAGGCTCAGACCTTAGGAGGCGGATGGGGAGGACAAGGTGGGAGGTCCGGGAGGAGACCCTCGACCCGTTTTACTGACCCTCAGGATGCGTCCGACTACCTCCGGCCGGTGGCCCTCGCCGTCACCTTCGAGCTGGACAACAGCACAAAGCCAGGGCCTGTGCTGGCCCAGGACGCCCCGACTTCCCTTCGAAAGCTGGTGAGTCGCCCCCCGGCGCCTCCCTGCCCTGGGCCTCCCCTTGTGGGGCCAGAAGCCCCTGACCCAGGATGCTGCTCTGTCCCCTCCCCAGGTCCCCTTCTCAAAGGACTGCGGCCCTGATAACGAATGCCATACCGACCTGGTACTGCGGGTGGACATGGACATCAAGGGCTCCAGGTGCGAAACAAGCAAGCGTGCCACGGGGAGGAGGGAGAAGTGGGGTAGAGTGGAGCTGGGGGAGGGGCGAGCCCATCAGCACACCCCTGATGACAGTCACCGCCATTATATGGCACTTTAAGATTCCCAAGGTGGGAGCAGGGCCTAGAGACACGAGCTCCTGGGGTCCAAGCTGGCCTCAGACACTTCCCAGCTGTGTGACCCTGTACAAGTCACTTCACCCCCACGGCCTAGCCCTTACCTCTCTCCTGCCTCGGAGCCAGTACACAGTATGATTCCAAGATGGAAAGTAAGGGTTTAAAAAAGAGAGATTTGTGCGTGTATATATAATATATAAAATGTACATAGGTAGATATATTTCTCCTCGCCATCTGGGGAGGAAGGGACTATGACTGCCCCCTTTTACAGAGGAGGAAACAGAGGCCAGGCAAAATAAGGGCCCGTGCCACTCCATGGGGCCTCGTTCTTGGACGCCTCCTCCGGGCCAGGCTCCGTGCTCGGATCTGGGGGTCAGACGCGGGAGCAGAGCTTGCTCTTCCCGGAGATACCACATTGGGGAGGACGCCTGGTCGGGGGACGGCCGTGGTGGGGACGACCAGCAACCAGTCGTTGGGGAGCGTGTGAGCCTCCTGAGTTTCTCTGTCCGTAAAGGGAGATGCAGTGAAGTGAGCCGGGGGCTCTGTGGGCTCCTTGACCAGCTCTCCCCCTCTGCCTTCAGGAAAAAGCCCTTTGTGGTTCGAGGAGGGCGGCGGAAGGTGCTCGTGTCAGCGGCGCTCGAGAACACAAAGGAAAATGCCTACCACACGAACTTGAGCCTCAGTTTCTCCAAAAGCCTCCACCTGACTAGCCTCACCCCTCAGGTGCTCTGGGACGGGGCTGAGGGGAGGAAGAGGCCGAGGAGCAGGGGGATGGCCGGGGACGTGGAATCGCCATTCGGCCGGTCCAGCTGCCCTTCAGGAGGGCGCCCCGGCCCTCCCCCTGCTCCCTGGGGGACGAGAAGGGGAATAGTTGGGGGGAGGTAAGGAAAAAAGAGACGGCGCACTTTGGGGTGTCCCGGGGGGCAGGGGCGGGAGAAGAAGAGGGCGTTAGGGTTGAGCTGTGCCTGTTCCTTGACACCCGGATTTTGTGTCCCCAGAAGGACGCCGCCGTGAAGGTGGAGTGTGCAGCGACGTCCTCCCACGGTCAGCTCTGCAGCGTGGGGCACCCGGTTTTCCAGACGGGGGCCAGGGTGAGTCTGAGGGCTGAGAGGAGGCCCCTGGACTTGGGGGAAGAGAAGGGCCTGGAGAGCCTTCAGAGCATCTTCTGTGGGCCAAGCAGACAGGTCTGCGCCGGTCCATCCCGCATCCCCTTCGAGTCTGACAGTCCCCTGGGAGGGGCGGCTTTTGCTGCCCCCACTTTACGGCGGAGGCAAGCGGAGTCGACGTGACTTGCCCAGGATCTCCCCCTCCGCTAGGAAGCGTCTCTCCCCGGAGCCATGCAGCTGCCCCCAAAGAAAAAGATGGTTCTGAGAAGGGCTTCGCCAGGCTCAGAACCCTCGTGCAGGGGGATCTTCGGGCTAGCAGGCGTGAGGTGAGAGGTAGACTAGGGTGACCCATCACTCGTGCCTCTCCCCCGACCCAGGTGACCCTCGCCCTGGAGTTCGAGTTCAGCTGCTCGGCTATCCTGGGCCAAGCCCTGGTGAGGCTGGCTGCGTCCAGGTGAGCTTCTGGGGGCCACGGCGGGCAGAAGGAAGGGGGGGGGTCTGGGAGGCCGCTAGAGCGGGTGCTTGTCCCCTCGACTCTGCAGCGACAGCCTGGAGCCCGACGAGACCCTGCACGATAACGTGGCCCAGGCCGCTGCCTACCTCCGCTACGAGCCCGAGCTCCTGGTCTCCAGGTATGGCTGCCCCCCACCTGCCCCCCAGGGCCCCCACCCCCACCCCCGGCCCTGGCACCCATCCATACTCTGCTTGTTAGAAAACTCAAAGCCAGCTTGGCCAGAGGTCCCCGGGTGGGGGGGCACGGCCACGGCTCCCCTTCTGTCGTGCGCCCCCCGTTTCTCTGAGTGTTTCTCGCCCGTTCCCCGTCTCTGTGTCTCTGTCCTGGCCTCCCATGATTCAGTGTCTCTGTGCTGACCGTCTGCTCCCTTTGTCTGTGTCCCACTCGACCCCTCGTGCTTCCTGATCTGCTCCCCGTGTCTGTGGCCCTGCAGCGAGTCCACGCTGCACCGATACGAGGTTCACCCATACGGGGTCCTCCCCGAGAGTCCTGGCCCCGAGTTCAAAACCACCCTCAGGGTGAGAGACTGGAGGGTGCCAGGGAAGGGGGGCGGAGGCCTGGGCAGGGAGGGAGGGTCAGGAGTGAGAATTCTCTTTCCTGGTAAATCGTGGCCAGGGGTAGAGTAGGCAGCTCCCCCTTCCCCAACCTCACTCTGTCCCATTTCCCCCACCAGGTACAGAACCTTGGCTGCTATTCCCTCCCTGGCCTCGTGGTTTCTGCCTTCTTCCCTGCCATGGCCCATGGGGGTAGCTACTTCCTGTCCTTGTCCCAGATTATCACCTACAATGTGAGTTTGAGTTTGATGCATCCGGACTGCCTCTTCCTTGAATCCCGGGGCTTCTCTTGCCTCTGTTATCTCTTAGTCCTTAGTTCCTGGGGTCCCCACTCTGTCCTTAGTTCCTGGGGCACCCCTGCTCTGTCCTTAGTTCCTGGGGGCCCCTGCTCTGTCCTTAGTTCCTAGGAGCCCCTGCTCTGTCCTTAGTTCCTGGGGGCCCCTGCTCTGTCCTTAGTTCCTGGAGGCCCCTGCTCTGTCCTTAGTTCCTGGGGGCCCCTGCTCTGTCCTTAGTTCCTGGGGCACCCCTGCTCTGTCCTTAGTTCCTGGGGGCCCCTGCTCTGTCCTTAGTTCCTGGAGGCCCCTGCTCTGTCCTTAGTTCCTGGGGGCCCCTGCTCTGTCCTTAGTTCCTGGGGCACCCCTGCTCTGTCCTTAGTTCCTGGGGGCCCCTGCTCTGTCCTTAGTTCCTGGGGGGCCCTGCTCTGACCTTAGTTCCTGGGGGTCCCTGCTCTGTCCTTAGTTCCTGGGGGGCCCTGCTCTGACCTTAGTTCCTGGGGCACCCCTGCTCTGTCCTTAGTTCCTGGGGGTCCCTGCTCTGTCCTTAGTTCCTGGGGGTCCCTGCTCTGTCCTTAGTTCCTGGGGCACCCCTGCTCTGTCCTTAGTTCCTGGGGGTCCCTGCTCTGTCCTTAGTTCCTGGGGCACCCCTGCTCTGTCCTTAGTTCCTGGGGGTCCCTGCTCTGTCCTTAGTTCCTGGGGGTCCCTGCTCTGTCCTTAGTTCCTGGGGGGCCCTGCTCTGACCTTAGTTCCTGGGGGTCCCTGCTCTGTCCTTAGTTCCTGGGGGGCCCTGCTCTCCAGGATTTCTCTATCCTGGTCACAAACCCCAAGTCCTACTATCACCCGTGTGTGCTGAAGTTGACACTTAAACTTGTCAGAAAAAACAAGTGAACTTTGAAGGAAATGGGTGACTTTAATGAGGGGATTAGGGGTTGTCTGGAGCAGACCAAGACCAGACCCTTTCTAGGCCAAGGAGGCAGCCTGGAATAGTAGAAAGAGGTTTGGCTTTGGAGCTGGAGCTGCCTGTCCCTGTAGAGCCTTCCAAGAATCCTTCCCCTCTGTGGGCCTCAGTTTCTCTATCTGTAAAACAAGGGAGTCAGATTGCATGGCTTCCATGCGAGGTTTCCTGGGCCCTGGGGGATGCTGAAAGGCTCCTCTGGGGGGAAGACAGGGTGGCACCAGGGCGTGATTCAGATCTGTTTGGCCTAAAATCCCTCACCAGGTCCTCTGCCATTGCCTGGTCTGAGTGACCCCTCTCCCTCCACACCCCTGCCTCTCCCAGGCCAGCTGCACTGTGCAGAACCTGACGGAGCCCTCGACGGCGCCAATGCACTCGGAGGACCTGCGGCACACCAGCCAGCTGGTAGGAGCCCCTGGCGAGCAGGCTGGGGAGCCCTGGGGCCGGGGCCTGGGATGGGGGGAGGAGGAAGGAAGGCTTGCCTGAAGGGTGCTGACCAACCCCTTCTGCCTGGCAGAATGGCAGTAACACCTGGCGCCAGGCAGTGCGGTGCCACCTCGGACACCTGCCCCGGGGGACCGAGATCTCTGTGCAATTCCTGAGGCTCATCCACGATGAGTTCTTCCGAAGGGTAAGCCAGTGAGAGCTGCCTTCCCCATGTCCTGTCTCCCTTCTTACGAGGCTCCTTCTCTCTGCTGACTTTTCTTGCCTCTTATGCTGTTTCTCCATTTTTAGTGCTATCTTGCCAGCTGGCCTTGAAACCAGAGTTCAAGCTTTGCCTTTTACATCCACTGACTGGTCAGTTAACGCTTCGTGGAAGAAGGGCCTTCCTCCCTGGGGGCCTCTCCAGCCTCATCCCACCTCTCCTGTTTCTAGATCACCTTCCTTTCCCCAGAGACCTGCCCCTTTGAACAAAGAATAAAAACCAAAGAAACCCATTTGAACAAAAGAAACCCCCTCTCCACCCCTCTCCCATCTCTTTTGAGCTTTTGTCTCATGCTTCCCGCTTGCCTCTTGGGCATCAGGGATGTCTTGCTGGTTGCTCTGACTCCGCTTTGCGGCCTTTCTGTGTCTTCCTCACCTCTGCTCTCTTCACAGTCACTTACCTTTACAGGAAATGAACATCTCCTTATGCCCACCTGTCACAGCATGTGCGGCCTTGTCTTCTTTTCTCATTCTTTGCCACGACCAAGAGGCTGTTATAAATGGGTTGGTAGATAATCCCAGTCTCTGAGGAGGGACCTTATTTCCAAACTGCCTTTTGGAATGGCAGAACCATTGTTGAGCCCTTTACTATTCTGACAGAAGAGCAGCCAGGGCCAGGCCATCAGGTGACATGGCCTACCCAGGGCCACACAGCAGGGACGGGCCCGAAGCCAGAGAAGAGCCCAAGTTTTCCAGCCTCTAGACCTGGCTCTCTGTCCATGGAGCCCCCGGTGCCCCTCCTGCTTACTGTTCTAATCATAATAGTGGCTGACATTTACAGAGCGCCTTCAGGTTTAAAATGCTTTTTAATTTTTCCTTGGATTCTCATCATCCTATAAGAGAAATTCTAGATGTAGAGCTGTCCCCATTTTCCAGAGGAGGAAACTCGAGTTCAGAATCAAACAGTGGGCAGGATTCCCACCCAGGCCTCTCCATGCTAAGCCCAACACCCCAGGCAGGCCGTTTAGTAGATAGGAAAACAGTCCCATGTTGGGTCTCGTCTGTCCCCAAAGAGGTTCACAGTGTCTAGTTGGGAAGACAAAACTGTGAAACTTTAGGTGCTAAACTGGGTGATCTGGGCTGCGGAAAGAGGGATGTTGGGAAGGTAGGACGTCAACGAAAGCCCTGAAGGTCAGTCTGTCCAAGGGAAGTCACTCAAGGCAGTCACATACGTGGGAGAGCCAGGACTCTGCCAGTCTAGACATGTGTGTTGTGAGTGTATGTGTGTGTGTATGTGTGTGTGTGTGTGTAAGGACAGGGCAAGAGAAATTGACTGCTGAGCTCAGGAATCTAGAAAGAGGATAAGACGCCAGAGGACGCCATCCTTGGTCTTGAGTAGGGAAACGAGGGGGAGGATATCATTTTTGTATCAGGATTGGAGGTGAATCGGCCAGACTGTCCCATGCCCCGTTTCTCCTGTCCTCCTCCTCTTCATTCTGATATCGGAGGATCCAGCAGATCCCGGCCTCTAGGCCAGTCCTTGACCTCCCAGGGAGCCCCAGGCCCCACCTCTGGCCAGCAGACCACAGACAGGATCCTCATGAACGTTTTTTTCCCACTTCCTGTCCCCGCAGGCCAAGTTCAAATCGGTCACTGTGGTCAGCAGCTTTAAACTTGGGGTGGAGGAGGGCAGTGTCCTGCAGCTGACAGAGGCCGCCCAGGGAAGTGAGGTGGGTCTCTGAAAACTGAACTGGGCATGGCCGGACCTTGGCCGGGGGAGCCGGCATGACCCCATGTGCCGGTTCCCCTATGGCTGGATCTGGCTCCTGGGGGTGGAAGGTGGGCCGGGATTCAAAGCGATGCTCTTTCCCCAGAGCCTCCTAGAGATAATCCAGGCCCGCCATGTTCCTGTCTCCTTGTGGATCCTTGTTGGCAGTGTCCTAGGAGGGCTCTTGCTGTTGGCCCTCATTGTTTTCTGCCTCTGGAAGGTGAGGACTGTTCCACAGGGGATGGAGGCGGGGAGGACTATATCACCTGTTTAGAGCTCCGACAGGCCTCGGAGGCCATCTTGTGCAACTCCCTTCCCTTAGAGGGGAGGAAATGGAGGCCCACAGAAGTTAAGGGACAGCCCAGGTTCACCCAGGTGGCAGAAACAGGATTTGAACGCAGGTTCTTAGATGCCAGATTCATCCCATTGCATGGTAGGTGCCAGGCTGCCTCTCTAGGGCCCAGGGCTTAATGGGTAGCCTCAAGAACAGATGCCCATGTGGTATCTTCCCTCGGGCAAGGAAAGCTTCCTGTGCTTCTGCAGGGCTGTGGGAAAAGGAAGGCTTTGGGGCAGAAAGGCTCCTCATTTCTCTCCCTTTAGCTTGGATTCTTTGCCCGAAAGAAAGCGCCTGAAGAAGATGGAGATGAGAAAGTGGATCAATGAGGCTGGCGGAAGGCCCACGTGTGCCTCTTCTATGGGGGTCCCTGAGACTTGGAGAGCGGCAGGGGGAAAGGGGCTGGCTGGGACAAAGGGAGGCCCCGGCCCTCTCCTCCAGACTCTAGCCCAGGCTGACTCCTGTGCCTTTGGGAGGCTTCTGTGAAGACGAGGCCCAGCCTCAGCCAAGAATAACCCAGGCCACCCTTCAGCCTCCCAGCCCATCCGCCTCTCTGGCGAGCCTGCTCTGGGGCCTGCACCAAGGCCTTTGTTGGGCCACCCCATTCCCAGGAGGTTCCCTGGAGAGAAGAGGCTTGTGGCCAGCCCTCTGGCCAGGCTGAGACCTCCCGCCCTCTTCCTCTCCCCCTTTGGAAGCCTTGGAGCTTGGCCTCCTCCTGGTCTCCACCCCTCGCCTCCTGCCCTCCTACCGGACAGCCCACAGGAGGGAGCTGACGTGGGCTTCCTGAAGCAAAGTCAACATCTGCTGCTTTCCTGTGGAGTCGGTGATTCAGAGAGCGGGGTGGGGAGAGTCAACAGGAAGAAAGGAGGGAGGGGAAGCCACAGGAGACATTCTGTGCGAGCCGAGGAACAGAGGAGCCTTTAGACCGGCCGCTTGGCACCCCCGAAACCCGAGCCAGCCTCCAGGCCCTCAGGTGCTGCCCCTCTGCCTGGCTTGCCTCTGCTTTCTGGGGGCCAGGAGCCTCCGCGTGGCTGTCTCTGGGATCGCCAGGCCGCCTGGGGGAGGCCGTGCACCCACATCACCTCCCTGCCTCCCTTACGGGGCCATCGAGGAATGGCTCCTTGGGCCCATGCTAGAGGGCAGGGAGCACCCCTGGATGGAGCGGTGGGGTCTGAACCCCCAGGGAGAAGCAGAAGTGGGTGGAGTGAAGTCACCTGGAAGCAAGCCCTCACTCGCTCTGGGCGTGTTGTTTGTGCAGCCTAGTTTTCTCCTTGGGAAAGGTTTCCAGGGCTCCCAGGCTACCCAGCCTCCAGGCCCCACTGTGCCTCAGCGCCTCTGCTCCAGGGAGCCTGCTCGCATTCTCCGAGCTCCTCCAGAGATCCCCAAACTCGTCTTTCATCCCCCGAATCCTCCTCGGCGTGTTTCCTCCCACAAGCAAGCCACAGGGTAACTCCGGAGACCCCCTAAATGGGTCTCCGTGTGGCTCCACCTCCTTCACCCACTCCCACCCCATTTAGAAATTGAAGGGAAGATAGAAGATGTCGGCAGCCCCAAAGGGTCTCCTGGAGGGGCGGCAGGACTCCTGGGGGTCTGCCCTCCAGCTTCCTCTGACCATCCGCCATAGCGCAGAGAGGACCATCCCCTTGGTCAGTAGTTCTGCTTCTCCACCTGATCTGGGCTACCCGTCCTTCTCGGTGTCTGGGCTTCATTTGATGGAAGCAAATAAAGTTGTGTTCAGTTCACATTCTTTGGCATAATCTGTGGGAGGGGGGAGTGTGTGTGCGCTGGCGTGTGACCCCAGTGGTGGACTCTGGCAGCCAAGACAAGCCCTAGAAAAATGCATTCACAAAGTAGATGAGCAACGGACCAGCCGGTAATCTCCTTGAGCTAGCCGAATGCCAGGAGGCAGGTCTGTCCCCTTTCCCTGCCCCTGGCAGTGGGCTTCCTTTCCATTTCTTCCCAGCCAACAGCCGATCTGATCCCTGTTTGTGCTGGTGCCGGAAGGCTAGAGGGTTCCCTCTACCAGGAGCCCCCTTCCACGTCTCCCTCCGCCATGTCATAGAGCTGCATTTTTAGAGCAGCCTTCTGGAGACAAACCATTCAGCGATGGCTCAAGGAAGAAGGACCTTCTTTCTGCAAGCACCAAGCCGAAAAAAGGGACTCTGAGGCTGAGCCTTGGAGATCAGATGGTGAGAAGTTCGGGTTAGGAATTCCTCATTGTTAGGAAATTTGCCACTCAGACCCCTGAATCCTAGCTCTTCACTCGGGTGGCAAATGACCAAGAAACGTCTGTTAAGCGCTTGACGTCTCCCTGTCTCTGAGCCAAGAGCTGGGGATAAATGAGCAACCGTGAGATCATTCCTGCCCTCGAGGAACTTCATGTTCTATCTGGAGGGACCCGTGCAGCACCCACACAGGCTGTCCTAAGCGTCTCAAAGGAAGCTTAAACCTACATAAACTTTTGGAGTAGCCTATGTAAGCATGTACAAAATAAATAGAAGATAATTCATTGGTGGGGAGCAGCTTAGTGAGCTTCAAGGAAGCTGAGACTTAATAGGTAGATATGGAGAGGGTGCCCATTCCACTCATGGAGTCCGGCCAGTGCAAAGATGTGGGGATGAGGAGTGGGTGTTAACCTATAGGAACAGGGAAAAGGCCAAACTTAGCCGTATCAGTGTCTGTGAAAGGACATTTTCTGGCTTCCTTTAAGTCCAAACAAAAATCCCATCTTCCACAAGAAGGCTTTCCTAATCCCTCTTAATTCTAGAGCCTTCCCACTTAATTATTTCCTATTTAACCTGTATATAGCTTGCTCCATGTAGATTTGCTTGTCCCTTCCATTAGATTGTAAACTCCTGGGTGCCATTGGTGGCTCAGTAGATAGAGAGCCAGCCCCAGGGTCAGGAGATCTTGGATTCAAATCTTGCTTCAGACACTTCCTAGCTGTGTGACCCTGGGCAAGTCACTTCATCCCCACTGTCTAACCCTTACCATTCTTCTGCCTTGGAACCCAATACACAGTATTGATTCTAAGATAGAAGGTAAGGGTTAAAAAAATTGTAAACTCCTCCATGGCAGGAAGGACTGTCTTTTGCCCCCCCTTTCTAGCCATATTCTACTTTGTCAATGACCTTCCTAAAATGTGGTGTCCAAAACTGAATAGCACACTCTGATTGGGTCACCCAAAACACAACTCTGACTCTGATCTCACCAGGGAATAGTCTAGCAATGATATTGCCTCTTTTGCTCTAGACACTGCCTTTATCAGTGCAGCTGATGATCATATTAGCTTTCGGGGGATGCTACAGCATGTTGTTGAGCCTGTAATGGATAGTCTAAAACTCTGGGTGGGAGGTCAGCTCCAGAGATACAAATACCTCTTAAGAATGACATTTCATGTTAAAGAACAAATCATAGAAACAATAATTTTATTGAAGAAAATGACAATAATGAGACATCCTTTCAAAACCTATGGGATGCAGCCAAAGCAGTACGGGGAGGTGGGGGGATTTATATCCTTGAGTTCATATAAATTAGAGAGGGAAGAGGTCAATGAATTGGGCATGCAAATTAAAAAACTAGAAAGTGAAGAAATTTAAAATCCTCAGATGAAGACTAAATTAGAGATCCTAAAAATCAAAGGAGAAATTAATAAAATTGAAAGTCAAAGAAGTATTGATTTAATAAATAAGACTAGAAGCTGGTACTTTGAAAAAACAAATAAAAGAGACAAAGTACTGGTCAATCCAATTTAAAAAAGGAAAGAAGAAAACTAAATTGATAGTATCCAAGATGAAAAGGGAGACCTCACCTCTAATGAAGAGGAAATTAAGGCAATCATTAAAAATTATTATGCCCAATTATATGGCAATAAATATGCCAATCTAGGTGATATGGATTAATATTTACAAAAATATAAATTGCCTAGACTAACAGAAGAAGACATAGACTACCTAAACAACCCCATATCAGAAAAAAGAAATTGAACAGGCCATCAGAGAACTCCCTAAGAAAAAATCCCCAGGGCCTGATGGATTCACAAATGAATTCTATCATCCATTCAAAGAACAACTAATCCCAATATTATACAAACTATTTGACAGAATAAGCAAAGAAGGAGTTCTACCAAATTCCTTTTACGACACAAATATGGTACTGATTCCAAAGCCAGGCAGGTCAAAAATAGAGAAAGAAAACTACAGACCAATCTCCTTAATGAACATAGATGCAAACATCTTAAATAGGAGACTAGCAAAAAGACTCCAGCAAGTGATCATGAGGGTTATTCACCATGACAAGGTAGGATTCATACCAGGAATGCAAGGATGGTTTAATATCAGGAAAGCCATTCACATAATTGACCACATCAACAAACAAACCAACAAAAATCACACAATTATCTCAATAGATGCAGAAAAAGCCTTTGACAAAATACAACACCCATTCCTATTGAAAATACTAGAAAGCATAGGAATAGAAGGGCCTTTCCTAAAGGACTAAAGCAAGGATATCCATAATCATCTCTATTATTTAACATTGTACTAGAAACACTAGCAGTAGCAATTAGAGAAGAAAAAGAAATTGAAGGGATTAAAATAAGCAATGAGGAGATCAAGTTATTGCTCTTTGCAGATGATATAATGGTCTACTTAAGAATCCTAGAGAATCAACCAAAAACTTAGTCGAAATAATCAACAACTTTAGCAAAGTGGCAGGATACAAAATAAACCCACATAAGTCATCAGCATTTCTGTATATCTCCAACCCATTTCAGCAGCAAGAACTAGAAAGAGAAATCCCATTCAAAATCACCCTAGACAATATAAAATACTTAGGAATCTCTCTCCTGAGACAAACACAGGAACTAATGAACACAACTACAAAACACTCTTCACACAATTAAAACTAGATCTAAACAATTGGAAAAACATTAATGAATTACATCCCAAGGAACCAAAAGCCTTAGCAGATGTCATGGCTGAACAGCTAATCGATCTTTGGAAGATCATGGTGGAATAAGAGAAATACTGATGGATTGGGGAAAATGTAAATGTCCCCATTTTTTTTAATGAGAAAAGATAAGATTAGAGTGTGTAAACTCCAATTAAAGCAGTAATATTAGCTTTGATAGCTTGTATAAGAGTCTGTGTATGTGTAGAGGGCTCTATTGAATGAATTAGCCATCAACTCCATGCCCAATTGAAGTACAGTAGCTGTGGGTTCGCTTTCCTCCATTTCAGTTATCCTCAGTCAACCAGAAGGGTTGGAGGTCTGCCCTCAGAAGCCCCTAAAGTCTGAGGTCTGCCAACTGCAGCAGTCTCTTCTGTTTCTATTTTTACTTCTTTCTTTTTAGGTTATGGGAGGCTGGAGAGCAGTGGCAGGATCAGGGAGAAAGAACACATAGCTGAGTGTCAACAAGTGTTCACATCCTGCTGATGGGGCTCTTCTGTAATTAATAAGGTCTAAACTTTGATTTTTTTTTTTGAGAACACATCTCAATAGAATCAGAGTTATTAAGTAGGTATGAATCAAACCCAGATTAGTCAGTCCATCAATCAATCAATCACAGATTTTAGTTGGCTCAAAACTCTTTATCAAGTGAGTTCTTTTTTTTTTTTAACCATTACCTTCCATCTTGGAGTCAATATTGACTCCAAGGCAGAAGAGTGGTAAGGGCTAGGCAATGGGGTTAAGTGACTTGCCCAGGGTCACACAGCTGTGAAGTGTCTGAGGCCAGATTTGAACCTAGAACCTCCCATCTCTAGGTCTGGCTCTCAATCCACTGAGCTACCCAGCTGCCCCCCCCCCCAAAAAAAAGAGAAATTCTTGAAAGCCAGTGCATGAAATGGATCAAAGCTGCTCAGGAAGTATACGTGCGTGAGTCAGGGTTGAGGAGACTTGCCTATATCCTTAGATATGTGGGTCTTACCCAAACTAGCAGACTAGTTTGGTATCGAGTGTCTTTTCTGACAATAGAGAAGAGAAAACATCCCAGCAGAGAGCTTGGAAAAAAAAATCAAATTGCTTCTACTTCATAATTGATCTCATTCTGTAGGACTGCTGACATTTTTATAGCAGCCGAAGCCATGTTTTATTGTCTCTGAGTTTAAGTTTAGAAGTTCAGTTTTCCTGTAAATTACTCATTGTCTCTGAGTTTAGTTTTTCTGCAAAATCAATGGTCTATTCTTATGTCAAGGAAATCTGTTATCTCTATCCCACTAGCTGTCCTTCAAGGAAGTCTGGACTGTTATCTCTGTCCTTCAAGGAAGTCTGGTTTGTTATTCATGCACCACTAACTGACCTTGCAGTTGGACTCAGTCAATCCTCAACAATATGACAAGAGGGGTGGTTGGCTAGGCAGCCTAACTGATCTGCAGAGAGCAGATTGTTTTCCCCACCTCTAGGCTGATCTTTAATCTGGATGCTCTCTCTTTTGTCTATAAAAATGATCTGTAGAAGGGGAGAAAATAGAATGGAGGGTAATACACAGTCATCATAATGGTGACAAAAATGTACAAATTCCTCAGATAAGGGCCTTGTTTCACAAATACACAGAGAAAGGAGTCAAATGCATAAGGACGCAGGTCTTTCTCTGATAAATGGTCCAAGGAGAGAACAGACAGTTTTCAGATAAAGTAATCCAAGCCTTCTATAGTTATGTGAAAAAATGCTCAGAACCACTGCTAATTAGAGAAATGCACATTAAAACAACTCTCACCTACCTCAGATTGGCTATTGTGACAGGAAAGGAAAATGATGAAAGTTTGGAGGGAATGTGGGAGAATTGAGACAGTAATGCACTCTTCCAGGAGTTATGAACGGATTCAACCATTCTAGAAAGTAATTTGGATCTATATCCAAAGGGATTTAAAACAGCATATGCCCTCTGACTGAACAATATCATTACCAGAGCTGTATCTTAAAGAGATTTAAAAAAAAAAAGGAAAAGGACCCGTATGTACAAAAATATTTATAGCAGCTCTTTTTTGTAGTAATAAAGAATTGGAAAGTGAGGGCATGCCCATGAATTGGGGAATGGATGAACAAAATTGTGATAAGTGAAGGTGATGGAATACTATTGTGCCATAAGAAACAATGAGCAGGATGATATCAGAAAAAGCTGGAAAGATTTACATGAACTGATGCAGAGTGCAGTGCGCTGAACCAAGAAAAGTCTATGCCCAGTAAAAGCAATCTTGAAGGGTAACCAACTGTGAATGACTTAGTTATTCTCAACAACCCACAATGATCTAAGACAATCAATCCTAAAGGATTCATGATGAAAAATGCCTTCTGCTTCCAGAGAAAGAATTGATGGAGTCTGAATCCAGGCCAAAGTATGCTAAATTTCATTTTCTATCTTCACTTTTTTTTGTTTGCATTTTCTTCCACAAAAGGACTAATATGGGAAAATGTCTTATGAGACTGTAGATGTAAAATCTTTATCAATTTGCTTACAATCTTGGGGAGGACAAAGGAGAAGGAAGAAAGAAAACGAATCTTAAAAATTGTTTTCACTTGTTTATTTTTAATTTTTTAACATTATTTTTTTTTGGTCAATTTCAAACATTATTCCTTGATTACAAAAATCATTTTCTATTCCTCCCTCCCCCCACTCCCTCTCACAGCTGACGCAATTCCACTGGGTATTACACGTGTCCTTGATCAGAACCCATTTCCATGTTGTTGGTGTTTGCACTAGGATAGTAATTTAGAGTCTATATCCCCAATCATATCCCCCTCAAACCATATAATCAAGCAGTTGTTTTTCTTTGGTGTTTTTACTCCCACAGTTTTTCCTCTGAATGTGGATAGTGTTCTTTCTCATAGTTGTTCATTTGTAATTGGGGGAAAATGCATTTTTTTTTAAAAAATGATCTGTAGAGGCAACTAGGTGGCTCAGTAGATAGAAAATCCGGCCTGGAGATGGGAGGACTAGAGTTCAAATCTGGCCTCAGATACTTTCTAGCTGTGAGACTTTTAAGCCTCTTAACCCTAATTACCTAGCACTTACTGCTTATCTATCTTAGAACCAGTATTTAATATTGATTCTAAGACAGAAGGTAAGGATTAAAAAAAAAAAGATCTGTAAGCCCCAACTCAGGGTCTTAGTTATTGATGAGGAGGCTAAGACTTTATTTATTGGCAATTTGTTCTTTGCTAATAAATTGATCATGCATAGGACTTTGTGCCTCAGTTTACCTTAATTTTAATAGTGACACCACTGAGAAGGAATTGCTTGAAGGGGAAGAGAGAAGCATGCCATGATCTCTTCCCAGCCCTATTTTTACCAGTTGAGGACTTTGTGAATTTTGGAGGACCAGAGGATTCAGGTTTCTAATCGATCATCTTAGTAATATTTCTAGAACAGTAGTGATTGAGAAAAAAGTGACTTCAACAATTGTATGAGGAACCATTTAGAAAGAATATACCCCACTATTATACCTTACCTAAAGTGAAAATATTGAGACCTTCAAAAATGGGCTTCTATGAACTATGAGTTGCCCCTTGGCCACATGTGTTCTCTAAACTTGAGTCTATTCTCCCCTAAATACTACATATACTGGCGGGAGAATCTCGCTATCTTAGTAAAATACTATTTTCCACAAGTTATTAAATCTAGCTGGTTGAAATCAACAGGTAATCATGGGTGAATCACACTGAATGGGGTTTGGAAATATTAGAAAGACACCCCAGGGGCAGCTAGTATGACACCAGACCTGGAGTCCGGAGGATCTCGGTCCAAATCTGGCCTCAGACATTTCCTAGCTGTGTGTTCCTGGGGAAATTACTTAACCCTATCTGCCTAGCACTTGCCTTTCTGTCTCAGAGTTGTCACTAAGATAAAAAGTAAGGGTTTAAAAAGAAAAAGAAAAAAGACACCCCAACCTCTCAGGATTAACCCCTAGATCTACGAGACATTCTCTCAAACCCTGAATTGGTATTGTAAGTAGGAGTTAATATAATTGGGATAGGTGCCCCAGAGTATATGCTACACTAGCAAAATCCTAGAGCATAATGTTAAAGAAGTCAGCAAACATCCAGAAAAGGAAAAGGAGAATCATGGCTCATGCTCCATCCCCAACCCCCAGGATAAGATCATTACTTGATATTTCATCACCAAGAAGACTGATTCAACTTTGATACTACAACCTGCTTCCTCAGCAGTCTCAGTTTTCTCTTTTCTTTGATTGGAAGGCTAAGAATAAACTCCTCCCAAAGCCTTCTTTTATGGAAGGCTCAGAATTTTCCAGTTAACTTCATTTCACATCAGCCTCTCTTCTTGGTTTTGATTCCATAAACACCATGCCCCATCCTGGGTACCTTCTCATGTCATTCCCTCCTTTTAGCTTCCTTTTGTGTCCTGTCCCTCCCTTTAGATTGTAGCCTTTTTGAGGGCGGGCAGGGAATATCTTTCTTATTTGAATTCCCAGTGCTTAGCACAGAGCCCGGCACATAGTAGGTCCTTAATCAATGTTCACTTTTACAATTGGCTAGAAGAGCTTCATCCAGAATGTCATACCACAGGCATATTTGGTCATGGTCAATGTGCTGATTTGTTATACTTTATCTGTTTGTACAAAGGTGAAGTTGGGTTGTTTTGTTTTGTTTTTTTAATTTGAGGGGAGAGGCTAGTAATAGAGATGCAAAAAAAAGAAGGCAACAAAGAAAAAAAATTTATCTCTCTAACAGCATTCTAAAGCAAGAGTAGAAGAAAATAGGATGGATCTTGGGATGGACACAGGGCTAGAATTAGAAAAGAGATGAAAAATGGGGGTTGGGAATTCAAATATAGAGATCATGAAGTTAAACAGGTTACCTATAAGGTCAAGAAGAAAGTATGATAATTAAGATCAAAACAAAAGTGATGGCCCAAGCTAAGTTGGGAGGGAAGGAGTAACTAGAGGTTGCTTGGAAACTGAAGAATGTTTCAGAATTGTGAATTGAGAAGCAATTCAGAATTGTGAAGCAAACAGGGCCATTGAAAGGTTTATGAAAATGCACTGAAGAGAACAAAAGAAAATTCAGAGAGACACACAAGTTGGATGCCTTTGAAACTAATATATGAGTTATTTATGAACTTGTTTTTAAAAAAGGTACATAACAGAAGTGTGGTTTTAGAAAAGGTTCCATTTTCCTGTTTTTTGAATATGGAAATGGTCAGGTTTATTAATTTTCATTAAGTTCAAAATAACAAAAAGTAAAATGTATTAAAGTAACAAAAAATAAAAGGATAATGGCAGGTTAGACTTGTTTTCTTTGTTGACAAGGTTATTAGACTGGTAGATCAGGGCAGTATTGTGGAATAGTTTACCTAGATTCCATCAAAGCCTTTGACAAATTTTCTCATGCTATCCTGTGGATGAGATGGAAAAATATAGGTTAGAAGAAAATATAGTAAAGCGATTAAAAACTGGTCAAATGACTAGACTCAAAGACTAGTCATTAATGACTCAAAATTAACTTGTAGAATGTTTCTAGTGAAGTGGTCCATCCCCTACCCCCCTCCAAGGATCTATCCTTGACCTTGTATTGTATATATGTGTTGATTCAATCAATACACAGTATTGATTCTAAGACAGTAGGTAAAGGGTTTAAATATATATTTAAATAATATCTATAATAATATATTACTATATTATAATTCTATATATTTAAATTTATAGACAATATATCTTTAAACCCTTTTTATATTTAAATATAAATAATAGTTTTATTAGTTTTAAAATTAAAGTTACATTTTAAAAATTATTTAATTTTATTAATTGAAAATGTAAATATAAAGATATATTTACATAATACTGTGTATTGGTTCCAAGGCAGAAGAGCAGTAAGGGTTAGGCAATGGAGGTTAAATGACTTGCCCAGGGTCGCACAGCTGGGAAGTGTCTGAGACCACATTTGATCTCAGGACCTCCTGTCTTTAGGAATGGTTCTCAACCCACTGAGCAATCTAGCCCCCGTACTATATATTTTTTCAATCCTGGTTTGGATAAGGTTCCAAATTCATAGCTATAGCATACTTATTAAAATCTGAGATATCAGATTTATTAAAACTTGGAGGGTACCTATTAGAAATAGTATACAGGCAGTTAGATTGCTCAGTGGTTAGAGAGCTAGTACCAGAGACAGGAGTTCCTGTGTTCAAATGTGGCCTTCTCTAATGGAGGAGACAAGCAAATATACATGGAGAAAACTGGGTGACACTGGGCAAGTCACTTAACCCCCATTGCCTAGCCCTTAGCACCCTTCTGCCTTAGAGCCAATACTCATTATTGATGCTAAGACAGAAGGTAAGGAAAAAAACAATTGGAAGGGCTGTTTTGAGGGTCTAGTAGTTTTCTCCTTCAATAGAGTTTTTAATAGACACATTGAGAATATTATAGAAAAGTTTCTAAATTAGATGTGAAATAGGACTAGGTGGCTTCTGATATTTTGTCTAACTCTTAACTCCTGTGAAAACTCTTTCACATGAATTCTTTACCTTGGGATCTCATAGAAACAAAGGGGAAATTTGAACCCAATCCTCTTACTTTAGAGCCATGATCCCAATCTTTACCAAAGTCAGGCACTATGTTTCCATTGACACTGTTTCTATTGATGCTATGTTTCCATTGACACTGTTTCCATTGACACTATATTTCCTTGTACAAATCATTTTACCTTCCCTGGTCTCAGTTTCCTCATCTGGAAAATGGAGGAGTAGAAATAGATGGCCTCTGAGAGCCCTTCTAGATACAGACCTGACTGTCAAATTTCAGCAAAAGCAAATATGGAGAAAGAACAGATCAAAATCAGAGATGAAAAAAAGTCAGTCTAAAAATGATCTTTGAATCAGATCGATGGATAGAAAGCCAGCATTTTTCTCAGTCGAGAAACAAGAGGATGCCGTAAAGGTCATTCTCCTGCCTTTTCATTTCTTTCCCTCCTTTCCTTAGTCCTGGTCTCCTCCTTTTCTTGCTCCAGAAGTCCATCAATCAACCTAGCATTTACATAGTGTTTTAATGTTTTCAAAGCACTGTGATATATTATTTCACAACAGCCTGGTGATGTAGCCCCTATTATTCCCATTCTAAGGACGAGAAAACAGAAGCTGCTAGAAGTTAATTTCATGGAGGTCGTGGACACAGCTCGTCAGTATCTGAGGCCGAATTTGAACTCAAATTTTCCTGATTCCAGATCCAATGCTCTATCCACTGCGCTCTGTTCCTTTTGCTTCTGTCAGTGCCATTTGCCACCTATGTGAGGTAGTTTCTATTATCCCCCTTTTACAGATGAGAAAAGAGGCCCAGAGAAGTTAAATAATCTGCCCAGGTCCACACAGCTAGGAAGTAAAATTTGAACTCAGATCTTCCTGACTTCAGGTCCAATGCTTTATCAGCTGGGCTCTGTATGTCTCCACCCTCTCAATCACTTGTCACGGGTTTCTCCCCAATTTCTGTTCCACTCAAATTCTCTCAGCTTCCAGGTTTGTGTTTGTTCTCTGTGTGCATGGTCCTGGGCAGATTGGGCATTCTAATCACCCTCTCCTGGAGCCTAGGCTCATCAGAAAAGAAACCAGCAACTTATGGCCCGGGCTGGGCCAGCCACTGCAGAGAGCCCGGAGTAGCCTTAGTACGCCCTGCCTCCCCGGTCAACCAGGGAGGTGGGCGTGGCCTCGCGCCAGGTGCTGCGGGATTCCGTCCTGTGATAGGTTGGGTCCTATGGGGGCGGGGCTCCGCCTCCTGCCTCTGACAACTTGGGCTGCTGCGGCAGCAGCCGCCGAGTCTTGTGGGTTCGGTCCGCTTCGGCCCAACTCCCTGCGCGTCTCCCCAGCCCCGCTCTCCCGGCGGCCCTGGCCCCAGCCCCGGCCATGAAGCGGATATTCTCCTGCTCCAGTTCACAGGTGGCGGTAAGGTGCCTGGGGATGCAGCGGGGTGGGTGAGGACACCCTAGAGGCAGGGGTCCAGGCTTTGAGATGCCCAGTGGTCTGCGCTACCCTGAAACTGCTAACATCGCTGGGGAGCGAGAGACTTTTTGGTCCTCTCGCCGTTCTTATACCTATCTCTTCTTGTTCCTCTCCTCCGTTGATCCTCCAGGGTGCCCCCCTGTCCTTTGCCCCTAAGTCCCTTTGGCCCCCCGTTTCCTTCTCCCTCCGTTGCCCCTCCTCCACTGTCTTCTCGGGATCTTTCTCTGGCCAGTGTCCCACTCACCTCTCACTATTTCTCCCAGTGCCCCTGAATCTCTTTACACTAGCCCTCTGCAGGTTCATCTTGCTGTCTGGCCAGACCAACTGGCAGTGCCAGAGGAGGAGCAGCTCTCCTGGCTGCTTCCCAGGTAAAGGATGAGTTGCCTGCGGCATATTCGTCCAACCAGCTCCCTGCAGCCTTTGGCCATTGGGCTGGTCTGTCCAGGCCTTCTACACATCCCCTCCAACACCCCCCACCCCCACCCTTTCCCAGAACTTCTCATAATTTCTTGGAGCTACTGTCCTCTCTGGGTCCTTGATTTGTGTTGGGATAGAAATAATTGAGAGAGTTAGAGGTCAAGACACTTCTACCCTCTTCTGCAGAATTTGGAGTAGAAGCCTCCAGAAAGGGTTGACAGAGAAGATTTAGCATTTCCAACTGGGAAGATCTCCAACAGGATATTTAGGGATCATTAGGGATAAAATGGCCTGCACAGTTATTGGAATTACTGCTCAAAATTTGCTCTACCCTAGGCATAGTAGTCCTGTTACTGATCCAAATAATTCAGAAATAAAGTTTCCTCCTGTAACAAGATTGATTTGTCCAAGCTGACCTGGAGGTGTTTATCCATTAGCAAGTGTGAGAAATGCCCAGATAATTAAGACCAAAGATTCATAGCTGGAAGGGACCTGGCATTCTCATTAGTTGTCCTCCATCTCTAGAATGCTCTAGAATATTCTCTATCCTCATTTCCAGTGCCTGGCTGCCCTGGTTTCCTTCAAGTCTCAGTTAAAATCCCACCTTCTCCCGGAAACCTTTCTCAATGCCCCTTTAACTGATGCCTTCTCTCTGCTGATTATCTCTAATTTATCCTGTTTATACCTCCTTTATACATAGTTTGTATATTGTCTCCCTCCCATTTGACTGTGAGCTCCTTGAGAGCAGGGACTGTTTTATGGCTTTCTTTGTATCTTCAGTGCTTAGCACAGTGCCCAGCACATAGTAGATACTTTATTGTAGTTGTTCTTCAGTGCTGTCCAACTCTTTGTGACCATATCTGGGATTTTCTTGGCAAAAATAGTGGAGTGGTCTATCATTTCCTTTTTTTGTTCATTTGATAGATGAGGAAACTGAGGCAAACGGTGAAAACAAATAGACTTGGCTAGGGTCATAGGCTAGTAAGCCTCTAGGGTCAGATTTGAACTCAGGTTTTCCTGACTCCAGACCTGGCATTCTATCCACTGTGCCACTAAGCTGCCTAGTAGATACTTAATAAATGTTTATTGACTGACTCAACTGACCTTAGAGGCCATATTATTTAACCCCCTCATTTTGTAGGTGGGAACACTGAAGATCATAAAATTAGATGACTTGCCCAGGGTCACCCAAATAAAAGTGGGTATTTGAATGGAAGCCTAAATAAGTGGCAGTGTGGGCATTTGAACAGAAGCCTGGAAGTGATTTATGGGCTTAATGAAAGCTCTTATAGGTTTGAGGCTGTTTCCTTCTTTATATCTCATTCACCCCCCACACCTCTCCTTGCCTAGCATAGTGCCTGGCACATAATAGATGTTTAATCAATGTTTGTTAATTGAGTTGGAGAATGAAAATACTAAGAAGTCTACTGAGGCATGTCCTTAATCCCTCTCACCATAATAACTCCTCTGTTCAACTTCCTATTTCAATCAAACAGTAGATTTAAAAAAAAAACACTTACCTTCTATCTTAGACTCCATACTAAGTATCTGTTCCAAGGCAGAAAAGCAGTAAAGGCTAGGCAATTAGGGTTAAATGACTTGCCCAAGGTCACATAGCTAGGAAGTATATGAGGTCAAATTTGAATTCAGCACCTTTTGCTGGACCTGGCTCTTTCCACTGAGCCACTCTGTTGCCTCTAGAGCTTACTTTTACTAAAAGTTCTTCCATAAGGGCTGGTTGCTGTAGAGAATGTGTGAAGCTTAAGATGTGATCCCTGCCCTCAGATTAGATTCTAGTATCCGTGGTTGTTGATAACATAGCCTATTCCCTGATTCCTGAGAGTCTTTGGATCCCCATTCTCCTCTCCAAGGAGGCTGGTGGGCTCACCTCCACCTCTGGTATGGGAAAATTAGTCTAGGGCACTGAGAATAACTGTTTCCTCCCTCTCCACTGTGCTAGTCCCAGGATTTTCCCAGAGTTCTCAGTCAAGCCTGGGAACTAGAAAGGTGGAAACCAGATCAGTTTCAGCAGTTGTTGGTTTCCTCATGAAACTCCCCCACACCTCTCTCATCGTAAATTCCTCCACCCAATGGGTGGCCAACCTCCTTGGACCCAATTGTCAGGGAAATAGAGTAACAACTTCCCTGGCCCCTCCCAGATCTCGACTTCCTAGTCATGCCAGATATCTTAGGAGCTTCATTTTCCCACTCCTACTCCTTGAATCCAGGGCTAGAGTTCTATTTCTTTATCTTGAGGAAAAGGCTACTGCATAAGCAGAAATCATTATAGACATTATCTAAGTACCTCTAACTTTTTTTTTTGAAGGTGGGGTAGAATATTAAAAAAATATGACTTGGTTTCAATCAACCAGGTGTGGTGCCTTTTGGCATATCTCACACGCTTACAGATAAATAATTTACTGAGCTTACTATGTAAGAAGCAGGGCCAGGAATTAATTTTAGAACTCCTTGACATCAGGTTGGCTTAAGATTTATATTATTTCTAATGTCCTAAATTGACTAAATAAAGTAATTTTAAAAAGATTTATATTATTTTTGACAGTTGTAAGGCTAAGAGTGAAGGTCTCTCCAAATCTAGTCCTGGTTTCACCACCGACTCTTAATATAGTCTATTCCTTCCCATTTCAACCTGTCAGGGACAGTACAACCTGCTTTCTACCTGCTGGGGCACTTCTGTTTCTATAGGATGTCCTAGACAGGAAGCTGGAGTTAAAGCAGAGGGTGTAGAGACCTCTGCAAAGACTCTAGTGAGTAGAGAATGAGAAGGCTCAAGCCTGAACCTCCTTATTGTGACAGATGACTTATTTGGTATTTGTTTCCTTGTGTCAGGTGACTTATTTGGGGTTTGTCTCTTTGGACTTTTGGTAACACTTTAGTGCTTCCTGCAGGTTTTTACAGATCTCCTAAAGATCAATGGAAAGACATTTGGTGGGCAAAAGTAGGATGAAGTTTATTACCAATGTTGACTTGAATGAGAAAAGTAGTAAAAGACATCATCAAGACATCAAATGTATAGCCAGAAAAGGAAGTGGGTTGGTCACGCAGTGAGAATGAAGGCTAATATGCAGACAACCCAAATCCTGTACTGGTATCCACAAAGTATGAAGAGAACCCAAGAAAAGTGTTTAGCCCACATCCCAGCATATTGGTTAGGTCTTCAATGTGTAGGCATGAGCTTGTATTGCCCAGGATGAGAAAGATATTTTATGATCCCCAGTGGTGGAAGAAATGCCCACTCAAATGAAGCCAATCCAAGTACTGAATCAACGTATCCTTAAGATGCTACTAGGAGGTAGTGGGGCAGGATCCTGGAATCCTGTTGCCTTCCCAAGACCTAGATCCCAGGTCTGGATATATGTGATGATTCAGAACCTGATTTAGAGTTGGAATGGACTTCAGAAACAACTTGACCCAATCTCTCCCCATTTTACAGATAAAGAAACTGAGAAGAGAAAGTAGTTAAATGATTTACCCAAGGTCATACAGGTAATAGGTGGAAATAATAGAATTTGAAGCCAGGTCCTCTGACTCCAAATACTTCATTATGCTGCCTTGTTGATTTGACCTAGTGAATTAATAAATGTTTAAGGATACCTGGGAATAGAAAATAATCAGAAGCATTGATTTGTTGTTGTTGAGTCATTTTTAATAATGTTTAACTCTTCATGACCTGGGGTTTTCTTGGTAAAAATAGTGGTTTGCCAATTCCTTCTCTAGCTCATTTGGCAAATGAGAAAACCAAGGCCAACAGGGTTAAGTGACTTGCTTAGGGTCACCCAGCTGATAAATATCTGAAACTGGATTTGAATTCAGGAAGATGAGTCTTCCTGACTCCAGACTTGTACTCTATCCACTGTGCCACCTAATTGATTTAGAGAACTGAATTAAAAATGTCAAGGATCCCAAAGTTCATGTATGGAAAAAAAAAACACAAGAAAGTAGCAATCAGGTACATAGTTCTTTCCCATTAGTTCAAAAGAAAAAAATTTTGGAAACATGCTCTCTATATGAAAACAGATACCACATTATGAACATAAGTGAAAAAAAAACACTCAACTTTTCCTAATAACAATCTCATTCTAGATGTCTGATAAGGGATTTAAGAATATCCACTCTAGGCAAAACAGTGACGGGAGAAAAGAATTTTAACATATAGTGAATTTGAGTATAGGGAAATGATAGGAAACAAATGAGAGCTGAAACAAGCAAGTAAGTATGGTATTGGTTTGGTTGGGTAACTGCTGAGAAGCAGTTTATTAATCATCACCATGGACACTGCCAGGCTGAATTATTCTTTGAAATGAACATACCCAAGGGGCGGCTAGGTAGCACAGTGGATAGAGTGCCAAACTTAAGTCAGGAGGATTGTGGTCAAATCTGGTCTCAAACTCTTCCTAACTGTGTAACCTTGGGCAAGTCACTTCACTCAATTGCCTAGTCCTTGTTATTCTTCTGTCTTAGAATTCATATTTCAGGAAGGAAAGGAAGAAAGAAAGAAAGAAAGAAAGAAAGAAAGAAAGAAAGAAAGAAAGAAAGAAAGAAAGAAAGAAAGAAAGAAAGAAAGAAAGAAAGAAAGAAAGAAAGAAAGAAAGAAAGAAAGAAAGAAAGAAAGAAAGAAAGAAAGAAGATGGGAGGGAAGGAGAGAGGGAGGAAGGAAGGAAGGAAGGAAGGAAGGAAGGAAGGAAGGAAGGAAGGAAGGAAGGAAGGAAGGAAGGAAGGAAGAAAGGAAGGAAGGAAGGAAGGAAGGAAGGAAGGAAGGAAGGAAGGAAGGAAGGAAGGAAGGAAGGAAGGAAGGAAGGAAGGAAGGAAGGAAGGAAGGAAGGAAGGAAGGGAAAAAAAGGAAACTAATTCAATTTCGCTGTGATGAATGCCCTGATCCAATCTTTCTGGCCTGAGGAGTTACAGCATCTTCTTGACTCATTCCAGCAAATGTCCATCAAAATCACGACAGCTGACATTTGTAGGGTATTTTTAAGTTCATAATGAACCCCGTGTACATTAATTTATTTAATCCCAACAAGGAGTGGGAAGTAACTTCCCTTGGAAAATTCAGGCTATAGTCAGCTGTAGGGAGTGCTTCATGGTGGGGACTTTCCCTAGCTCCTTTCCTATGGATGTCTTGGCCCTTGAAAATAGTTGATAACGCACTTCTGCTATCACTGCCTGGGAAAATCAGGACTTATACTCCACTTGCCTTATTTTGCCAAGCTGACTGAATCAAAATTATAGGACTGGAAGATACTTTAGAGGACATCTAATGCAAACTTAAATAGAAACTGGCTGCTAATCCATACATAAGCATCCCTGTGGGTTCCCACTGACTTAGTTTTAAATGCTTTGTTGGGGCAGCAGTGAGGTGGCTCAGTAGATTAAGAACCAGGCCTAGAAATGGGAGGTCCTGGGTTTGAATCTAGCCTCAGATGCTTCCTAGCTATGTGACTCTGAGCAAGCCACTTACTCCCAATTGCATATCCCTTATTGCTCTTCTGCCTTTAAAATAATACTTAGTATTGATTCTCAAATGGAAGGTATGGGTTTTTAAAATATATGTTTTATGTCTCATCCTATTGCATTTTTATTTATTTTGCCATATATTTCCCAATTCCATTTTTAAACCACTATTGTCTGTCTTAGAATCAATATAAATATCAGTTCCACGGTCAAGGGCTAGGCAACTGGAGTTAAGTGACTTGCCCAGGGTCACACACCTAGGAAGTTTCTGAGGCTAAATTTGAACCCAGGTCTTCCCAACTCTATCTGCTGAGCCACCTAGCTGCTCCCCAATTACAATTTAATCTGACTCTTAGTACAACTCATTTATTTTAAAAATGAGAACACTGAAACTTAGAGAAGTAAAGGGATTTACCTGAGGTCACCCAAAGTGTGGCTTTGGGATTTGACCCTAAAGGGTCTCCTGACTCCAAAATTGGAGTGCTTTTTAACACTTACCTTCTATCTTAGCATCAGTTCTAAGACAAAAGAGCTACAAAGGCTAGACAATTGGGGTTTAGTGACTTTCAGGGTCACAGAGCTAGGAAATATCTAGAGCTAGATTTGAACCCAGGTCTCCTAACTCCAAGCCAATTACTTTCTCCACTGAGCTACCTAGCTGCTCCAAAGGTCTGAATCATGTCACCTCTAAGAATTTGTGCCATGATGTGTAGAAGACCTTTTCCTCAAGGGGTCTCCGAGAAAAGAAGTTATCGGAGCAGGGTTCTGCTTTGTTCTGAATGGCTTCCAAAATTAACCCCTTATAAGCATTATAAAATCGGAAACTAGTACGGACCAATGATTAGATGTCAGAACCCCTGGATTCTAGTCCCTGGACAAGTCCATTCATTGTTAGGAGTTGGAGTAAGGGGAAGTTTTCATATCACTCAAAGAATAATTGGTATGGTACCACCTCTCAGGGAGAGCAGAACTCATCTGTTGGGGCAGGTATCATTATCTCCTTTTATCTATTCATAGGGTGGTTGGGAAGCTGAGCAGGAGGTGGGAAAATATTTTCAAAACTAGGTGGCACAGTGGATAGAGTGCCAAGTCTGGAGGACTTAGGTTCAAGGGTGTTCTTAGACACTTCCTAGCTGTATGACCCTGGGCAAGTCACTTAACCCAATTTGCCTAATCCTTGCCCTTCTTTCTTAGAATTGTTACAAAGACAGAAGGAGAGGGTTTAAAAACAAAACTTAAAGTCATTGATGTGTGTGTCACTTTAGGTTTTTTTTTTAATACTTCAAAAAAATCTATGTTTTTATGATCTTGGTCTCTTTTTCAAAATTAATGCTGATTCCAAATCTCCAACTTTTCTACAACGTGATGAGGCAAAAAACAAAAAACCGCAAACCCTAAACGGGAACCCCCGCCCCATCTCTCCTTCCTCCCATGGCAGCCAAACTTCTGTTAATGAATGAGCCTCTCCAAACTTGAGTAGGCTCTTGTTGGTCCTCGCCCCTCCAGCTTGGTAGGGCTTGCCAGAGCTTGTGTCTTTCTGGCAGAGCCTCCAAGAACCCAGATCACCTCAGTGCCAGGGTTGGGCATCAGGGCAAAAGTGGAAGCTACTTGGTAGAGATGAGTAGTCCACAGATGTGGAACATTGAATATCTTGTCAATTTTTTCTTTGTATTGATCAGTTTTACTGATTCCTGCCTCCATCCGGACACCCCGTCTCCTTTTTTCTTTTTTAAATATTACCTTCTGTCTTAGAATAAATACTGTATATTGGTTCTAAGGGGGAAGAATGGTAAGAGCTAGGCAATGGGGGTTAAGTGACTTGCCCAGGGTCACACAGCTAGGAAGTGTCTGAAGTCATATTTGAACCCAGGACCTCCCATCTCTGGTCCTGGCTCTCAATCCACTGAGCCACTTAACTGCCCCTGTCTTTTTTCTTTAAAAAATAAAAATTAAAAAATCTGTGTTATCTGTGACTTTCTGGGAAAGGGAAGGGGAAGTAGGCAGGGGGGGAACTTGGATTATGTAAAAACAAAATATATCACTATCAATTAATCTATCTATTGTTGCAATAACCTGTAATTGAATTAAGGGATAAGTTGAGTATAAATGAAAATAATGCTAATTAGGTTGATGAAGATATAAATGAATTAAATGAATCAAAGAATATAATTAGTGTAAATAAATATAAGGGAAAAGAAAATTGTAATGTACATTGCAACACTATGTACTAAAAAAAAAAGAATGCAGTAGAGGGGTAACTAGGTGGCTCGGTGAGTAGAGAGACAGTCCTGGAGATGAAAGGTCCTGGGTTCAAATGTGGCCTCAGATACTTCCTAGCTGGGTGACCCTGGGCAAGTCACTTAACTCCAATTCCCTGGCCCTTATTGCTCTTCTACTTTGGAATTGATACTTAGTATTGATTCTAAAACAGAAGGTGAGGGTTAAAAAAAATAAAAGGATGTCGTGGAGGATATAAGTGTAAGGTGGCATAATATGAATTTCGATTCACTTATCTTGAATGCCTCCTGTGATTAGGGCATCCTTCCTATTGAAAAGTTGACAGCAGAACCAGCTGAGAAATTCCTCCATCTGTGTCCATTAGTGAATAACTCTAGACCTGAGGAAGCCAGGTAGGAGTCAGAGGTGGCTTCTCTGGGGCGGGTAGCCCGGGCTGTTTTCTCCCTTCTCTGTAATTGACGCCTGCTGCCACTTTCCGTGATGATGTTCACCAAAACTCTCGAGGAAGAACAATACGTGGCAGGCGTGGCTGTAGTCTGGGACAGCTGGTGGAAGAGAGGGGAGAGGAGTGCTGAGCTTCTCTGTCACCTGCCCAGGCTTAGCCAAGAACCTATCCCTGCCTTTTGTTTGTCGTTACTAGGACACCAGGGTGCAGTAGGGGGAATGGCCCAGGGAATAGACTAGGGGTTAGACAAATGGTTAGAGATGGGAAATTAAAACAAAAAAAAAAAACAAAAAACAAAGCAAAACAGGGTGGGAACCAGGGATTTGGTCATCAGTAATTATCTGTGACCGAGGGCAAACTATTATGCCTTAGTTTACCTTTTGGAGAACTGACAGTGCAAATCAGTACTGGAGCAAGCTAGCCCCAAACTGGAGTGGATCCAAGCCAAGAATTTAGGCGGGTTATCCCAGTTTGTCTCTGAAAGGTCTGACAGATTGGGGGGGAGAGGTGGAGGAGAAAGGAGTAGGGTCTAAGAGGATTGCTCTGTGACTGAGCATTCAATGAACAAAGGAAAAATTAAATGTAAAAAGCCCATTGAATAAACATTTAAAATTATTTTAACTCCTACTTTCTATCTTGGACTCTAAGACAAAAGAGCAGGGGCTGAGCAATTGGTGTTAAATGACTTGCCCAAAGCCACACAGCTAGGACGTGTCTGAGGCCAAATTTGAACCCAAGTCTTCCTGACTCCAAGTCCCTAGCTGCCCCCAGCACTTATTATTTTCAAATCAACCACTCCTATGCTGTTCATCTCAAGGTTATGTTGCTACCCATAGCTCTTAATAAAAAAAATAATAACTAGCATTTGGTTGATATTTTAAGGTTTGCAAAGCACTTTGGGAGAAAGGAAATAATCATTTATATGGTACCTTCTATGAGCCAGGTATTGTGCTTTGCACTTTACAGATATTATCTTATTGGATACTCACAATAATTGTGGGAGGTAGATGCTGTTATTATCTCTACTTTGCATTTGGGGAAACTGAGGTTAAGTGACATTTCCAGGAACACACAACTAAAAAGTGTTGAGTCTAGATTTTAACTCAGGTCTTCCTCATTCCAGGCCTAGTGTCCTATCAACTGCCTCAAACTTTGTAAACATCATTTAATTTTATTCTCAAGACAACCAAGGCAGGTAGACACTTGTGCCACTCCCATTTTTCAGATGGGGAAACTGAGGCTTGGAGCAGTTAAGCAACTTGATGCACATTACTCGTGAATGCCTGTGGTCAAATTTGAACTCAGATCTTCCTGACTTCAGGTTCATCAACTAGCTATTTCTCATAGGGGAGCAGAGAGTGAAGCTTGTCTTGGCCCTGTATTAGCTTGCTCAGAAGCACCTTTCAAGCCCCTTTCCTTTCCTGTGTGGTCAGAAATGTTCCCTGAGTGCATTCCTTTTAAATAATAAATTAAAAAAATAATTTTAAATAATGAAAGATGAGAGGTCCTAGGTTCAAATCTGGCCTCGGACATTTCCTAGCAGTGTGACTCTGGGCAGGTCCCAATTGCCTAGCATTTGTTCTTCTGCCTTGGAATGGATACTGAGTGTTTATTCTAAGATGGAAAGTAAGGTTTAAAAAAAAAAAAGCTTACAACCAATTAAATTGCTTTTAAAAAAAAGACATTGTCTTCAGGGGTTCTGTTCTCCTGCCTCCTGCGGTACTGAGTTGGTACTCTCTCTTTCTCCCATTTGCACATCACCTTAGTAGGCTGACAATTTGGCTAGAGAAAAAGATAAGAACTGGGAGGCTTCAGCTAGGAGGGAGGGGAGCAGGCAGGGAGATACCTCCTTAGGAAGCCAGCACCTGGGGCTATGTCCACCTCTTAAGGAGTGAAAGATTACCAAAGTCCATTAGGGGAGAGGTGGAGCCCAAAAGAGTTGTGTAATGAATAGAGAAAGCCCTGGGTGTGTGGTGAGAAGACCTAGTTTAGAGTCCCAGGTCTACCAAGTACTAGCGAAATGTCTTTGGCAAGTCAAGTCGTCTCCTGGCCTCAGTGTCCTTATCTGTAAAATGAGGACAGTAGCTTTATCTACGTCACAGTAACCAGATCGTGTAAATAAAAAGCTTTACTACATAAAACGATGCTACAATGTAAACTACATCAAATGGAAAGACATCAATCTACAGTGGTTCTCAGTTCTCCATCAACTGTGCATCTACAGTGACGGTGGAAGAAAAGGGGAAGAGGTCGTGATGATGATGATGATGATGATGATAAAACACAAACCACATCCTCCATAATTTTGCCAAAGGTTGGCCCTGGCAATTATTTTATATTGGGCAGACTTTTTGTAATTGGCACCCTATCCCAACATCCCATTTTGTTCCCCTCTCTTCTGCTCCTCCAATTCCTTCCCCACCCTCATCGTACAATTCTGGGACAGGTGGAGAAATGGAACCGCCGAGACCAGAAACTCCTGGAAGCAGTGCAGCGGGGAGACGTGAATCGGGTGTCTGCCCTGACCCGCAAGAAGACTGCCCGTCCCACCAAGCTCGACTCTCACGGCCAGTCCCCGTAAGTAAGTCCTCCTGAAGCTCCAGGATTTCTTGTCCCCCTTCCCAGCTCCTGTTCCTCTCTAGAAGATGGGAGAGGGGTTAGGGCAAGCCAATAACCTGGAATCGGCTCCCTCTTTTTTCATCTAAAGGAGCATCCAGGATCATATACACGTACAAGGTAAATTCCCTAAATATGGAACCTGCCCATCAGGAGCATAAATTCGAAGAGACTGGGAGTTGACAGATAGACATAGAGAGGGCATAACGACTAAATCAATGCTAAAATAACACACCAGTTAAATAGAAGGTGGTATTTGTTCTTTGGGAAAACAGAAGGATGAACGGATTTGAAGTTACAAATTCAGATGAAGTGAATTTGGAGGTGGTAGGGTAGACTGGTATCATTCTCCTGTTGCCAGAATGCCTTTGGATACCTGATTTGCTCACTCTAGCTGCTTGCCCATCTTCAGATGGGTCTCTGGATTTCTCCTGTGCCCAATTTAGTAGGAAGCAATGACTTCAGTTCCCTTTTTAATCCCCTGAGTTGTTTGAGGCTACTCGGGAACAGGAATTCTGGCTTCTCTCTCTGCCTCTGTCTCCTTCTTCTATGAGATCTTTTGGCCAATTGCCATCCCTTTCTGGGGCAACCAGTTTAGAATCGGAGTGATGGGTTAGGGAGGCGGTGATAGGGGATGGTGGGTTATCGAGAATGGGTCACTTCTTGGCTCCCCTCCAGCCACCTTATCCTTCTCTTCCTTTGGTCTGGCCAGGTTCCACCTAGCAGCATCCAAAGGGTTGACGGAGTGCCTGAGTATACTCTTGACGAATGGGGCCGAAATCAACAGCAAGAATGAGGATGGTGAGTTCCAGAGAGATTTTTCCATTTGCCCTCTCCTTGAGAGGAGAGCCTTTGGGACCCACGAGAGCTTCTGACCACAGGCCCCAGTATGGTTTCCGTCACATGCCTTAGCCAGCGTCCCTACAGGGGCTCTCCCCATAAAGTTAGGTGTGACTCACCCTCACCCCACAGCAAGGACCCAGCCACTGGGGGAACAGGAATTTCTGGCCTTATGTCGCTGTAAGCTGTTCTGTCTAATCTCCCTCTGATTATCTGTGCGTCTTTGCTCTCCCTCCCTGTGAGTCACCAGGGCTGTGTGGGTCCCTCTCCCCATCTCTCTTTCCAGGAAGCACCGCCCTGCACTTGGCCACTATTTCTTGCCAGCCTCAGTGTGTCAAGGTCCTGCTACAGGTATGGAGAAAACCCCAAGATGCTACTCCTCTTGGGGTAGAGACTACAGATTTGCAGGTGGGATCATGGGGGTGCAGGGAGGGTGTCATCCAACTTTGCCTCATAGGACTGTTCCACCAGATCCACAACTAGCTGTTCCCTTAGCTTGGGGCAGTCCTCACCAAGCAGAGTGGGCACATTCTCGTGATGCTCAGGAGCGCTTCCTGAGGGTAGTACGTCACTATGTATAAACCAGCATTTATCGAACACCTCCTGTGTTATCATACTGGGGGTACATGTCAGAGAGGGAAAATGACAGAACTTGGCATGGTTTACCAGCTCCCTCATGGGATCTTCCAGTCAATAGAAGGGCATAAAATGTGAAACCAATAACTACAAAATTCTATGTATATCCGGAGCTACAAAACAAAATGCTCTATGATATTATGGGAAGAAAAGTTCAATATTAACTGGAGTATCTGGGAAGGCTTCAGAGCAGAGGCGAGATTTGAATGGGGCTCTAAAGGATAGGTAGGAATTCAGCAAATGAAAATGGAGATAGAAGACATTTCAGGCATAGGAAACTGAGCAAAGATATGAAGGAAGGGAAGTATAGAATGTGATTAAATGGTCTAGTCTAGCTTGAGCATGGAGAAAAGAATAGCATAAGACTGGAGAGCCAGGGGTTGGGCAAGCTGGTGGAGGGCTTTAAATGCCAGGCAAAAGAATATGGACTTTATTAAAAAGATAAATAGGGAGCTACTGAAAATTCTTGAGTAGAGCAGGGGCAGGACCAGCCTTCTTCATGTGGATAGAGGGCAGCTATGTGGCACAATGGATTGAGGACCAGGCTCGGAGATGGGAGGTCCTGGGTTCAAATTTAACCTCAGATATTACTAGCTGTGTGACCTTAAGTCACTTAATGCTACTTACCTCAGTTTCTTGATCTGTCAAATCAGTTGGAGAAGAAATGGCAAACGACTCCAGTGTTTTTGCCAAGAAAACCCCAAATGGGGTCATGAAGAGTCAGATACAACTAAACAACAGTATGTGTTAACAGAGGAGAGAATGGAGGCAGGAAGGCTTGTTAAGAGGCTTTTATAATAGTCTAGGTGGTTGGTGAGGGCCCATATTGCCTTGGGGGCTGTGGGAATAGAGAAGATGGGAAGATGCAAGAGTTAGAATTGACCAGCCAGTGATAACTGATTAATATCCAGTTAAAATGATAAAAGAATGGATAAAAAGTAAAGATAACACCAAGATTTTTTTAAACCCTTACCTTCTATCTATTATTATTGATAGAATCTATCAATATCATCATAGATCTATCAAATTGATAGATTTATTATAATCAGTACTGTGCATTGATTCCAAGGCAGAAGAGCAGTAAGACCTAAACAATGGGGGTTCAGTGACTTGCCTAGGGTCACACGGTTAGGGAGTATATGAGACTAAATTTGAACCTAGAACCTCCCATCTCCAAGCTTGGTCCTTGGTCCATTGAGTCACCTAGCTGCCACCAACTCCAAGATTTTGAACATGAGAAAGAGATGTGAATGACTATCATAGGATCAAAGACCTAAAGGGACTTCAGAAGCCATTTAGAGGCTAACCAGAAAAGTTCAACCATCTCATTTTACAGATGGGGAAACTGATACCCATGTTGGGGAAGTTACTTGCCCAAGATCACACAGGTAGTCACATCAAGTGGGATTTAAAAAAAATTCTTTACCTTCTATCTTAGAACCCATACTAAACATTAGTTCCAAGGCAGAAGATCAGTAAAAGCTAGGTAAGGGAGTTAAATGACTTGCCCAGGGTCACATAGCTAGAAAATATCTGAGGTCAAATTTGAACCCAGGACTTCCCATTTCTAGGCCTAGCTCTCTATCTACTGCCCCTGAAGTGAGTTTTTAATCCAGGGTCAGTGTGCTTTCCACCATGCTGCCAATTATGTAAGCTGATAAATCTCCCTCCAGTCCTTAGTTTGTAGCATTCCCTTCCTCTTGACTTTCTTTATATATATATTGCATATACTTATGAACGTGTCATAGTCTCCTAGTAGAATATAAGCTCCTTGAAGACTAGTATGTTTTCAAATTTCCAGCACCTACCGCAGTGATTTGAAAAAAGCAGGCAATGAGAGACAGAGAAATGGAGCTCAGAGGAGAGGTCTGGACTGGAAGTACACAGAAGGGAGGCATCTTCACAGAACAGTAATGGATAAAGTCATGGGAATTAATAAATTTGCCAAAGGAGGGAGTATGGAAAGAGAAGAGGACTAAAGTCAGACGGTCGAGATGTACTCTTAGGAGTTGGGAAGAGGAGAAATTGAAGCCAGAAAGTGAAAAACTAGGGAAAGAGGAAGAGAGCCAAGAAAGAATGCTATCTCTAAAGCCAAGAGAGAAGAGAATATGCCAAGGAAAGTGGTGGTCCCCAGTGTCAAGTGCTGTTGGGAAGCCCAAGAGGATGATCATTATGTTTGGTGATGAAGAGTTTGTTGGTGATCTTTGAAAAGACATAGTGTTTGTCCATTGGGGGCTGATGACCTAGCTGGGGAGCAGAAACATGAAAGAGCATTAAGATGAACTTGTAAAGCAACCCCAGAAAAGTCAAAATGGTAGAGGCTGTTGGGAAAATGTTGATACTGTCTCTTTGAAGTTCCTTTCTAGTGTCCCAGTTATGGCTATGAACCCTGAAGTCCCAGCAGTGGACACAATTGCTATTTGTACTAAAATTTGTTTTTGTTGTATATCCTGATCTTTTTCTGGATTGTACCATACTAGACTGTCCGTAGCTGGCTCCTTAGGGTTTTGTTTTCTCCATTTTCGCATCCATAATTTTTGACTTAGAGTAGGGAGATGGTTGGTGGTGGTGATGGATGGGAGGGTTGTCTATAGGGGTCATGCCAATTCTATTTTGACATTTCCTAGCACGGTGCCAATGAAGATGCAGTGGATGGAGAAAACCGAAGCCCCCTACACTGGGCTGGTGAGTGTTGGGGATCCTGAGGGATAGGAGTGGATGTGTGTAGGGCGGTGGTGATGACTGGTGTCGGGACAGAAGAAGGAGAGGGTCCTTCTAGGAATCTGGATTAAGCTGGGTTGTGTGCCTTTATGCCAATGGGTCCTCCTCTTGACTCAAACTCTTCTTTAATCCCACATAAACCAGCGTCATCTGGCTGCGCCTCTAGTGTATTGCTCCTTTGTGATCATGAAGCTTTTCTGGATGTTCTCGATAATGTGAGTGTCCCCTGTGGAGCCTGGAGAATGCCTTCAAGAGAGGAGTTGCTATCTTTGAACACAATTAGTTTGGAGGACCAATACACTAAATTCAATGCCTTGGACTTGTTCATCCCTTGCTAGAGGGGTCAAAACTCCATGTTCCTCAGGCAATTCAGGGGGAAATGCTATGGATCTCTATTTGCAATGAGGGAGTAGGGAGTGCCTGCTCCCCTCCTTCCCATCAAGTTGTTGGTAGCGGGGATGTTGGCAGGAGGAGGGAGGAGATAGGCTCAGCCTCTGGTATTTCCTGGCTCTCTTAGCTGTCCCCATTCCCCACCTATGTAGGATGGAAGGACTCCTCTGATGATTGCATCACTGGGTGGTCATGCTGCCATCTGTGCCCAGCTCTTGCAGAGAGGTGCCCGGGTTAACGTCACAGACAAAGAAGACAAGTGAGCCCCCAGCCCCAACCTTCCCCCAATTTTTCTCCAAACCAGATTTCAGGCCCCATCGTCCTGTCTCTTGTGCCAACAGGTGTGATGGTGGGAAAGGGGGGCATGCATGTGTGTGTATATATATGGGAAATTTTTCCTGCCTCAGTTGCATGGCTAAGCTGTGCTTTTTTTTCCCTTGGGGAGGATCAGGAAAATAATTCTTGTGCCTTGTGTCCTTATCCCCTTCAACTACTGATCCTTATGCCCTGCTCTTTGCCACAACTATCCAGGCCTATTGGTCAAGTCCAAAGGCTTTGCCACAAGGCTGGTATGACCCCCACCCCATCAGCCAGTCAGGCAGTCAACAAGCATTTATTAAACATCTACTATGTGCCAGGTGGGGGGCATTGGATAGAATATTGCACCTGGAGTCAGGAAGAACTAAATTCAAATCTAGCCTCAGATACTTACTAGCTGTGTGACCTTAGGCAAGTCACTTAACTCTACTTGCCTTCCATTTCTTCCTCTGTCAAATGAGCTGAAGAAGGAAATGGCAAATCACTCCAGGGTCTTTGCCAAGAAAACCCCAAACAGGGATACAAAGAGTCATAAACGACTGAAATGACTGAATAACAGCATGTGCCAGGCACTGTACTAAGTTCTGGGGATAAGGAAAAAGGCAAAAAATAAACTTGTTCTCAGGGAGCTTGCAGTCTAATGGTGGAGAAAACAGGCAAAGATATAGAAACAAGATATCTATAACTAGAGTTTATATATCTATCCCTATAGGTGTCTATATCATAAGTTGGGGGTAATCTCAGAGGGAAGGCACTAAGGTTACAGACTGGGAAAGATTAAAGCCTTGGAGAAGGTGGGTCTTTAACGGAGACTTGAAGGAAACCAGGGAAGCTTCTGGATGATCAGTAGAGTCAGTAAGAGCCAGGGCTCCAAAAATCAATTGTCTGACACATCCCTCTGCACCCCACAGATCAGCTCTGATCCTGGCCTGTGAGAAGGGGAGTGCAGAGGTGGCAGAACTGCTCTTGAGCCACGGGGCAGATGTAGGGGCTGTGGACTGCATGGGCCATGATGCCTTGTACTATGCTCTGCGCACCCAAGACAAGGAACTGTGGAGGCTGCTCCGTCAGGCTCTGAATCGCCGCCAGCGTGGAGGTGAGACAAGCTAGACCTAATCTTCCCCTGTCACTCCCCATCCTCAAACCAATTCTCACCGAATTCCTAAGCCTTTGTGGCTTTATTGGTGGCTTTGAAGATTCCTCCTAGAACATCCTTCCCTTTCAAAGTCATAGCAACATTATATTCACATGATTTATTACTGCCATTTTTATTTTATTTTATTCTTTAAAAAAAAAAAACAAACAAACCTTACCTTCCATCTTAGAATCAGGTATTGGTTCCAAGGCAGAAGACTGGTAAGGGCTAGGGTTAAGTGACTTGCCCAGGGTCACACAGCTAGGAAGTGTCTGAGGTCAGGACTTTATCCTTTTAGGATGAAAAAGTGAGCATGCCACATTCCAAAGGGCAAAGCTACATAATTATTTAAGGAAGCCCTGACTCTCCTGTGGGCAACTCTGACTAAGACTATCTCTGGGCAAAATGCAAGTCCATAAAGCCCCAGCTACCTAAGCCTTCATTGTTAGGACAGTCTCCTTAGGTGGGGATTTACAATACAGCTCTGGTTTGAGGTCGCTAGGTGGTATGATGAATGGATAAAATGGGAAACCTAGAGTCAGGAAGACCTGAGTTCAAATTCTGTCTTGGAATCTAGCTGTATGCCTCTGGGCAATTCTCAGTTCAGTCATGTGCAAAAGGGGATAAGAACAGCCCCTGTCTCAAAGAGTTGTAAGAACAGCTCCTCTCTCAGAGTTGTAAAACAACCCCTCTTTCAAAGAGTTGTAAGAACAGCCCCTCTCTCAAAGTGCTGTAAGAACAACCCCTCTCTCAAAGAGCTATAAGAACAGCCCCTCTCTCAGAGTTGTAAGAACAGCCCCTCTCTCAGAGTTGTAAGAATAGCCCCTCTCTCAAAGAGCTGTAAGAACAGCCCCTCTCTCAAAGAGCAGTAAGAACAGCCCCCTCTCAAAGAGCTGTAAGAACAGCCCCTCTCTCAAAGAGCTGTAAGAACAGCCCCTGTATCAAAGAGTTGTAAGAACAGCCCCTCTCTCAGAGTTGTAAGAACAGCCCCCTCTCAAAGAGCTGTAAGAACAGCCCCTCTCTCAAAGAGCTGTAAGAACAGCCCCTGTCTCAAAGAGTTGTAAGAACAGCCCCGCTCTCAGAGTTTTAAGAACAGCCCCTCTCTCAAAGAGCTGTAAGAACAGCCCCTCTCTCAAAGAGCTGTAAGAACAGCCCCTCTCTCAGAGTTGTAAGAACAACCCCTCTCTCAAAAAGCTGTAAGAACAGCCCCTCTCTCAGAGTTGTAAGAACAGCCCCTCTCTCAGAGTTGTAAGAACAGCCCCTCTCTCAAAGAGCTGTAAGAACAGCCCCTCTCTCAAAGAGCTGTAAGAATAGCCCCTCTCTCAAAGAGCTGTAAGAACAGCCTCTCTCTCAAAGAGCTATAAGAACAGCCCCTCTCTCAGAGTTGTAAGAACAACCCCTCTCTCAGAGTTGTAAGAACAGCCCCTCTCTCAGAGTTGTAAGAACAGCCCCTCTCTCAAAGAGCTGTAAGAACAGTCCCTCTCTCAGAGTTGTAAGAACAGCCCCTCTCTCAGAGTTGTAAGAACAGCCCCTCTCTCAAAGAGCTGTAAGAACAGCCCCTCTCTCAAAGAGCTGTAAGAACAGCCTCTCTCTCAAAGAGCTATAAGAACAGCCCCTCTCTCAGAGTTGTAAGAACAGCCCCTCTCTCAGAGTTGTAAGAACAGCCCCTCTCTCAGAGTTGTAAGAACAGCCCCTCTCTCAGAGTTGTAAGAACAGCCCCTCTCTCAGAGTTGTAAGAACAGCCCCTCTCTCAAAGAGCTGTAAGAACAGCCCCTCTCTCAAAGAGCTGTAAGAACAGCCCCTCTCTCAGAGTTGTAAGAACAGCCCCTCTCTCAAAGAGCTGTAAGAACAGCCCCTCTCTCAGAGTTGTAAGAACAGCCCCTCTTTCAAAGAGCTGTAAGAACAGCCCCTCTCTCAAAGAGCTGTAAGAACAGCCCCTCTCTCAAAGAGCTGTAAGAACAGCCCCTCTCTCAAAGAGCTGTAAGAACAGCCTCTCTCTCAAAGAGCTATAAGAACAGCCCCTCTCTCAGAGTTGTAAGAACAGCCCCTCTCTCAGAGTTGTAAGAACAGCCCCTCTCTCAAAGAGCTGTAAGAACAGCCCCTCTCTCAAAGAGTTGTAAGAACAGCCCCTCTCTCAGAGTTGTAAGAACAGCCCCTCTCTCAAAGAGTTGTAAGAACAGCCCCTCTCTCAGAGTTGTAAGAACAGCCCCTCTCTCAGAGTTGTAAGAACAGCCCCTCTCTCAAAGAGCTGTAAGAACAGCCCCTCTCTCAGAGTTGTAAGAACAGCCCCTCTCTCAGAGTTGTAAGAACAGCCCCTCTCTCAAAGAGCTGTAAGAACAGCCCCTCTCTCAAAGAGCTGTAAGAACAGCCCCTCTCTCAAAGAGCTGTAAGAACAGCCCCTCTCTCAGAGTTGTAAGAACAGCCCCTCTCTCAAAGAGCTATAAGAACAGCCCCTCTCTCAAAGAGCTGTAAGAACAACCCCTCTCTCAGAGTTGTAAGAACAGCCCCTCTCTCAAAGAGCTGTAAGAACAGCCCCTCTCTCAGAGTTGTAAGAACAGCCCCTCTCTCAAAGAGCTGTAAGAACAGCCCCTCTCTCAAAGAGCTGTAAGAACAGCCCCTCTCTCAAAGAGCTGTAAGAACAGCCTCTCTCTCAAAGAGCTATAAGAACAGCCCCTCTCTCAGAGTTGTAAGAACAGCCCCTCTCTCAGAGTTGTAAGAACAGCCCCTCTCTCAAAGAGCTGTAAGAACAGCCCCTCTCTCAAAGAGTTGTAAGAACAGCCCCTCTCTCAGAGTTGTAAGAACAGCCCCTCTCTCAGAGTTGTAAGAACAGCCCCTCTCTCAAAGAGCTATAAGAACAGCCCCTCTCTCAGAGTTGTAAGAACAGCCCCTCTCTCAAAGAGTTGTAAGAACAGCCCCTCTCTCAGAGTTGTAAGAACAGCCCCTCTCTCAGAGTTGTAAGAACAGCCCCTCTCTCAAAGAGCTGTAAGAACAGCCCCTCTCTCAGAGTTGTAAGAACAGCCCCTCTCTCAGAGTTGTAAGAACAGCCCCTCTCTCAAAGAGCTGTAAGAACAGCCCCTCTCTCAGAGTTGTAAGAACAGCCCCTCTCTCAAAGAGTTGTAAGAACAGCCCCTCTCTCAAAGAGCTGTAAGAACAGCCCCTCTCTCAAAGAGCTGTAAGAACAGCCCCTCTCTCAAAGAGCTGTAAGAACAACCCCTCTCTCAGAGTTGTAAGAACAGCCCCTCTCTGAAAGAGCTGTAAGAACAGCCCCTCTCTGAAAGAGCTGTAAGAACAGCCCCTCTCTCAAAGAGCTGTAAGAACAGCCCCTCTCTCAAAGAGCTGTAAGAACAGCCCCTCTCTCAAAGAGCTGTAAGAACAGCCCCTCTCTCAGAGTTGTAAGAACAGCCCCTCTCTCAAAGAGCTATAAGAACAGCCCCTCTCTCAAAGAGCTGTAAGAACAGCCCCTCTCTCAAAGAGCTGTAAGAACAACCCCTCTCTCAGAGCTGTAAGAACAGCCCCTCTCTCAAAGAGCTATAAGAACAGCCCCTCTCTCAAAGAGCTGTAAGAACAGCCCCTCTCTCAAAGAGCTGTAAGAACAGCCCCTCTCTCAAAGAGCTATAAGAACAGCCCCTCTCTCAAAGAGCTGTAAGAACAGCCCCTCTCTCAAAGAGCTGTAAGAACAACCCCTCTCTCAGAGCTGTAAGAACAGCCCCTCTCTCAAAGAGCTATAAGAACAGCCCCTCTCTCAAAGAGCTGTAAGAACAGCCCCTCTCTCAAAGAGCTGTAAGAACAGCCCCTCTCTCAAAGAGCTGTAAGAACAGCCCCTCTCTCAAAGAGCTGTAAGAACAGCCCCTCTCTCAGAGTTGTAAGAACAGCCCCTCTCTCAAAGAGCTATAAGAACAGCCCCTCTCTCAAAGAGCTGTAAGAACAGCCCCTCTCTCAAAGAGCTGTAAGAACAACCCCTCTCTCAGAGCTGTAAGAACAGCCCCTCTCTCAAAGAGCTATAAGAACAGCCCCTCTCTCAAAGAGCTGTAAGAACAGCCCCTCTCTCAAAGAGCTGTAAGAACAGCCCCTCTCTCAAAGAGCTGTAAGAACAGCCCCTCTCTCAGAGTTGTAAGAACAGCCCCTCTCTCAGAGTTGTAAGAACAGCCCCTCTCGCAAAGAGCTGTAAGAACAGCCCCTCTCGCAAAGAGTTGTTTCGAGAATCAGTTGAGATTATGTGTAAACGTGAAGGGCTTTCCAGATCTTAGAGCTTTCTGTAAAAGTTAGGTATTATTATTATTATTATTATTATTATTATCAACGAAGAGAAAGGCAATGCTTCTTAGGAAAGGACACTTCCTGGAGCAGGTCCTTTCTCAAGAATTTCAGTGGTAGTATTGAGGCCAGCAAATATTTATTAAACACTTCCCGAGTGTGTGACAGGACAGTTCTGAGTGCTAGGAGAAATACAAAGTCTAGATGAGACTTTGTCCTCCATCTTTTGGTCTAACAGGAGGTCTGACGGTGAGGACAACAACCAGAGAGCTATAAGCACTTTTTAAGGGATCCAGATACAAAATCCAAGGCAGTGTCTCCCACAAGGAGTTCACATTCTAATGAGGAAGAAGGGCCATTACACTTGTTGGGGGGAGGAAGCTCCAGAGAGGTACTTTGGTTCTTTGTCAGAGTCTGTAAACCAAAGGTGCCACCTAAATGACAGCTGTTGTTTTCTGACAGGTCAAGGACTGGCTCAACATCCTGATCTGTCATCTCAGGTAAAAAGCAAAGCCTTTCCCTTTGAACCCCATATCCCAGACAACCTTACTCCAGTGGCTCTGTGGGAAGGTATCCAAGGGCTGGGCTTGGGAAAGGACTTCTTTTAGGATGTATTCTTTATTTCTCTTCTGTCTTAGATTCAATACTCTGTATGAGTTCTAAAGGCAGAAGAGTGCTAAGGGCTAGGCAGTAGGGGTTAAATGACTTGCCCAGGGTCACCCAGCAAGAAGTATCTAAAGTCTGATTTGAACCCAGGCCTCCTGTTTCCAGCTTTACCCATAGAGTTGCCCCCCTTTCAGAGCTGCATCTCACTCTGTGTTTATTCTAGGGCTCTCCACCTAATTGCCCAATAAGAGCAGAGCCAGAGGAAGAGGATGACAAAGAGGAAGGAGGTAAGGAGCTGTGCAGCCCTCAGGAATGGAGGAGGAAATATGAAGCAGAGAGGAAGAAAGTCTCCCAGCTGGAGCAGGAGCTGGTAAAAAAGGCAGAAGAGTGTAAGAGCCAGGCTACAGCCTGCCAGGGTCTGGAGAGCAGTGTGCGAGAGCAGGTTCAGGAGCTGGGACTGCTCTTGGCCAAGGAGTCCAGAGACCCAGGCGGGCAAGGAGTCAGCCCGCGGCCTGGGGGGGATGGCATGGAGCACAGCTGTGTCCTGGACCTGTTGGTGGAACAGGTGCAAGAACTGAAGAGACAGCACCAGGCGGCCGGAGGGCTCCAGCGTGAAAGCCAGGGGAAGGCCCGGCCGGAGGGGCAGAGTCCGGTGGAGGAGGTCCCGGGGAAGGCCAAGGGAGAGCAGCTGGCAGACGTACCAGGCCAAGGAAGTGGAGATCCAGCGCTTGCCCTGAGAGAGGAAAGGAGGAGGCCTCCCGGGGCTGAGCCGGCAGGCATGGTGGCCCTGGGTCAGCTCCTGCTGCAGCTGAGGGAGGAACTGACTGCGGTGTGGAGGGACAAGGATGCTGCCCGAGGGGTCCTGGGCAGACCGGCAGGGAAAGGGGTCTGGGGCACCAGCCAGGCCGAGGCTGCGGCAGCTGCCTGGGAGAAGATGGAAGCCCGGCTAGAGCAGGTGCTGGCCAGGCTGGATCGGGCCAAGGCCGGACTGCATATGGAGAGCCCGGAGTGCCCAGAGGGGGCTTCCCTCCAAGCCCAGGCCACCTCGCCCACAAGCCCAGCCAGAGAAGGCCAGGCCCAGGAGGAAAGGGCCCAGGAAGCCCGGGGGGAGCCCCTCGGAGCTCCGGAGGGAGCTGGGCCCAAGGGCCAGCTGGAGAAGGAGGTGTCTGCCCTGCGGCTGAGCAACAGTAACCTGCTGGAGGAGCTGGGCCAGCTGGGCCGGGAGCGCCAGCGGCTGCAGGGGGAGCTGCAGGCTCTGGGCCAGCGGCTGCAGCGGGAATACATGCCCAGGCCCGAGGCTCAGGGCCAGCTGCAGCAGCTGCGCAGCAGCGTGGGGCTGCTGGCCGAGGAGCTGGCGGCCGAGAAGGAGGCCACGGAGCAGCTCCGCAGGCGCCTGGAGGCCCAGAGCACCGGCCTGCAGGGGCTGAGGGATCGATTGCCCCCTGACCTGAGCCCCCAGGGCTCGACCTCGGACCCCCTGGAGGAGCTGCAGGCCTGTGTGGGAGCCCTGGTGGCCAGATATGACCAGGCGCAGCGGGAGCTGGCCAGCCTGGAGAGAGAAAACCAGCGGCTGAAGGGCAGCTGCCAGGACGCTGGGGCCCCCCAGGCTGTCCCCCAGGTCGCTGCCCTGGAGCAGGACCTGGGCAAGCTGGAGGAGGAGCTTCGGGCTGTGCAGGCCACCATGGGGGGGAAGAGCCAGGAGATTGGGAAGCTGAAGCAGCTGCTGTACCAGGCCACGGAGGAGGTGGCCGAGCTGCGGGCGCGAGAAGCGGTCAGCCTGAAGCAGCAGGAGAAGAGCCGGGCGTCCCTAGTGGCCCAGGCGCAGTCCTGGGGCCAGGAGCTCAAGGCTGTGCTGGAGAAGTACAACAACGCCTGCAAGGAGACAGGGCAGCTGCGGGATGCTGTGGCTGAGGAGCGGCGGCGCAGCCGGGAGCTGGCTGCCCGGGCCACTGAGCAGGAGCGCCAGGCCAGGGAGATGAGGGGCCGCTCCGAGCAGTTTGAGAAGGCTGGTGAGGTGCTCAAAGAGAAGATGGACCAGCTCATTGCGGCCTGCAGGGAAAAGGAGGCCAAGGTAAGAAGACCGAGCCAGCCAGGGGGCTCCAGAGACCTGGAGCTAAGGATGCTGAAGGTCCTGAGGCAGGCGCAGAACCACTGACCCGATTCTGTTCATAAATGAGCCAGATGATATCCCAATGGTGGCCACAGCGGCCATGCAAGGTGTTAGAGGGAGGATGGAGAAATGGAAGATTTAGTCCCTCTCCTGAGGGTATTGGGAGGGTGGGAGTGTACCTGGAGGGATCCATAGTGCAAGGCTTCTGTTGGGATGGTGGTGGGAAATGCCCCGACCCGTAGCATTGCCCCAGGCAAGTCACAATCTGCTGGACCTCAGGCTCTTCTTCAGAAAAATCAAGAAATCGCCCCAAATGATCTCTAAAGTCCCAGCTCTATCTCTGCGTGCTTAAATGACATGCTGGCGTTTTGTGGGTTGGCTCTGGGAACCTACCCACCATTTTAGCATTGTTTCTAAGGGGAAATGCGTCCTGAATTCCAAAACAACTGACTTGCAAACCCTAAACCCTTAAGAACTTCCCTTAGTGAGTTCACAACCTCCTGCACGAGGAAAAAACCAAACCCAAGTTAGATGGCTTTGAAAGGGCTGCCATAACCCCAGATGATCGGTATGGGAAACAACTTAAGAATGTCAGAAAACCATCTAAACAAATGGCAATTGATCTTAGCCCAGAGTGCATAAGTTTAAAGGAATGATCAAAATGAGGTGGGGCTAAGCTAGAAGACTTCCTGCAGGTTTGGAGCCAGGCTTTCAAGGAAGGGAGGGGACACAGATGGATGAACTGGACCCAAGAAAAAGGACCTTAACTTCCTCTCCATGTGTTTTGGTCTCTACTTATTTGGTGGTGTTTGTCAAGGCATAGTTGGTATTTTATTTTTTAAACCTTTACCTTCTGTCTTGGTATCAATTTTAAGACAAAAGAGCAGCAAGAGCTAAGCAATTGGGGTTAAGTGACTTGCCCAAGGTTACAAAACTAAGAAGCATCTGAGGCTAGATTTGAACCCAGGCCCTCCTGATCTAGATCTGGCACTCCAGCTGCCCCTGTAGTCTGTATTAGGCAGGCATCTGATGCCTTTTGTGTGTGGGAGTGAGATAGGGAGGAAATGGGAGTTCTGGGTTGACAGCATTGATTCCCTCTTCTAACTCTGACTCCAGATCAAAGAGTTGCTGAAGAAACTGGAGCAAATGTCAGCTGAAGTCCTTGCTGTTCGTGGGGAAAATACCCACCTGGTGCTTCAGCTGCAGGTAGGTCATACTTTTGGAGAACTCTGAAAAGGAGGCTGAGGGGGACTGGTAAGACTGTGGGCAGAGTCCCTGATGAGTAGATCCTTACTGATCCTTGGGATTTGGTGTCTGCCAGCCCATAACCTCAGCTAGCTTTTTGTTTCCATGTCTCTTATGTTATTAGGGACATTATTTTCCATTATGGTCATTAGTGGGTGGTTGTGCCTACTTAAGGCTGTAATATTTAGGAAGGGGGGCATTGTGTCTTAGCAGAACTCCCAGGGTATGATAGCTTTCTGCAGGTAATGAGTGCTTCCTAAGTACATATTTTGAGTGGAATTGATTTGGAATAGATTCCTTAAGGGATGTAAGATTCAATCCATTGATATTCATTCCCAGGATTCCCAGAAGAACCACCAGGAAATCATTTCCACATATAGGAACCATCTGCTTAATGCTGCTCGGGTAAGCATATGACCAGGTCAGGATTCTGTATTCGAGAGCTTCTCTGTTTACTGGCTCCTGATAGGAAGGTATGCAGTGGTTTGTGTGGTGTATCTATTTGTATTTAAGAGGAACAACCCTTTCTCTCTCTGAATCATCTTCTTTTCAGGTTCTGGAACAAACTTTTTTTTTCCTTTTAAACATTATTTTATTTGGTCATTTTCAAACATTATTAATTAGAAACAAAGACCATTTTCTTTCCCCCACCCCCTCCCACCACCCCTCCCATTGGTGACTCTGGGTGTCACATGTGCCCTCAATCTGAATTCATTTCCATGTTATTGGTTTTTGCATTAGGGTGTTCATTCAGAGTCTCTCTTCATTCATATCCCCTCCACCCCTGTATTCATGCTGTTGCCTTTCCTCTGTGTTTTTACTCCCACCATTTGTCCTCTGCTTGTGGGTAGTGTTTTTTTCTCCTTGATCCCTGCAGGTTGTTCAGGGACATTGCATTGACACTAATGGAAAAGTCCATTACGTTCGATTGTACCACAGTGTATCAGTCTCTGTGTACAATGTTCTCCTGGTTCTGCTCCTCTCACTCTGCATCAATTCCTGGAGGTCATTCCAGTCCCCATGGAATTCCTTCACTTTATTATTCCTTTGAGCACAATAGTATTCCATCACCAACATATATCACAATTTGTTCAGCCATTCCCCAATTGAAGGGCATCCCCTCATTTTCCAGTTTTTTGCCACCACAAAGAGTGCAGCTATGAATATTCTTGTACATGTCTTTTTCCTTATCTCTTTGGGGTACAAACTCAGCAGTGCTATGGCTGGGTCAAAGGGCAGACAGTCCTTTATCGCCCTTTGGGCATAGTTCCAAATTGCCCTCCAGAATGGTTGGATCAGTTCACAACTCCACCAGCAATGAATTGATGTCCCAACTTTGCCACATCCCCTCCAGTATTCATTACTATCCTTTGCTGTCATGTTAGCCAATCTGCTAGGTGTGAGGTGATACCTCAGAGTTGTTTTGATTTGCATCTCTCTGATTATAAGAGATGTAGAGCACTTTTTCATGTGCTTATTAATAGTTTTGATTTCTTTAGCTGAAAACTGCCTATTCATGTCCCTTGCCCATTTATCAATTGGAGAATGGCTTGATTTTTTTGTATAATTGATTTAGCTCTTTATAAATTTGAGTAATTAGATCTTTGTCAGAGGTTTTTGTTATGAAGATTGTTTCCCAATTTGTTGCTTCCCTTCTGATTTTGGTTGCATTGGTTTTGTTTGTTCAAAAACTTTTTAATTTGCTACAATCAAAATTATTTATTTTACATTTTGTGACTCTTTCTATGTCTTGCTTGGTTTTAAAATCTTTCCCTTCCCAAAGGTCTGACATGTATACTATTCTGTGTTCACCTAATTTACTTATAGTTTCCTTCTTTATGTTTAAGTCATTCACCCATTCTGAATTTATCTTGGTATAGGGTGTGAGGTGTTGATCCAAACCTAATCTCTCCCATACTGTCTTCCAGTTTTCCCAGCAGGTTTATCAAATAGTGGATTTTTGTCCAAAAGCTGGGGTCTTTGGGTTTGTCATAGACTGTCTTGCTGAGGTCACTTACCCCAAGTCTATTCCACTGATCCTCCTTTCTGTCTCTTAGCCAGTACCAAATTGTTTTGATGACTACTGCTTTATAATATAGTTTGAGATCTGGGACTGCAAGGCCCCCTTCCTTTGTATTTTTTTTAAATTTCCCTGGATATCCTTGATCCTTTGTTCTTCCAAATGAACTTTGTTATGGTTTTTTTCTAATTCTGTAAAAAAAAATTTTTGGAAGTTCAATGGGTATGGCACTAAATAGATAAGTTTGGGTAGGATGGTCATTTTTATTATATTGGCTCATCCTACCTATGAGCAGTTAATGCTTTTCCAATTGCTCAAGGCTAATTTTAGTTGTGTGGAGAGTGTTTTGTAGTTGTGTTCATATAGTTCCTGTGTTTGTCTCGGGAGGTAGATTCCTAGGTATTTTATTTTGTCTAAGGTGATTTTGAATGGGATTTCTCTTTCTAGTTTTTGCTGCTGAGCTGTGTTGGAGATATATAGAAAAGCTGATGACTTATGTGGGTTTATTTTGTATCCTGCAACTTTGCTAAAGTTGTTGATTATTTCAACTAGCTTTTTGGTTGATTCTCTAAGATTCTTTAAGTAAACCATCATGTCATCCACAAAGAGTGATAACTTGGTCTCCTCCTTGCCTATTTTAATGCCTTTAATTTCTTTTTCTTCTCTAATTGCTACTGTTAGTGTTTCTAGTACAATGTTAAATAATAGAGGTGATAATGGGCATCCTTGTTTTACTAGGAACAAACTTTTTTGTTCTTTACCCTTCCTTTAGTCCCTTTGCCTCTCTGCTTCAGTGCTAACTGGAACCAATTTACTCCCATTAGGGTGTCTTGGGTCTGACTTCTGGGAAGGAGGGATACGTAGGTTGCCCACTTTCTTATTTATTCTACCTCCTTTGCTTCAGCTCCATTCATGTCTCCCATCTTCCTTGTGTGCACAGGGCTATATGGAACAGGATGTATACAAGATCTTGCTTCGGATTCTCAAGATGCAGGAGTGAGTTCCGATGGATGATGCTGGATGAGCGACTTCTCTGCTGTGAGTTTTAGTGATAATTATGAAGGTGTAGGGAAGAGAGGGGCTGGAAAGAGAAGAGAATTTGGAAGATGAAGTTTCAGTAGAGGTCCCCCTTCCTTTTTGCCTCTGGTTCCTTGTGAGTGACTAAGATTGAAGAGACTTTTGGAGAGCCGATCTAAGGGGGGGGGGGTGGGATTAATGGAAACAGAGTGATTGGCTAACTGTGGAGAGAGTTCAAGAAGTCATCTGAGGGGAGTCCTTCCTGGTGGAGAAGTTAGTATAAACTCATGGTCAGTTAAAGGGGGGGTAGCAATTGATGGGGGTGATAACTCCCATGGTACAATCCAAGAATGCTGGAGATTCCCAATTCCCTCAATTTGTTTTCCACCCCACATTCATTTCATTCCTCTGTTTCTAAGCAAAGTGGACTAGTTCACATATATGGGGTCTCCTTTGAGCACTTGATGTGGGGTATATGGGGACTGAGAAGCCTAGAATGTACATTTCCTTCTTAATGGCCTCTTCTTTTTTACAGAAGGCAAGAGCAGCATCAGAGACCAGAACCATGGCCTTGGTGTGGTGGTGGGGCTGGCCGATAGCAGTGGTGTGGGCTGGGCTTCCCTAACCTGGAAGACCCCAGATCTGAGAAGCTCAACCTCAGATGCCAGGACTGATGGAACCAGAAAAAAAAAAAGCAAACAACATGGAGGAAACCATCTTTGTGGAAAATAAAGCAGGAGCCAGTATGGTGTTGGATCTCATTGCTTTTTCCATCTGGGGCCGGTGTGGGGGTGGTAGAAGGGTAGACATCTCCTAGCTCTCTTTGGAATTAGACCCAAATGGCCTCTCACCCCTGGGGAGGACCTTTCCTCTTCCCAACACTATTTCATATGAAGATAATGACAATCTCTTCTCATTAGGGGCATCAAGTTGACATAAGCTTTTTATCTAATGTGTAAAGGGGTAGAAAGCTAGGTTATATTCGAAACTGTGAAGTATGGACCTGGTGGGGACCTCTCCTTTCCCCCAAGCAGTTCTTTTTTCAGCCAGGACAAGTTTCCTTTATTCTATAAAGACTTCTACTACCACCCCTTTTTATGAATTACTCCCAAAGCAACCAGGCTGCTGGATGAGAGGAGAAATACTGAGTGGCCTTGGAGGTTGGTCCTACAGTTGAATTCTTCCAATTCTGGTTTCTCTGATGGAGGCAAGATGATATAGGTGGGATAGGAAGCTGGCTTTGAATTCACAAAGATGTGGGTTCAAGTTCCATCTTTGATATCCCAGTCAAGTGAATCTTAGGCAAATCACTGAAATTTTCAGTCCCCTAGACTATTCTCTTCAGTCAAAAATGCAAGAAAAGGTGCGGACCTGTATTAGAAGAGGTCATTTCTTAGCATTTTCTGATACCAATAAAATCATGGGCCCGGGTCTATCATCTGATGGGGCCAGTACGCTTCAGTTCAAAAGTGGAGGAATCTTTGCAATTTGTCTCCCCACAGTGCCCTTTATGCAATTCCCATAAGTCTTTTGGACACACAAGTCCCATCTGGAGGTGGGGTGAGATGCTGGGTGAAGTGGGGACAGTGGCTGATATGTATATGGGGAATGGGGATTGGAGTGTTGCTGAACAGAACTAATTTGCCTGGCTCTTGAGTTTCAAGTTTAAACATTTCCATAAGAGAGAGAGAGAGAGAGAGAGAGAGAGAGAGAGAGAGAGAGAGAGAGAGAGAGAGAGAGAGAGAGAGAGAGAGAGAGAGAATATTGAGGGGGAGGAGTATGAGGAGAGAAGAATGGGGAGGTGGTACTCAGAAGGAGAGGGGTTGGGGGGGTGGAGGGGGTGCAGCTGCTTCCTCCAAGTCTGGGTGGGGGAAGAGCAGCTGAGAATCTGGATCAGTTCCTCTAGAGATCCCTCTTGTGGTCTATGGGTGGGTCAGCTTTAATGAGTAGTTGTGGGGGAATGGAGACTGCTTTAAGCAATGGGGGGACAGGGAAGGAGGGATGAAATAGAGGAATGGAGGAGATACATAAATCATCTGCAAGTATTATAAAGGCCCTCCTTACTTGTGGTCATTTGAATAGAAATCTTACTTCTTGATCTTGCTGAGAACAGATGGAAGAATTTGTTTTATTCATCTTTACGTGTCATGGGGTCAGTTGGAAAGGGAGAAGAAACTGAGGCTGGAGAAGCAAAAGGGTTTTGTTTTTTTTTGGGGTGGGGGCGAGTGGGACTGACCTAGACTTATGGAGTGAATCAGGAACAGCCCTGGTAATAGAAGCCAGGCTTCCTGACTCTCTCTGAGGTTTCTGGAAGCTTGGCCCATGATGCAAGGGTTTGGGGAAAGGAGGCATAATGGTAAAACAAAGAAGGCTGGTGCTAGTTCTTTCCTCCTCATTCCAAACTCTAAAATGACTTCTATCCAATACACCATTTTACTTTAAAACAAACACCTAAGGTCTTCAGATACTGAAATTTGCTTTGTAAACAAACTCATGAAGCACACATTAAGCCTAGTCCTCACCTTGTCTGCTTGCAGTTAGCTGAAGTGTTGTGTCCTGAAGGGGGGTAACTGTGAGACCTTGGAATCAGAGCAAATAGACCAGAAGGTGGCCTTGATGGCCAGTACTTGGCATTCTAAATGCCTGAAGAATGCTTGTTGGATTGGACTGGATGGATCAAATGGAAGCAACCGGAAAATCCAGAAAGGGAAGATGACTTCCCTAGGGCAACCTGATGGGTTGGGAAATTCAACAAACATTGGCAGAATGTATTAGGTGCCACACAAAATTTATTAATAATAATAGCACTTATAAAACACTTTACAAGTATCTCATTTTGTCCTCACAATTACCGTGCGAGGTAAGGTGCCTTTAATATCACTCTGGTTTTACAGATGGGGATACTGAAGTAGACAGAGGTGAAGGGACTCACCCAGGGTCACTGAATAAAGGTGTGTCTGAATTTGAACTCAGGTCTTTCTGACTCCAGGCCCATTGTTCTATACACTGTGCCACCTAACTTTAGATAAGACCTGTCCTTGACACTTTGGTGCTTAGGGTTGAGTAAGCTGAATTTTCTTCTGTTTCTTCTGTCTATCCTACCACCTACCCAGGTCAGGCCAAGGTAGAAGATCATAGATTTAGTGGAAGGGCTTTTTGGGGACATCTAGGTCAACTCCTTTATCTTAAGGATAAGGAAACTGAGACCAAGAGAAATAAATTAACTTCAAAGCAGACAGGTAGATTAAAAAACAACACTCTTTTTCTAGGTCAGAAGGGCAAAGGTCTCATGATGGGGTTAAGTGACTTGTTCAGGGTCATCCAGCTAGGGAATATCTGAGGCCAAAATTGAACCCAGGTCCTCCTGACTTTAGGTCAGGTACTCTATCCATTGTGCTAACTAGCTGCCTCACATGCAGATAGAATTTGAATCCAGGTTTTCTGACTCCAAATTCACAGATTTTTCCACTACTCAGACCTCAACTTGAGGACTCTCCTTGGTACCCTATGTGGTGTTCAGGAAATATCTCTGGGGTTAAACTAAATTAGTTGGAGTTGCCTAGGATGATTTCTTATGGTCATCATCAGCTCTGAAATTCTATGATCCCAGTTGCTTAAGCCCCCTCCCCCCTCCCAACCATAATGTGAGTTAATCTTCCTCAAAGATGGTATTTAGATTGAGGTGATTGACAGGACCAGCCACCTAATTCTTGGGCCTGCAAATGAGTTGTTTGTCTGGTCAGGGAGGGGACTTAGAGTTATTGCTATTCATTAGTCAAGGACTAGCAACTCCGGGAGGAAAAACTGGGGAACCGCGAAGGTCCCAACTACCAAAGTTTTCCTACACTAACCCATCCCACCTTTAGCCTCTAGGAGAGTGTTAACGTCTTAGAAAGGTGTGCGGGTGCGTTGGGGGAGGGGCAGTCAAGGTACACCTGTAATGATATCTTTTTGGGCTTGCGGGGAGGGGTGGTACCCCAACTCAGTAAGAAAAGAGAATAAAGCCCCATTAGTCTTTAAGTCAGGGGTTCAAATTCTGCCTTTCCTATACAACTATTACTTTGGTAAAGTTAACAACCTTCCCGGAGTCTCAGTTTTCTTTTGTGTCAAATGAAGTGGTAGGATTAGAATGTTTCCGTAGCCTCTTCCGGCCCTAGAACTAAGTTTCTATGGAGCTGATAATGTATACATTATAACCAGCGTAAGTATCCCAGTGTGGGGAAGGGGGACGGGGCTTGTACTTGATTGGTACCCTTCAGCTCCCATGACCTCAATTTTCAGGGCACCACTTCTACAAAGCTCCCAGGGATGGGAATTTTAAGGGTGGGGTGGGGGTGGGGAGGAGGGTAGGGGAAATTCTACACTCCAGACTCTTAGACTCAACTTTCAATCTGTCACCAGAAGGGGTTAATCCCCACCCACTCCGGGCCCCGGGGTCCGCCTTTAGTCCCGCCCCCTCTCCCGGGCCCTGGCGGGTTTGCCCCGGAGGGGGGCAGCAAGGAGGCGGCCCCAGCTGGAGTCTAGGACTGGACTGAGCTCCTTTGCACCTTGGCCGAAGTGTCTGACCCAATCGGAGCTGTGGAGCCTGCGGGAGCGCCGCTGATTCCCGACTTGGGCCATCCCCACCTCCTTGTCCCGTGCCTGGAGCCCCGGGGGCCCCTTCCCCCCTCCTGTGCAGGAGCTGGTAAGTCCCGCCCCCAGCACCAAACTTTTCTGTTCCGAGCTTTCAGGTCCGGACAATGTATTTGAACTTGGAGGTGGGAGTGAGTGGATAAGTAGGTGGAAGAGGGAGAAGAGGGAGAAAAACTCACTGCTTGCACGTCTAGGAGTCCCGAGTTTCCCCCTTTACACCCCCGTTCCGGCCCCCAGACTGCCCCAGAGCCTGCAGACCCCACTCCCTGGGATCTCTTGCAGTCAGTGCTGGGTAGCCCCCTGCCATCCTGACTTCCAGCTCCGAGAATCCGAGACTCCGAGACTCCAGCTACTTCCACGTCCCAACCCCCGGCTATGGGTCCCTGTGGACCCCATCACCTTGGGGTCCTGGTCTCACCCCACACCTCAGAGCGCCAAGTCTAGCTTCCTTCCACTGTCCGTCCCCGAAGGGACGCCCGGATGCCCCGGCCTAGTCTTGTTGCCTCTGAGCCTGTCCCGTCGGGGTTCGGGGAGCGCTGGGACTCCCAGCGCTTCTGTTTTCTCCCTCCCCCTCCGCTCCAGATGTGCCGCGGCGGCCGCCTCCAGCTGTGGGGGAGGGGGAGGAGGCCGCGGCCGTGGCGGTGGCCTGGCCGGAGTCGAACGGGCGGGGCTGGGAATGGGAGGGGGAGAGGACGGGAGAGGAGGCCGGACGGGGCGGGGCGGGGCGGGCGATGTTTGCGGCCGGCCCCGGGGTGGGGAGTTGCGCGCCGGTCCCTGGGCCTGGGCTCCGGCGCCTGCGATGTCTCAAGATGGCGGAGCTGGGCGAGTTAAAGGTACCGGACCCCCTGGACCCTCGGAGCCAGAGCCTCAGCGGCCCGAGAGGCGAGGAGGCAGGAGGGCGGGGGAGGAGCGGCGCGGCAGGGAGACGAGCGGCCGGGGAAAGCGAGCCTGAGGGCGGCAGGGGGAGATGCGGGCGCCGGGACACCTGGAGAGGATGGACTTTGGGGGCAGGGACGCAGAGGACAACGCCGGGGTCCTGAGTTCGTGGTTGCGGGGGCAGCGAGGCTCAAGAACCGGCGCTGGGGGCAGGGGCGGGGGCCTCCTGAGACAGGGATGGAGGGGCAGGGCCTGCGGGGGGACAGGGCCTCGGGGGCGGGACTGGGGGGGGGCAAAGTGCGGGCTAAGACCTCCGGTAGCCAGGGCACTGGGGAGCCAGGGCTGCCTGGGCAGGGATAGCACGACAGTGTAATAGACATCTACGCAACACTTTGAGGTTTTCGAAGCTCTGGACATACGTTATCTCATTCTACACTCACTACCACCCCGGGAGATCCGTACCATACATACGTACATCCATCCATCCATCCATCCATCCATCCATCCATCCATCCATCCATTGCTTTAGAGAGAAATATCCCTACTTAGAGGTGGGGATGGAGATGGGACTGTGGAGGGCTAAGGATGTGGAGATGGCACAGGGAGGTTGGGGGTGTGGGAGAGGACAGAGATGTAGGTTTGAGATGATGGAAGGGCAAAGATGTAAGGATGTGGTGGTGGGAGGGGGCAGAGAGGTAGGAATGGAACTGTAGAAGGGTAAAGGGATGTAGGAATGAGCCTGTCAGAGTCACAGGCATGGAAGAATGAGGCTGTGGAAAGGTACAGGGATGAGACAGACTGGGGGAGGGCACAGGGAGAGAATTGTGGGAGATGGAAGAGAGGTAGGGATGGGGCTCTAGGAGGACACCAGGATATAGGGAGATGGAGCTGTGGGCAGATGAGGGGCTTGTGTGAATGAGACTATGGAGGATACAAGGTATTAAGGATCGAAAGAGGACAGATGTCAGGATGCTAGTGTGCAGCTGTGGAGATGAGAGCTACAGGTGATAGAAAAAAGAAGAGGCTACATGTGGCAGTGACATAGGAAGGATCAATTTGAGGGGAAAGGGGAAATGGGCAGTCACATTCTTCACAGGCAGAGCTCAAGCCATTAGAAGGTAGATGACAAGGCATGCAGCAGAGAGACTGAAGTCGGGGATAAAGGATGAAGGATGAAGGGATCTAGTTATTCAGGAGGAGATGTAGCTGGCAGTCTATCTGTAATCATTCCGCTAGATTACTTGCCACTCCTCTGCAGAGAATGTAGCATGGGGAAAGGAAGGGGGAACATGAATTTATGTAGCACCTACTATGTGCGAACCATCTTCTAAATGCTTTACAAAAATATTTTATCCTTAAAAAAAATAAACCCTTTTGTCTTGGATCAATACTGATTATCGGTTTTAAGGCAGAAGAGCAGTAAGGGCTAAGCAGTGGGGGGTTAAGTGACCTGCTCAGGGCTATACAGTTAAAGAGTCTGAAGTCAGATTTGAACCTAGGAATTCCCATCTCTATGCCTGGCTCTCAATCCACAGAGCCACCAATCTTCCCCCTTATTCTGTTCTTTGATAATGTTTCCCAGGTTCTCAAGAGGCCATCCAATCTGTACCTTGCTTTCAGACATTCCCTTCCCTTCCTTTGGAGTGGAGCCATGGTTTGGGGCACATTTTAGGTCTTGTTATCCAAGAGCACTCCCTGTCAGACCAATGGCCCCAGGACCTGCCTGGTGGATTTGTTATTTCATTCTTCTTAGATGCTACTCCCCTCTCTCTGCTTTCCCTATCCATAAGCCTACTCCCTGGGGGAATCAGGTCAGAGCTTTACCATCTGGATCTCAGCAGGGGAGAGGAATCACTCCTTCCTTCAGGGATCAGCTCCAGCCCTCTCCCCTTTATTAAAGGAAGGTCCCAAATGATGTCCATTCATGGATTCTTGGGATATTCCTGGCACAATTCCAGTGTTCTGTGGTTTCCTTCGTACTATGCCCTGGGCCTTAGTTTCCCTTCCCCCAAAATGGGGAGATCTAGATGTGCTGGGGGTGAAGGTGAAAAGGGATTTGAAGGGTATTGAACCCTCCCTTAGAAACCTTGGCCCCAAGGCTTACATGGAATGAGGCATAAGTGGGGGCTGGGAATTACATGCAGATCCTCCAGCCACCTGGTCCTAGGCTCTGTGTTCCTCTCCCCCTAGGATCTTGTCCTACTCTTCTTCCTCTCTTGCTTTTTCTTAAGCCTTTAACTTATCTCTCAGAAAGCTGGGGTGGGCCTGGGAGTCTAAAAATAAGTAGGAGGAGAGAAAGCAACTTCCAGGGGAGGGTTGGAAGCCTTGTGGTGGGGGGGAAAGGAGGGAGGTGGCTCTTCTTCTTCCCTCCTCCATCTTTACTGGCTTTTCCAGGCCTATTGTTAGCTACCAAAGGGAGAGAGGTATGTCTGGGTCTCTGGTTGGGAGAAGTTGGGGGGAGGGAAGACACTGAACTGGGGCTTGTTGAAACAAGACTAGGAAGGACACCTGGAAGTGGAACTCCGTTTACTTTGTGGGTGAGGGAGGAGGGAGAAGTAAGTCCTCTGGAGGGGTCCTCTTTGATGGGCATCTGCTTCTGCCTAGTGATGGTATAGGTATCCGCCAGCTCTTCAGGGGTGGAGCGGGTGGCCCCTCTTATCTGGGAGACTTGGCCGGGTCCTCCCTCCCATCTTAACGCTGTCACTGTCTTTCCTCCAGCACATGGTGATGAGTTTCCGGGTGTCCGAGCTCCAGGTGCTTCTGGGCTTTGCCGGCAGGAACAAGAGTGGGAGAAAGCACGAGCTGTTGACCAAGGCCCTACAGCTTCTCAAGTCTGGCTGCGGCCCCAGTGTCCAGATGAAGATCAAAGAACTCTACCGCAGGCGTTTCCCCAGAAAGGCCCTTGTCCCTTCTGAGCTGTCGCTGCTTTCTTTGCCCCCAGGAGCTCCCCCGATTGTCCCTCCTGGCCCACTGACTCCTGCCCCCTCCACCCTCTTGCCTTCAGGACCCCTCTTGGGGGGGCCTAAACGGGAGGCTGATGTACACCCTTCTCTGCCCCAGCCGGTCCACCCTGATGTCACGATGAGGCCACTGCCCTTCTATGATGTATATGGGGAACTTATCCGACCCACCACCCTTGGTATGAGTCCATTCTATGTTCCCATCTGGTATGAGCATGCCCCATCCTCTTTCCCACTTCTCCATTCACACTCCCATCCTAAATAAGTGGCTCCCCTAGTGTCAGGGCAGCTAGGTGGCTCAGTGGATAGAGTGCTGGGCCTGGAGTCAGGAAGACCTGAATTCAAATCCAGCCTCAGACATATACTGACTGTGTGACCCTGGGCAAGTCACTTCCTCTGATTTGAAGGAAATGACAGAGCACACTGGTATCTTTGCCAAGAAAACAGTATTGGCTGCAGTGGCCCACAGGGTGAACAACCACCATCACCTGCTGCCCCAAATAGGATGCTGAGCTGAGCTCTCAGACAGGAGGTTTGCTGCCTTGGCTGGGGTACCCATTGTTCGTGGCTGTCCTTTAGCCTCCTCAGTAACTACATCTCTCCTCTGTGTACCTAGCATCCACCAACAGCCAGAGGTTTGAGGAGGCTCATTTCACCTTTGCACTGACACCACAGCAGGTGCAGCAGATCCTCTCATCCAGGTACCTCTGTCCCTCCATCGTTCCTGTCCCTGGTTGTCAGTGGTGACCTTTGGTCCTCATCCCATGACTCTAGCCCTGCTCTGCCCTCCTGTCTCATGTGGCCTTAGTCCATTCATCTTCCCATCTGCCACTTCTTTCTCTGTATCCATCCCTCTGGCATCCTTCATCCCTCCTCCCTTTCCCCAGACTGTTTCTCTCCCGTGCCCTACATGCTAGAATCTCTTCTACCCTCTTTCTCTTTTAGGGATGTCCTGCCTGGTGCCAAGTGTGATTATACAGTACAGGTCCAACTGAGGTAAGAGCTCCCAGAAGTCTTCTCCTCCTCATCTCTCTTCACTGTGGGTCCTGGGTCCGTGCCCCTCTGGGTGGGGGCTTCCCTTGGACCAACATGGCCTCAAGGCACCTCTGTACCCTGGAGGGTTGAAAATTGCATCTGTATTCAGGTCCCTTAGGGGCATTTCCTGTTTGTTACCAGACACACACAACTAGACTTACCTTAACAAAATAAATATCCATGTGCTCTAGAGGGCCATATTTTCTGACATTAAAAATATATTCACAGAAGCAGCTGGGTGGCTCAGCCGATGGAGAGCCAGGCCCAGAGAAGGAAGGTTCGAGGTTCAAACTTAGCCGCAGACACCTTCTAACTGTGTGACCCTGGGCAAGTCACTTAACCCCCATTGCCCAGACCTTACCACTTCTGCCTTGGAATCAATACACAGTATTGATTCTAAGACAGAAGGTAAGGGTTTAATATATATTTATATCTCAAGATATTTCCTACTTGTGTGACCCTGTACAAGTCACTTAACCCCTCTTCTAGCCCTAGGTAAGGGTTTAAATAGGTCTATATATTTATTCAGAAAAGTGTTATTTAAAAAAACAGCCCCCACTATATTATCCTGTTGCCAGACCTCAGACAGTTGCTTGCCCTTCAACCAGGCTTTTATTTAGGAGACTTTTATTCTCTGTCTAGGGCCAATAATTCTTTTCTTTGGGATAAGGGATGGAGGAGTTTTTTCCCTTGAACCTTGGAAGGAAGAAATAAGAGTTTTATCCCTGGGTTTGGCCCTTCATTTGTTCCTCTCTGCCTGCAGACTCCTGGCCTCAGGAGCCAGCCCTCTAGATGGTGACTCCCTGTCCCTTCTGTCCCTCTCCCTCCCCACATCTTTCATTAGGTTCTGTCTCTGTGAGACCAGCTGCCCCCAGGAAGATTATTTTCCTCCCAACCTCTTTGTCAAAGTTAATGGGAAACTGTGTCCCCTGCCGGTAAGTGTCTCCCCTCTTTCCCCCCCCCCCCAACTTGTGGTAAGACTTGGTGGGTCTTACCATCTTCCCTCTAAATGGGGATACTCCTCTCTAAAAGTGTCTGTGCCTAGGTTGTTGCGAACTTTACAGGGTATAGCATTGAACCTCTGATAGACGCTGGGGCTACTTCTGTCCTGACTACCCTCCCCACCTTTCTCTTTAGGGTTATCTTCCCCCAACCAAGAATGGGGCTGAACCAAAAAGGCCCAGCCGACCCATCAACATCACATCCTTAGTTCGACTTTCAGCCACGGTTCCCAATACTATTGTGGTCAATTGGTCATCTGAGTTTGGACGTGTGAGTTGCATGCCTGGGGCAGGAGAGGGCCTGGGGAGGGCAAGAAGTGGGGCGGGGGTTTCTGAGGTTTGCTTTTCAGGGAGAGGCTAGACCTCCATTGGATTGGTTCAAATAACCAGCTTTGCTTTGGGAGTACCATGACAACAGGAAAACAGATACTGATATTCTCCCCAGAATTACTCACTGTCAGTGTACCTAGTGAGGCAGCTGACCTCCGTGACGCTCCTGCAAAAACTGAGAGCAAAGGGCATCCGGAATCCGGATCACTCTCGGGCACTGAGTGAGTTATCACCAAATAAATCCTCCCTGCTCTCCTCTCACTGATTCCAGCCCTTACACTCCCCTCCAGCCAAAACCTTCCTAATGCCAGCCTGTTCCTGGGGCATCCCCTGATCTCAGTCCTGTCTCATGAGGCATGTGCCCTGCGCACCTCTTTGGGCTCTTCCCTGGTTATTTGGGGCTCATGGCTTCCACTTTGGTCTCATTTCAGTTAAGGAGAAACTGACAGCTGACCCTGACAGTGAAGTGGCCACCACAAGTCTTCGTGTGTCACTGATGTGCCCGGTGGGTACTGGGAAAGGAGAGATGTTAGAGATAGAATGTAGGTGGGAAGTCTGAGTCTTCTTGGGGTTCCTATCTATCAATGGAAAGTCTCTAAGAAAGGGGAAAGCTGGTTAGCACAAATGTGACGAGAATTCGTGATTTTTTCTCAGCTAGGGAAGATGCGTTTGGCCGTCCCGTGCCGGGCCCTCACCTGTGCCCACCTACAGAGCTTCGATGCTGCCCTCTACCTGCAGATGAATGAGAAGAAGCCAACGTGGACTTGCCCTGTGTGTGACAAGAAGGCTCCCTATGAATCTCTTGTCATAGATGGGTATGGCCACCTCTGCTCCCACTTGTCTAGGGTACCCAGACAAACCTTCTTTCCCTTGACATGGGCAGCAAGAATACCCCTCAGGAGAGTCTGGGCACTGCTGGGTATGGAGACTCCCACCTAGCCAGACTCACCCTGAAGGATTCACATTTTTGTCCCTCTTTCTAGGCCCCCCCCCCCCCCCGTAGTTTCTGTTGCTCCTGAATTCCTGCTTCTCTCACAACTGTATCTTCCCCATCTTCTCATGACTCTTCGTGACCTCCTTCCTTCTCTCAGATTATTTATGGAGATTCTGAATTCCTGCACTGACTGTGATGAGATCCAGTTCATGGAAGATGGATCCTGGTGTCCAATGAGGCCCAAAAAGGAGACACCAGAGGTTTGCCCTACATCAGGCTATGGGTTAGATGGTGAGTAACAGATGTGACTCTGTGTCCATTCTAGAGTCAGATGGCATCTGACCATTTCTCTCTTCAGTTATGGACTAGAGATGTCCAACCTGAGATAAACGTCCTTCCAATATCTCCAGGTCCCTCCTTTGGCCCTGGTCCTGAGGGCAAGCCTCCTGAGTCCAAGAAGAAGATCGAGGTCATCGACTTAACCCTTGACAGCTCTTCAGATGAAGAAGACCTGCCCCCTCCCAAGAAGCACTGTCCTGTCACCTCCGCCACCATCCCTGCCCCACCTGGAGGCAAAGGGTATGAAATCATGGGTTGAGACATTAGTTGGGGGAGAGGCTAGGGATCAGAGCAAGATCATTGAAGACATGTGGGGTGGGAGGCAGTGGGGGAGGCCAAGACATTGCCTCTTGAAGATATACCCACTTTCCTGCGTAGTGGCACGGGGTTGGGACAGGCACAGAGGCTGGGCTGATTTGGGACATGGGGCAAAGGATGGGTGGGCTTATGGAGACTTCCTAGGGGGTAACTGTAGCTTGTTTTCCCAGTTTCCTCTCTCCTTACAGAGTACTGGCTACCAATCACCAGCCCTCATCTGTACTCCGAAGCCCAGCTATTGGTACCCTGGGTAGTGACTTCTTGTCTAGCCTCCCTCTTCCTGAATATCCACCAGCCTTTTCTTTGGGGGCTGATCTCCAGGGTATGACCTACACCCAAATAGGGCCCCTTTATAAAAATACCATTTGTTTCTTTTTTGCTCAGAGATTAGGTAATGATGTCTGAATCTCCTGCTCCCCAAATATCAATAACTCTTGAGGGAATGCCCACCTGTGGGAAAGTGTGGGTAGCAGATGCAGAATGATTTTGAATTCTCTTTTTCCCTGCTTCCTCCTAGGTTTGGACTTATTTACTTTCTTTCAGAATGAAAGTCAGGTAAGAATCCCTTTCTCCCTCTACTAAAGTCTCCAATTTCTATAGCTTTTCCTTTACACCCTTTTCCTAACTCTTACCAAGGGATCTGTCCTGGGTGCCAAGAGCCCACCTTCCACCCCTTTTTCCCACATGGGATGACAGTGAGGCGATGGGCAGGTAGCTTGTTTTCTTTTGGGGCTCTAAGGAACAGAATAATCATTTTCGAGCTTGAAGAGATTATCAGTTTCTAGGTGAGGAAACGGAGGTATCCCAATCCACTTGGTCCCAGAATGATTCTACCCACTCTCTTCCCTCTGCCCCAACAGATACCAGGCCCTGCCCTCCTCAGGCCCAGACATTCCATTTGTTTTAAACACCCACAACATTGGAGGGGGATGAGGATAGTGGAATTTCTCTGGCTGGGGATAAGGGAGGAGATGAAGCTGTTGAGGGGAGAGGCTCTCATGTCCAAGGAGTGCAGGTCTTTGAGAAAAAAAGCCTCAAGTGGATTAGTCAGATGTGAAAGAGTGTGTGGGAGTGTCTGAGGGGGTAGGAAATGGGGGTGGTGGGGGAAGAGTGAAGTCTTAAATATTTTCTCCCCTAATTCCCCCTCAGCACTACAGTCCCTCGGTCATCACCTCAATAGATGAACAGGATACCCTTGGCCATTTCTTCCAGTACCGGGGCACCCCTTCCCACTTCCTGGGTCCGCTGGCCCCAGTGTTGGGGAGCTCTCACAGAGGCTCCCCTCCAGCACCCCCTTCTGGCCGAGTCAGCAGCATCGTGGCCCCTGGGGGAACCCTGAGGGATGGACATGGGGGACCCCTCCCTCCAGGTTCTTCCCTGACTGGCTGTCGGCCAGACATTATCTCCCTGGACTGAAACTCTAGGATTCTGGACCTCCTCACCCACCTCCAGCACTGAGTGGGGACAGCAGGGGAGCCCTGTCCCTCAGCCCCATCAACTCATCCCCTTGGGGCTCTAGCCAAAGGCTACAAAACAGACACTCATGGACTTGTCTCCTGGCTCCCTCTCTGCCTGGCAGGGCCAGCATCCAAAGGGTTAATATTTAACCTCTTTAAAAGGACATTTTGGATTTATTTTTGGAAATGCTCTTCATATGGAGGCATGTAAGCCAAGAAGGGAAGGGAGCTATAAGATCATGCCTAAGTTTTGAGCCTGGATGGTTTTCCATTCATTTCTTCCTTTCTCTACCACCCAGTGTGACTCCGAGCTAGTAGACCTGAAACAGCTGGGGTATGAGGGGCAGGGAGAGTGGGTAGATGGATGGACAGGAGATCTTGATCAGCCCCCCCCTTAGTACACCTGATATTTCTTCTATGTCCATTCATTCTCCTTCTATATATGGGACAGACAGACAGATGGAGAGATAAAGACACGGCCTGAAGTCTCTATTTTCAGTTGCAGCTTTTTGTACATAAATGAGAAAAACCAAAAAACTCCAAAGATGACCCCTACTCCTTTCCCAGTCTGACTGAGGATGAGATGAGGCGATCTCCCTCCTCTGCTTCTCTAAGGTTTGGGATGGGAGGGGAGGTAGGGTTTTGTCCTGTTGCCTGGTTCTCTATTTATATATATAAGTATATATTTAAGTTGACAACACTTCCCCAAGGCTTCCCTATCCTGGGGTCCGAGGTTCCAGTGGGACCCATAGTCTTCAGCTATGGCCACAGAACTCATTCTGCACCTTTGGGGGTGGACATTTAGTCCTCCCCCCCCCCCAATTCCCCTTTCCCTCTTTTATGACCTTTGTTTTAATTTAATTTCCTATTTCCAAAGTTGTAGCAATGTTCTCACCGACAATAAAGGTTGTGAATCCTATGTATGTCCATAGGGAAATGCAGAGTGGCTCCTCGACTTGGCTCTCTTGACTTCTGTATTTGAAAAGTGAAGCCTTCACTTCCTCCTTCACCTCCTCTGGTGGTTCTGAGGAGAGTTCGAATCCAGGGTTTCATTCTGATTCTGCCTTTGGCGCTATGTGGGGGGGATGCTCCAAGGGCCTAGAGTCAGGTGGACGGGACAGAAAGGACACTGAGACTTGCCACAGATGGCAGGAGGTAGTACAAATATCTCCTGTTTTATTAGAGGAAGAATGTAAGATGGAGCAGGAGATGTTGGAATCAAAAGCCTTAGGAGAATTTCTCCTAACAGTGACTGCCCTGCCCTCCGGCTGGAGCACTAAAACTCAAGTCTAGTCCTGTCTCATCTCTCTTCCCTTACCTCTATTTTTTTTACCCATATCTTCTGACCTAGAATGATCCCAAGTATTGCTTCTAAGGCTGAACAGTCCAGGCAGGTAATTGGGGTTAAGTGACTTGCCCAGGGTCGCACTATTAGGAAGTATCTGAGGCTAAATTGGAACCCAGGACCTTCAGGCCTGGCTCTCTAACCACTGAGCAGCTTCTTTCATAATGAAAAGGCATGCACAGCTGAAATTGGGCAGGAAGCTGAGATGGTGAATGGGCACCTGCCTCCAATTCTTACCTCTTCAGATGCTGCAGCCATAGGCCCAGGGCGAATTTGGTTCCGGTACTGACCCTCTCCTCGTGCTGCTTAGTAGCCAGAGTCTTCCGGAGCAGGGTGGATGTAGGCAGGTCCACGGTTCGGGCTGCGTCCCCCTGAAGCTCCACAGCCCTGGGCCAGAAAGGATGCAGCTCAGGCTCTGGGATGGCTGGGAGCCTGGTCCAGCCCTGGTGGGAGTGAGGTCTACTTACTGAATAAAGGGGGGCAGAGACTCGGAACCAGGGTCCGCTGTCTCTGGGGCCTCCTCCGAGGCTGCCACAGCAGCGGCCACGTTGGGCTTCAGCCAGGCATAGGCACTGACCTCCTCCTGGTTCGGACGGATCCGTTTCTGGGGGTCAGACACTTGCCCTGCAATCACGACTGCCTCAGAGACCTCTGTCACACGGCCTTTGTGGGGGCCTTTGGATCCGCTTCCCCCATCACCCCGCCCCCAGGTCCCTCCCCCCACTCCATCCTACCTGGAGCTGCTCCTCCGTTTCCTGGGATGCCACCAAAACGTAGAGAACGATGTGATGGTATCTGGGGAGGCCCTGGCTCAGCCGGGAGGGATAGGCAGACTAGGAGAGAGGGGAACCCAGCGGGTGATTCCCGGGGTCCCCCAAGGCTGCTCAGAAAAGTCTTGGCAGGAGGCGGGGAGCGGGGTGGCATGGAGCAGGCACACGCACTCCTCCCCTTGGGGGCAGGGCCGGTGCGGTCTTCCGGGGACTCTCACCTCCCACAGTCCTAGCAGGAAGCGGGAGTGCTGGCCTTCCGGCAGCTGCAGAGCGGTCTCCTCCCTCAGCTCCCGGAGTCCCCCGTCAAAAAGCTGGAGGGCAAAGAAAACCACCTTTGCATGGGGGGTGGGGCAACGCCAGGGCTTCCCCCCCTCAAGTGCAGCGGTGTCCATGGGGTGGGGGAGGGGCCGGGCGGAGCGGGAGGCGTTCGTTCACCCAATGGTTTGAGGCTTCCTTAACAGCAGTAGTTACCTCCTCATCCAGTTCCACGTGTCCACCTACAATAACAACGCGCTGCTGACTGCATGCCTTATTCTGGGGCCCCTTTACTCTTTTACTCCTCCCCTCTCCAGCCGACTACCGAGAAGCCCGGATCCCGGCCCGGGGCCCTGGGTTCTATCTCCAGACCCACCTAGGGCCTCCAATCTACTGAAATGAGGTTGGAAAGAATCGCCTGAGGGCCGGGGGGAGCTTTCCTAGCATTCCACCCGTCTCCCTGGGCTTGGAGGAAGGAAAAGTTGGGGGTGCGCGGTACCGGGGAGCTCACCTGGAGGGACCCAGAGATTGGGGGACGTGTGCAGCCTTGAGGCCCTCCGGGTCAAGAGCACGCTCTGGTCACTGGACTGTAGGACGACACTCACTCCAATGTCCACTTCGCGGTCCCGTGGCAGCGTCAGCCCCGAAGCTCCAGGGGGCTGATGTTCCAGGGCCGCGAAGGGGCAGAATGGGGGACGCTGGAGGGGAAGCCGGGGTCACAGAGCCGTGGCTGCTGGGGAACGGGACCCTTCCCAGGCTCTGGACTCTTCCTCATTCTGAGCTCTCGATTCCCGCTCCTGGGGCCCCCTCTGCCTCCCCCAGCTCCGGACCCCTCTCTTTCCTTCTCACCTCTCCTCCCTCCCCAACCTCGGCTTCGGACTCCGCCCTCTCCAGCGGCCTCCCCTCCACCTCCCAAAGTCCTCGGCTCCGGGGCCCTCCTCCTCTTCCCTCCCGAGAGCGGGACGGGGCGGGCGGACCTGCAAAGGGAGCTGTGTCGTGGCGCCTGGGAAGGGGCGCTCTGAGAGCAGTAGCCTCCCCGGCTCCAGACCACAGTGGACCCGCCAGGGCCCCGGGCCCGGCCCCAGGCCCAGGAGGTCACACACGCTCCGCGCGAAGTCCGCGGGCTCCGCCTGCCCAGAGAAGAGCAGGAACAGGCGAGCCCGTGCCATGGCGGGGGCGCTCTGGAAAACGGTTCACGCGACCCCCTGGTGGCCAGACCCAGTCCCGCACCTGGCGCGGAAGGGAGCTCTGAGGGGGGCGGTCCTGGGGCCTCTGCCCTCCCCGAGAACTGTCAGCCTCCGCCCCGGAGCCAGTGTCAGCCCAGCGTGCGCGCTGCGCTGGCAGTCCCTGCCCTCTGCTCCCTGCCGTGTGGGCCCCGGAACCACAGAGCGCCTAGGCGGCCGGCTGCCGAGGTCCTTTCGCTGGGCCTCCCACGGATTGGAACCCTGCCCATCCGTCCCGCTGTGGCCAAGGGTCGGTGGTCCTCAAAGGCCGTCCTCAGGCCTCCCGGCACTGGCAGCCAGGCTGGATCACCGCATCTCCGTGCTCTTGCACAGGCTGTCGTTACACTTGCGCAGAGTAAATGTACTCCATGGTTGGGCACTGCACTCCCAAGGGCTCTCCTTCCTCCCTATAAAGGGACGGGTAACTCCGCATATGCACACACCCTAGTGTGTTTTACACATGGAGTCTCCCCAATAAAAGGAAACCCCTAGAGGCCAAGGACGGCTTCGTTTTCCTATCTCCAGGACCTAGCAGGTGGTAGGAACTGAATTGCATTTTGATTGCTTAATAATGACTTGCATTTATATAATATTTAAAATCGGCAAAGCTCTATACATATTTCATTTTAACCCTATGAGATAGGTGTTTTATTAGACTGGCTTCCCGATTAGGAAACTAATTAGAGGGCACTCAACTCAGAAAACTAAAAAAGTCACTTAAAAAAAAGGAAAAAACCTTACCTGCCATCTTAGAATCAATATTGGGTTCCAAGACAGAAGAGCAGTTAGGGCTAGGCAATGTGGGTTACATGACTTGGCCGGAGTCACACAGTTGCAGTGTCTGAGGCCACATTTGAACCCAGGACCCTCATGTCTCTAGGCCTGGCTCTCAATTTACTGAGCCACCTAGCTGCCCCTGAAAGGTCACTTTTAGGAAATTGGACCTATGTACACATTTCTTTTTCTTTTCCCTTGAGTCTTGGAGGCAAGAATCTCAAGAAAAAGATGAGGAAGGAAAGCATTCTAAGGCACACTAAGATGAGATGGGATGCCATGAATCAAGAACAGCAACTGGGGCAGTTTACGAATATTGTGTGTGTAGGGGACGCCATGTAAATGTCATAGAAGGGATAGAGCCAGGTTGCCAAGGGCTTTTAAAGGGTGTTTATTGTTTTGTTCTAAAATGATAGTGATGCTTTAGTGGCAATGGTTACATTTATGGTTGGACTGAATAATATTTTAGTTGGTCGCCAGAGATTTAATTACTATATTCCAAATGAATTACTATAGTCAGAATGGAATTTATGGTAGTTTATTTTACAATAAAGAGGAAAGATATTAAGGAAGAGACAAAGAGAAGAAAAAGAGAGATAGCTGCTCTGGCCTTCTCTGAGCCAGGCAGGAGTTCAGAGGCCCCAGCCAAGGGAAAGGGAGACAGCCTTTACATTCACCACGTGTCAATTCAAAGGAACAGGGTCACCAGGAAAAACAGGTCCGGTCAGCACTCTTCTGAATGAAGAATTATTCTACACTCTGGTAGAACTGCCAGCAGAACTCCAGCAGAGTGGAAGTCCAAGTTGAACTTCCAGAACTCAGTGCCTTCAGGCCCTTGTCAATCTTTTAAAGACCTTTTTTTCTTGTCACTTCCCTTAATTTTTGCATCTACCAATCACAATCTACTCTAGGACTGCCCAGACAGCACTCAGTGGATTCTGATTGTCACCCATTCTTTCACACGTGGGTCAGGGACTTCCTACTCAGTGTGTGAGATGGGTATTGATACCTTTTTTTTTAAAAATATATTTTATTTGATCATTTCCAAGCATTATTCGTTAAAGATCATTTTCTTTTCCTCCCCCCCACCCCCCATAGCCGACGCGTCAGTCCACTGGGCATTAGATGTTTTCTTGATTTGAACCCATTGCTTTGTTGATAGTATTTGCACTAGAGTGTTCATTTAGAGTCTCTCCTCTGTCATGTCCCCTCAACCTCTGTATTCAGGCAGTTGCTTTTCCTCGGTGTTTCCACTCCCATAGTTTATCCTTTGCTTATGAATGGTGTTTTTTTCTCCTGGATCCCTGCAAGTTGTTCAGGGACATTACACCGCCACTAATGGAGAAGTCAATTATGTTCGATTATACCACAGTGTATTAGTCTCTGTGTACAATGTTCTCCTGGTTCTGCTCCTCTCGCTCTGCATCACTTCCTGGAGGTTGTTCCAGTCTCCATGGAACTTCTCCACTTTATTATTCCTTTTAGCACAATAGTATTCCATCACCAACATATACCACAGTTTGTTCAGCCATTCCCCAATTGATGGGCATCCCCTCGTTTTCCAGTTTTTGGCCACCACAAAGAGCGCAGCTATGAATATTTTTGTACAAGTCTTTTTGTCCATTATCTCTTTGGGGTACAGACCCAGCAGTGCTATGGCTGGGTCAAAGGGTAGATATTCTTTTGTCGCCCTTTGGGCATAGTTCCAAATTGCCCTCCAGAATGGTTGGATCAATTCACAACTCCACCAGCAATGAATTAATGTCCCTACTTTGCCACATCCCCTCCAGCATTCATTACTTTCCTTTGCTGTAATGTTAGCCAATCTGCTAGGTGTGAGGTGATACCTCAGAGTTGTTTTGATTTGCATCTCTCTGATTATATTTGATACCTTTTGATTAAATCCAGTATGGGCAGATCTCCATACTCAACTTTAAGTACCTTACTTAAAATGCTTACACTTTGGGGATTAAATCCAAAAATAGACAGGGGATTACAATTTAATCTTCACAATCAAGGAAGAGCTAAGTGCTTTCATTATTACAATCAGGGGAGAGCTTAATCCAGTCTTCACACAAGTATGGATTGGAGAAAGGTGGATCTGGAAATGAGACCAATTTTGAGACTATTGTCAGTCTTAGTAAGGGCTGCTAATACTGCTGACTGAGAAGAGGGTAGATACAGATTGTGGAGGCAGGACTTGGCAACTCATTGGAAAGGGGCAATGAAGAATGGAATTAAGAATAACTCAGACAATTACATACCTGGGTGATAGAAAGGATGGCAGTGGTATCCTGGAAGTCAGGGAGAAGAGTGGGAGTGGATTTAGGGGGGGGAAAAGACCTTGAGTTTTTTGGACATGTTAAGTTTATGGGATACCAGATGGTAGAAATATCAAGCAGCAAAACTGGTGCTATAACTCCTGCATGATTACATCATCCTTGGAAGATGCTCACACCTCTGGTACCCTCTGCCCTTAGAATGCTGGAGGCAGAGTGAAAACAACTCTTCCATCTAAGGAGGGTGCCCAGGCCAGTCTTCCACATTTCCCATCACTTTTGGGCTTCTCTGTCATGAGCTCTCATCAGATCATCCTCCCCCTCCTCTTTTAGTTTCCTTCTATTGTCTTCCTCTATTAGATTATTCCTTGTGGGTAGGGGCTCTCTTTTCCATATTTATATCCCTGGTGCTTGGCACAAAGACTAGCTCATAGTAGGTGCTTGGTAAATGTTTATTGCCTGGACTAGTGAAACTCAGGAGAAAGAAGACTTGCTTTATGATTTGGAAGATGTAAAAATGATCATGGAAACCTTGAGTAACAAAATCCCAAGATTTTGGGTAGCTCAGAGAGCCAAGGTGAGAGCCTCAGAGCACATCTAAGGGGCAGATTTGGCCATAAGGAGGTTGCTAAGGAACCAAAGCATGCATTCTACACTTATGCCAATAGAAACATACACACTTACAGTCATAGACAGCTTACACTGGAAGAGACCACCTAGCACATCTAGGTCTTATTTATTTTGTGAATTTAATAGTCTCAGGGAACAGTGGCTTACTGACTGAAGGCCAGGTCCCTCTGGTCCTTCGAATTTAGAATCCAGCTACAATGCAGGGAGACATATTAAACAAATGTTTCTATTGCACTTTGCATCTATTATTTAATTTTATTCTCACAATAAGGTAGGCCCTATTATTTCCTTTTACAGAAGGGAAGGTGAGGGCTCAAAGGTTAAATAATTTACCTAGGGTCACACAGCTCATGTCAGAGATGGGATCTGAAATCAAATTTCTCTGATTCCAAATCTGGTACCCGAATACTAAGCAGCATAATGATGCCCTACAGCTGCCTCCTAACATTAGTCACTGTTGGCCAAAGGCAGCTGTGAAAGAAGCCTGGAGCAGGAATCACTTGTCATGGGTCTGGAGAGGATGGAAGACAACACCTACAGGTAGAAAGAGGTGTGGGAGCACCTGGGTGGCTCAGTAGATAAAGAGCCTGGCCTGGAGATAGGAAGTTCTGGTTCAAATATGGCTTCCAATACTTCCTAGCTGTGTCACCCTGGACAAATCACTTAAACCCCATTGCCCAGCCCTAACTACTCTTCTGCCAATATGATTCTGAGACAAAGGTAGAGGTTTAAAAAAGAAGTGTGAAGAGGAAATTTCATCACAGCCCTAGAACAATGTTGACAACCTTATGGAATTAGTGTTGTTTTGCTCCTGGTCTCCAATCCTGGGAGGCCACATGTGTGCTTTAGGGGAAGCAGCTGTGCTATCACACCAATTCCATGGGGCAGGTAGTAGCAGCACCAATATGCCCACCAAGAGGTGGCAGCACCCATCAGCACCAGGGCCTGTCATTCTGCTTTTGTGCAGTCTGACTCAGGTGCACACTGAAGATCATCAATCTTTGACTTAGGGAGTGTATTGGATGGGGAGAGGCTGGGGAGGCAGTCTGTGCTGTCTATGTGCATAACCAATTTGTTGCCATTCATCAAATATGCATTTTATTCTTTCCCCAGGAAGGATCTCCCCCTTCCCGCCCCCATCCCATCAAGCTCTTTTCATGGTACTCTCTGCATAGGACTCCAGCACAAAGATGGTTTCATCCACTTGGATCTCACTGGCATCTAACCTGCAGGGAGATAAAAGTGTGTTTGAAAGGATTCCATTCTATGTTAACAAGAAGGCAGTGCTGTCTAATGGGTACAGGTCTGTGTTTAGAGTCAGAAAGACCTGGGTGTGAATACTGCCTTCAGTATTTCAAGGCTGTGCAACCATGGACCACTGCTCTGGGCCTTAGTTTTCTTATTTGTGAAATGGGAGACAATCTAAGCACTCCCAGGGGTATAGTGAGGATCAAATTAAAGTGTTAATCTTGGGGCACCTGAGAAATATAACTGCCATGATCATCTCTGGCCAGGAGGAACAGCCCAAGTCTCCTATAAGAGAAGTAATGGGTAATCATTAGCCTAAGGAGCCCCAAGGGCCACTCACTTGTTGACATTGCGCTTCAAACTCTCCAGCTGCTGGCGTTCAGGGGCTGTGATCATCTCCTCAATCTCCTGTAGCTGTGCCTCTTCAGCTCCTGTGGCCTGCATGGATGCAAGGATGGCTTCTACTCTCTGGGACTTCTCCAGCAGTCGCCTGCCAGGAAGAGAAGAGAGAGCACCATTCAGACATGACGTGACGGACTGGCTCACTGTGGGCACTCTCCCTTGGGCACCCCCCTTTACATAAAACTCCCATCTTGAACATAGCTTCTACTTATACCTCATCTAGGAGTGGAGAGGACTGAACTCCAAGAACTCTTAATCCCAGTCATACTTAAGGGATTTGTACAGAATTATCATATTGATAAGTTCCACGTGACATTAAGAGGAATGTTTTTTCTTCAACTGTAGCCCATCTCTGCACTTTAACCAGAACAGCTAGTATAAGTGATCTAGTAATCTCTGCTAGCTAATCAGGACTCCCAAGATTCAGACACCCCAGCCACACCCGGCTCTTGGCCATGATGTGCTGAAGATGCTTGATTTCCCTTTTCATTCTCCATGGTGATTTCAGGTCCTCACTTTTCTCAGGGTGGTGACAGTTATTGTCATGTATGGAAATTTCTTTGTAACCCCCGGGCCATAGGAGACAGCTGATATGAACCAGAATGCCACTTACTTGTTCTCTTTGGTCTCAAACTGCCGCCTTTCTATCAAGTTGGCGATGCTCTGGGGAAGAAAGGGGAGACACCATGTCCCAGCCCAGCTTAGCTCAGAGGCAGTTCAGAAGTGATGTGAAGCAAGGGGTGTTTTGGTGGGTGATGGCCTGGGCAGTACCTTGTAGCAGCGGCGTAGCAGCATTCGGGCAGCAGACAGGGAATTCACCGTATATAGGTAGAAGGTCCGAGAAGGGGCATGGTCTGGTGTTTTAGGGATCTCCTATTTGCAGAGAAGGGCAGAGAAGACACGATGTCCTGACATCCATGGCGTTTTCTTTCTTGTCAGTTATCCTGACCTTAGGTTTGATGTGGGGCTACCTGAGCTAATGTCCTATACTTTTCAGGCCTTGTCTCTCTGCCTTTGATGTCTGTGACCATCTAGATAGGGAAGGGAGCTACCAGGAAGGCCAGCCCCTTTACTGCTAGTTAAGAGTGGCCTGTGAGCCCGGGCCATGACCACCCAGTCAGGACTCCAACCCAGATCTTCCTGGAATTTGGACCCAATCTCTCTCCTCTTCCTAGGCTTTGTAGACTATACTTCCCTTGATTTATGCTATAATCCAGACACTTCATCCTCACCTCAACCTCCTGGCCTCCTTCAAGTCTCAGCTAAAATCCTGCCTTTTGTAAGAAGTCTTTCCTAGCCCCAATTTCTGCTAGCTCAACTCCAAACGACCTTGTACTTACTTGTATGTAAACAATTTGTTTGCCTGTTGTCTCCCTCTCCTGACTCCTAGGGCCTGTTAAGACTAAGCTCCCTGAAGGGAGGGGCAGTTGATTCCTTTCTCTCATCTGCCACACAATTCTCTACAGGATGGAGCCTCAATAAATGCTGCTGACAACCTCAGGGAAGAGTCTCTCCCTACTCTAAGGGGGTTGGGAGAGGCAGGTTCTAAGGTAGGATGATGTGAGGTAATTAAGAGTTCTGCCTTAAGACTCAGGAAGGTCACCCACCAAATCTTAGGGAATTTGGGCTTTCTCTATAATTTCTCCCCTCAGGCAGAGGTGGTACTGAGAATCTGTTCTCTGCACTTTACACCCCCTACTTCCCCCCCAACCCCCCCCAGTATTCCATAGCCTAGGACATTGCTCCCTTGTCTGGCAATGTGGTTATGTCCTAGTTACCTGTAAGGATATGAGATTTTCTGACAGCAGCTTGTACAGCATATCCTTAGCTTCTTTGGCAGGAATCATAGCAAAATCTTCTACCTGTTTCTGTTCCAGGTGCTTCTTCCGCAAAACCAATCGGAATATCCTGGCACATCGAGACCCAAACCTGGAAGAAGATGGAAGAAGCCAAATCTAGGAGAACTTGGAGCTGGTTCCACCTGCCAGGGGCTGCCCCGCAATCTATTTCAGTAAAAGCAGAGGAAGGAAGGCAGGGTCTTTCAAAGTTCCAAAGGGTCTGCTAATGGTCACCACCTGCTGCTTAGGGCACACATGCTAAGCCAATGAGCAGGCTGGAGACAAATGAATTGGCTTCATAAAGAACTGGGGTTTGTGTTGGGATTCACAGGAAAGATTTTCACCCAGGTCAAGTGGTATTATTATGCAGCCAGGTGTGAGCAAAGGGGTGGCCCCAAACTGCAAACATGATTCTCAAGTTCCTTTTTGCTTTATATATATATATATATCTATCTGACTGGGGGCCCCAGGAATAACATCATCTGTTGGGGAGGGAGGGAGGATAAGAAAGAAGGAGGGACATGGAAAAAGAGAGTGACAGTGTGCATCTGTTTCCAAACAAGAAGGGATTAATTTATTCAAAGCCATTCTCTCACCTTTCCTGTACAATGGACTCCAGCGTTGCCATGGCCAGTGATGCCAAAGCCTTGTGGAGGTCTGGGTAGGGGGCATTAAGGTCACAATGCTAGTTGAGGTCTTATGTGGTCCTGGAAGTGAGAGACCCAGGGAGCTGTGTCCTGGTTCTGGCAGTATGTGAATGTGTATAAGTAACAGCCTTTTAGAACCTGAAACAGAGGGCTGTGAACAGTCTATTTTGGGATTTCATTACCTTGTATGAATCTTCATCAACTAGGTATTCTTAATAGCAAATTTAAAAAAATTACAAGGTCTCAACTGGAAAACTCTTTTATGTTATACTTTGATTTAAAATCTTTCCAAGTACCCAGTGTATGCTTATCACAGTTTTTCTTTGATTATTTAGAATCTCACAATACCTCATTATGAAGGTCAGCCCTTGCTGTTCAGAACTGTAGGAAGACAATATGTAAAAGTCTATACTGAATCAGTATTTACTCTAGAATACACCCCTGCTTATGCCACTTAAAAGAAAAATTCTTGCTATTGGGTTATTTTCTTGTCACTAGACTTTAAATTAATTGTCTTTTTCTGAATCCCCAGGGAAGAGCCCCTGTTTCAGTTAGCCAGGGCTACCTAGTCTGTGTATCTGAGTGGGAAGGATACTGATGACATACATTCCTCCACCGCTGTCACCTGACTTCCCAACAAACTCCAGCTGCAGAAAGAGAAGAGATTTAACTTCTTGGAGAGTCCCATAACTGCAACATAATGAGGAAGTGAGATCAGAGGTTTTTGACAGGCAACCTTCTTACAAAAGGTTAAAGAAGGAAAGCATATGATTGACTGAGAATGAGGTTGAAGGAGAATGGCACCAGATGTTAGTTGCAGAAATACTTCAGGGAAAAATAGATATAGGAAAAAAGTCAGACTTACTGGATCATCTGCCAGAAGAGTCAAATACTGATCAAGAACTTGCTTGGAGATGTTATATCCAACAGGGAGAGATCTGAAGATCTGTAGGGCCATAAAGAGTAGCTGGGTAGGTTCATGTTCTTAGGAATTGCTGGCATAAAGATAAAGATGCTTTGAAGGGATATATATAGTAAGCAGTTGGGGCCAAAGCTATCTGAAAAAAAAAAGTCCCTAGTCGAGGAAGTATTCTTTTAAGTAGGAAACATGCTAATGATTGGAAGGCAGTTATGACTTGCCTAGGAAGGGGAATCAGGTGATGTTATAGTTATTTAAAGTTCTATGTTGGAATACTTTATAGCAGTATCCCATTCTTCATGGCTTTTGTTGGGATTTTCTAACATTTCCAAACCTGATCACAAAACGTACCTTGTCTGATTCTCTCCATATATTTATCTAGTTAAGAGTGGTCAGCTTGATGTTTACCAAGTACCACAATGCCTTTGCCTAGATGGTGTCCCTGCTCCTCCCCTGTGCCTTTTAGAACTCTTAGTTTCTTTCCAAGCTCAGATCAGATAGATGTCTTTCCAGGCTGCCTCAGTTCTGAGTTTGCCTTCTTCAAGTTATTTTGTATAGGGGGTCCCAAAAATCTTAATGTAGTTTTTAAGATTTAGTAGCCTGTGGAACTGCTGGGACATTTATCTATTTGCTATACTTTGTCTTTACTTATCTATGTATGTACTGAAGTTCCTAGGGCAGAATGGACACTCCTTAAGGGCTAATTTAATTTTTATCTTTGTATTCTTAGCCCCGACAGGAGCACCTTACATAAAGTAAATGCTTAATCCATGCCTGATGAATTGAACTGAAAAAGTAAAACTTTCTCTTCTTTCAGGTTCTACCTTCAGCCCTATCCTATTAGGTGCATTACACAGCCACCTAGATGGAAAGGAAAGGAATTGCTGTAAGGTACCAACAGAATCAGGCACTCACCTCATTTGAAGACAGGGGCTGGGTGAAAGGAGCACAGGAGGAAGTGGTGATTTCACTCATTCGGAGCATGGTCCGAACAATCTCGCTGCTGGTCTATTGGAACACAGATTGACATTCACATTTCCCCTTCTGATGGCCCTGCTCTGGTAATCACATGCAGCAAACAGAGAGTTTCTCTTGATCAGCAGCCTGCCCACTCCAGATACCTGATCCATTCTGTTGGCGACTGCACTCACAATAGACTGGTCACGGAAATGCTGGTGGAATCTGTCAAGGTTGGCCTGCCAGTAAATGCCATCATCTGGAATGGGCTGTGGGTGGAGAGGAGAGTGAGTGCAGGGAACTCAGCAATGAGGGCTAGGTGCAGGCATGGACGACACAGACTACCTTCTAAAGCATTGAAGGATCCTGGAAAGTGCACAGAACAATCTGGGAAACAGAATATTCTCTGTTAGTCTACCCTGGCAGAAGACTTCCCTTTCTGGCAGATTTCCATGCTCAGTAACGGTTGGATCTTACTAGCTCTCCTCTGAACAGTTCTGCCATCTTTGGGGTTTGTTGTCTCTGTGATTGGCTCACCTGGAGTTTGTCATTCTTGGCTGAAAACCACAATTACCTCTTTGCTCTCTGCTGTTTGCTTTGGCCGCTTAGGCTTGGGCTCTCCGGCTGCATCATCATCAGATGATCGCCTCCGCTTTCCTTTTCCTGTCATATCAAGACAACCTCCATGAGTGGAAGGGACTGAACACAAAGACATAGGTGGGAGTCTCTTAGTCTCTGACAGAAATGTGGCTACCTGGGGATGGGAGTTGCTTAGAAAGCTAAGATGACTTTTACCAGATGGCTGAGAGAGGGAAGGGTGCTGGGAGGAGTTGAATCTTGACTCTAAGGACACTGACCACAGAAGATACTTTCTGATAGGGCAAGGGAATAGGTATACCCAACATGGCAAAAATCTGGATAGGTCTGAAAAGAGATTCCATACCTATAAGGTTCAGTTTGGGAACCAGGTACATGTCCTTCTCGTTAATGCTAAGTGTTGGGGCAGGTGGCGGCGGCTGAGCATCGGCACTGTCTGTGGGATCAGGAACAAAGGGGCATCGCTGTACAAAGTGTGTGTCTGCTAGACGGCCAAATGTGCTGGACACCTCGGAGTAGTCCATGGTTTTCCCATCTATATGAGAAGAGAGTGAGGAGGATCAGATGGATGGGCTGTGACAACTGAGGTTATATAGCCAGTCCAGTGGCTGACTTACCTTCCATGGTCTCTGTGAGTCGGTCAGCCACCTTCTTTACCACAGCTGACATGGTCATTTTCCCATTGAGCAGAAGTTCCTCTACAATCAACTCTCCTGTGTCACTGTACAAGGTCTTGGCTGTATAGATGTATCGGGGATACCTCAGGATCCGCAAAATCCGACTGCAGTGGGCTTCATATTCCACAATCCCTCGTTTGTGTATCTGGTAAGTTACCAGGTTATGTTGGATGAGGACACATAGGGCTTTCTTTACCTAGGTAGGTTCAAGAGAAAGAATAGGAAACATTTTTGTTGTTGTTCAGTTGTGTCTGACTGACCCCACCTGAGGTTTTCTTGGCAAAGAACCTAGAATAGGTTTGCCATTTCTTTTTCTAGCTCATTTGACAGACATGGAACCTGAGACAAAAAAGGTTATTTTCCCAGGGTCACACAGCTAAAAAAAGTCTGATGCCAGATTTGAATTTAGGTCTTCCTAATTCTAGGCCTGATACTCAAATCCATTTATTATAACATCTAGCTGTCATGGGAACCATGGCTTATTATATTTCTAATATTCTTTGAGAGGTCCATGGAATGGTGGACAGTATACTAGTAAAATACCATTTACTAAGTACTATGCTGAGTGTAGAAGATATTAAAAAAACACAACAGTGGTTTCTGGCTCAATGCAGTGCTTACACTGGTGGGGGGGCGGGGGAGAAGGGAGGTGATAATCTATATCTAAATTGACCCATATGACACATGGAGTGGAAGGATAATAACCATTGAAGGAAGGCTCTGGCAGATTGGGGTGTGGGGGTATGGATAGGGAGTGGGGAGAATGAGGGAAGTCTGGGGATAGGCTATACTTCCTCCTGGTGGATGGCATTTGAGTTGAACCTTGAAGGAAGTCAATAATCTGAACCCTTCTGAATCTACTTCTCTCTGAAGAGAAGTGAGGCAGAGGGTGTTTTAAATTTAAAAGTCTAGGGTTCAAAATCTCCATTTTTACAAGGGCAAGGCTCTGATTTAATAGCTATAGAGTTTGGCAAGTATCTTAATCTGAGTCCTAGTTTTTTCTGTCAAATGGGCATCTTAATAACTTTAGCAACAAGGATATTGTAAGGCTGAAGAGAGCACTTTGCAAACTCAAGACTTTCAAGAATCTCATCAGTGATTTGCTAGGAACTCTCTGCTTTCTCTTTGATAGCAGGGAATTTCCTGACAATGGCCAAATAAGAGAAAATAAAAAACATTCCATCATGGTGACTCTCTCCTTTGATTCCTTCTCTTTGAGGTAGTCTCTCCACATTACTCTTTTTTCTTATAGGATATGTCAGTAGTTCTCCAAGTGTGGTCCAGGTATTCTTAAGGATCTTTGAAACCTTTTCCAGGAGTCATCAAGGTAAAAAGAATTTTTGTAATAATACTGAGATGTCTAAAATTCTAATATAGTAAATATAAATAGATATAATTCACATAAACAAAAGCTCTTTTTTTGAGTTTCCCTCAATTTAAAAAAGTGAAATGGGTCCTGGGACTAAAATGTTTGATAACTACTAGGTTATGTTATCCCCATTCTTATAGTGAATAATTATGGTGAAGAGTAGAGACAGGAAATTTGAAACAGTGCTAGATTTAGACACAGAAGTCCTAGGTCTATGTCTGGGGTTCTATTACTCATTCGCTCTAGGAACTTGGGAAATTTTGGCCCTTAGGTTCCTCAACAGTAAAATAGAGACTGGACTAAATGACTCCTAAGGTCTTTTCCAGTTATAGATCTATAATCCTCAAAGGTATTCTCATTTCCCATTTGGTTGCTCTCATTTTGGATTTCTTTGGCTTCTTCTGCATTCATTTTAGATTTCGCTGATTTTCCAACATGCCCCCAATAAACTTATCACTGGGAAATGCAAAAGTCAGTCAGCCTTGGCACTCATACCTCATTACCCTCTGACCCTCTTATTGAACTTCTCAACCTCCATTTAAGAATGAGAGGCAGCAGAAATATTATTTCCCACCTGCTACAACTCCTTTTGAATTTCTCTGATTCTCTACCATCTCCCCCCCCCACCTTTCTTTAGATTTCTTTTGTGTGCTGTCTTCTCAGAGTCTTTTGTAATTCTTTTCTTTTTTCCTATCTGTATTCCTAGCATTTAGCACAATGCTTGGCACACAGTAGATGCTTATTAAATATTGATTATTCTTGTGGGTGATTAGGGGTACTTATAGAAGTAGAACCCTCTTCCAAAAAGACTTCACTTAGATCCCTAGTGGGATAAAATAGACATCCCTGCAGACTTACCTGATCTAGTGATGTTCCTGTATCATGGACAATTACTCTCAATGGTTGGCCACCTGTTCTGATAAGATGAGTTCCAATTTTATCCACTATCTCTCCAAAATGCTCTTGAAGCAGCAAAGAACATAGTTTAATTTCTGCTTGAGTCATTGTGCTATGAAGTCTCAGTCCTAGGAAACAGGACCTAATAAAATGATTAAATTTAAAATGTTAAAAAAGAAAAGTCCCTGCTTCTTGAACAGAGGTTGAGTAGTTCCCTTCCAATCAGAAGGAGGGTGATGAAATATGTGTAAAAAGGCTTAATGGCTCTTGCAAATAAATTTCCCAGTGATGTTTACTGAGGGCATGATAGAATCTGAGTCAGAAAAATTCACACTGAGTGTAGTAAAAGCCAAAGGAACAAAAAAAGTTAAATGATGGAAAAAGCCATTCCTACAAGGAAGGGGCTGATGACCTTTAGTTCTTTGATGGTAGACTTTAATCCACACTTCCAGATAGCATTAAAGCCCCCGAAAAATAAACAAGAGAAAAGAATGAAAAACACTTATTTGAGACATTGGGCAAGTCACTTAACCCCTATTGCCTAGCCCTTACTGATAGGTAAGGATTAAAAAAAAATCAAGCCAACCCACTAATAAACAATAAAATACTCACTAAATAAGCACTTGCTGCGACTGGGCCAAGTACTGGGAGCGGGGAGGTGAAATAGTTCGAAACGACGAACAGAAAAGGAAAGACAAGGATAAACAAACAAACAAACAAACAAAAACGGGTGAAAGGGGAGTTTCTCAAAAGAGTCCTGTAAGGACAAGGAAAAAGGAACCGGGATGTTTAAAATGCAGTAGTAAACCTTAAAGTTCCTTTCTAAAGAATAAGTCGGTGTGAGTGAACTTTACATCCCACGAAATAAGAGAATCCTGCAGTTTGGGGAAAGAGGGACGATGTGCCAGCCCACCTCTGGCATCTTGGCGCATAAATGCCCCATCCCAGGGTCCTCTCCCAAGCCCGTTAGACGGTAAGCTCCTTGAGGGCAGGCATCATCGCCTCTTGTATCCTCAGCGCCCAGCACACAGAAGGCGTTCACTGAATAGAAATGAGTTGAATTGCTCCCTTCCCTCTCTTTCCTGGTGCCCCTACCCCTTTCTCCGGAGCCCACCGATAAGGACACCTTGTTCTTGGGACGGGACCCGCGCAGCATCCGCTTTCTGCACCTGGCAGGGACTCACAATCTCGAATCAATGTTCAGCCATACCACGCCGGCCAAGTGCGGTCCGGTACCCAGTGAAACGAAATACTTCCGAGCCTCCCCCACCTCCTTCCGGTTCTTCTTCCGGAGCCGTAGAGGCTCACACGCTCCTTCCGCTCCCGAGGGCGGGGTCTGCGCAGGAAGGAATAAAAACTATGCTGCTCTGCACGCCCTCTGTTCTCTTCACGATTTGCTGGCGGACGCGTACCTTCTTGTCGCCGGTCCGCAGAGGGACTGACGTTTGGGAGCCGTCGGGCTCGGGTTCTGGCGGGAGGTGCTGCTTTCTCGGTCGCGCCGGAAGGGCCTCTCTTTCCTTCGCCTCGTTGGTCGCGGGCTTAGGGAGCTGTTTGGCCGCCGGCGGCGCGGCCGTCTCACTGGTGCTTCGACAGAGTCACGTGACGCGGGCCGCTGGTGCTGCCGGCTCCGGCTGGAGAGGAGGAGGAGGAGAAGGAGGACCGGGCTGTGGCAGCGGGCGGGAGGGCGGCCGGCAGGACGGGCACGGGCGAACATGGCGGAGGCCTCGGCGGCGGGCGCGGGCGCTGCCGTCCCTCCGCACCGCTTCTTTTGCCACTGCTGCAAGGGCGAGGTCAGCCCCAAGCTGCCGGTAAGAGACCCGCCCCCCGCTTTGGGCTCCCAGAGTGCCCGGCCTTCTCCCTCCCAAGCTTGGGGGAGTCCGACCCCTTCTCTCCTTCCTTTCCCTGGACCTTCCTCTGCGTTGCGGGGGGAGAGGGTCATGAACCGCCCTTCCCCTTTGGATTCTTCCTCTCCTTGAACCCCCTCCTCCCCCGTGACACCCCTCGCCCCAGGGAGTCTTGGCCTCCTTCTCCTACTGGCCCCTTCCTGGGGATCCGCATTTGATCTTGGTCCCCCACTCTTCCGGCTTCCTCTGCTTTTTGCCCTATGGGTTTTCTTGGCCACTTTATTCTAGCTCTCCTTTCCCTCCTCAACTCTGATGGAAGAAGTCATCCTCTCCTCCTGCCAGGCAAGGATAACGGATCCCCAGGCTCCCCGGGGGTCTTGGAGGGGGAGGTGCTGGGGTGGAGGGATGTTCCCTGAGTCTCGGGTGTCTTCATGAAAATGAAGGAGCTTAAGTCTAAAGATTTGGAGTCTGTCCTCCCTTCCCGATAAGATTAAAAGAAATAGCCCTGGGAAGGCTAAATTGTTTCCATGGCTCTGGGAGGGGCTGGATTGTTTCAGACCGGGTGTCTCAGCCATCTGGGAATTTTGGTCGTGTTATCATCAGTGATCTCTCACTAGTATCACCCCCCACCCCCATCCCATTAAAAAAAAGTGCTGCAGGAGCAGAATGTAGGCTACTGCATCCTCTGACGTACAGCTGGTGTTCACCTGTTTCTGCTGAACTCCCTCTTTGTCCTCGAAAAGGTAGTGCTGTGCTGATGAGGGAAGCATTCCTGTGGCATGCCATCCCCTCAATCACTAGACCTCTGGGATTTGCATTTGGTGATGACCACCCTAGAAGCACCCACCAAGGTTAATGGATTTAGGGTTATGGTGATATATACTACATATGTAGTATATATACACACACACATAGAAAACTGCCTTGCCTAGACTTTTTCTCTGGAAAAAGGCTTTTGGCTATTCCTTTGCTTCATGTTGCACTCCAGATACAGTGTTAAGGGCAACCACAAACCCAGTTACATCTATAAGCACTGTTTACAAAGCACAGACAAGACTTGCTTGTGGGAATGAGGGCTTTTGGAGTCACAGGTATATCCATTCATGTGCTATAAACCCTTGAAAGCACAGATTTCCAAGTCAACCCTGTGCTGTGAAGTGTCCATCTAACATTAAATGCCTATGTAAGGCCTCCATTCCTGCCTGCCTCTGAATTTAATTTAGAAGTTCTCTTTGAATTTGTTCTCTTCTACACTGGTTTCCCCCATCCTCCAAATTCAGCTTCAGTTTCATCTCTTTGCTGTTTGCTCTTGGTTGCTGACTTGGCAGTTTTCCCACAGTGTTTCAATTCCTCTGGGAAGAGCAGTTATCTTGCTCTCCCTGTCCAGTAGACATGGAAACCTTCATTGACCTCAGGTCTTTGTGGAGAGGGGGGGTCCTAGCTGAGCATATGTGATTCATGACATGCTGTGGAATGTATGTCCCTGTTGAACATCCTCAGCTCTTTTCTGAACTTTAAGCTGCTGTTCTCCATTTTACTGGCTAAGATCGAAACATTAAAAAACTTAGGGAAATTTTTATTCTTCTGCCCAGTTCCCTGCTTGTTCCCACATCACAAACTCCCCATTTTGAACACATTCTGGTGTTTTCTAAAGTCTCAGTAGAAATAAGTTTTATGCAATTAATGCCATTTGTTTCACAAATCTACCAGACCTTTTTAGCTTTGGCGTATTCTATTTGGTTGGGTTAGGTCTCATTTTACAATAAAATACTTTATTTAGGACTATTATGACTGTACAAGGTCAGGCACTGTGGGAAATACTGAGAAATATTAGACATAGCCCCTGTCCTCAAGGAACTTAAAAAAAGTAGTTGAGGGGAGCAGTTCTAACTGTATTTGTTATGTCTTAGAAAATGCTGTCTTAAATGTTTGTTTGTTATGAATAAACTTTGCTGACTATTGATGCTAATGAAATTAGGAGAGGAAAAATTAGTTTTGACCTGGGGCTGTGAAGGAAGACTTCATTCACAGAAGTGATAGTATTTGAGTTTAGAAGGATAAGGAAGATAGAGGAAGGAGGTGTAAAGGTAAGGGCTGGAAGGTGGGAATGCATGAGACATGTTTGGGTTTGGTGATTATATGGCGATATATAACTATTCTTGCTACTTACATGTAGTCTTTTGCCTTCTTGGCATCTTGAGTAGGATAAGTGGTTGTTTAGAAAAGTGTTCTGAGTTCGGGTTTGTAGTTTAGCTGCTATATTTGTTTTAATTATCTTTATTACATTGTAGAATTAAAAATTATATTTCTAGCACCTGGAATATATATCTTTAGTTGAAACAGAGTGGATCTACAGTTTTTTTTAACATCTATTAGAAAATTATCTCAAAAGTACATGATAATTTTCATACATAAAGAAAATATAAGGATAGGAAGTTGACTTGTTATTTCATTGGTAGAGGAAATTCCCTTTACCAGTGAAATAAACAACTTCTCTATCCCTTTTTATTTTAAACCCTTACCTTTTTTTACTATCAATTCTAAGAGAGAAATACAGTAGAGGCTAGGCAATTGGGGTTAATCCACTTGCTCAGGGTCACACAGCTAGGAAGTGTCTGAGGTCATATTTGAATTCGGGTCTTCTTGACTCCAGACCTGGTGTTTTATCCACTCTGTCAACTAGCTGCCCCTTAATCTATGTAATCTTTGAGAGTACCTATAGCTATACAAGGTGAAGTGATTGTCCTGGCTCCCACAGCTGATATGTGATTGAGGTAGGTCTTGAAACCCTCTTATTTTTAGCTCTGAGGCTGATTATCTGTCCAATATGCCACAGCATCTCCCTTAAAAGGTATTAAACTCCTTTTATATCCTTTTTGATGATCTTCGGTGTTATTTTTATGTTTCTGGATGAATGAGATAAATTAGTCTCAGCTTAACATGCATGAAAGTTTTCTTTAGGTTTAGTTTGTACTCCTACTGGGGAACTGACTTTTGCTGTAATAGTTGAGTGACTGAAGAACTATCCCCCCCAGGAGATCTGACTTCTCTGTGCACCAGGGACTGTCTCTATCAAGTTTCCATTGGTCTTTAATGAGCTACTTGGGTAGGTTTTTCCAGTGTTAGTAGAAGGGACTGTCCCAGAGCTGTGATGTTTCTTTTGTCATTTTGCCTGCTGAGCTTAGAGTCACAGTTATGATGAATGAAATAAGATTTTACAAAGTTTAACAGATTTCCATCTTAGCCCTTCTCTAGCTAGTCAGTAATGAAGGAAGTGATACTCTTTGGATAAGGTTCATAGTACTAGTGCATAAGCCATTTCCATCTCATTTTGACAAGAACTAGAGAAAGTTTCTTCCAGAATTTAGTTCATTTTGATATTCTTAAAGGTGACAGTGATTGCTGTAAATTATAGGACTCCTTTGTGCTTCGTCACCTTTTCTCATCATTAGTGTATCTTGCAATCCAGAAAGATTCCCCAATGGCACTTTAACGGTCCTCTTGACAGAGAAAGTGGTTCTGGTTCTATGCTCACCCCTAGGCACACAAAATGTGGAGAAAGTTTGCTGCACAGGTAGACTGAAGTGCTTGCTTAGTACAGTTTAGCTCTGTGAAGTAACCTCCCTGAGTCCTTTGTGTATATGATTTTGGTTCAGATCCACTACAGCTGAGAACAAGAATTCATTTTGAAAACAGACAGTAACACAATTATGGGTAAATCATGAAGGAGATTTTAGAACTAAAAATGAAATTTCTTCAGTGGTTCTTGTAGTACAATGTGCATCTTATTTGATTCTCTGCTTTAGGAGACCACATTGTTACAGCCTGTTCTTTTTCAAAGTAGAAACATTTTCCTACTTAAATAAGGTGAAGGTATAATGAAGTTACTTAGTACTAATTCTAGAATCTAAAAAACATTTTAAGTAAAAGGTTTTGATTGTGCAGCCTAAATAAAGTTTTGGGATTTCAAGTACTTTTAATGCTGAAAGAAATTCAATATTAATGACAGAAGAAACCCAACACTTGCCTCATTGTCCTAACCGTTATTGTGACAGGAAATATTTAGGGATCTTCTATACCAGTGATGGGGAACCTTTTGGAACTTTTTAGGGACCCTGTGCCATGCCCTACTCCCAGCTGTGTGCCCCACCCCCTGACTACATGCAGGGGCCTGGCCACAGGTGTTACATTAGGATACCAGTATGTACAATTAGAATAATACCTCATTCCCTTCCTTGTGACAGGGTTCCCAGTGCAATTTCTACATAGTGCATCAGTCATCAGTGATCCAACCCTTATTAAAGCACTTATACTGGAAGGGGTTTTGATTTACCCATCCATCCTGAATAAGCATCTACTCCATGTGCTGTGCCTGGAGATATTCAGTAAAAGTAAAGGCTGCCACTAAAACCAGGATTCAAATTTCCTGGAAACCCCAGCATTTGGTAGGCCTTTGAGGCATGGAGACCATAGATTAGGGGCTGGGGATTTTTTTCACTTGGTGGCTGTTTCTTGCATACCCAATAGTCTAAGGGACCCCCATAGTTCAAAGGGAGGGATTAAGATAACAGTTTTTTTTTTCTGCTCTGAAAGAGATATTTGAGGTCTTCCACCCACTCACAGGAATAGGTGTCTTCACCGTCTCTTCTGCCACCTGTTTGGGGGTGGTGGTGGTGGTGGTGATAGTGATGGTGGTGGAGGAGGAGGAAAAAAGGGTTTAATGGGAGAGACATGAGTCCATGTATTCTGCCCTTACAATTTTATAGCAGTGAGGGTGGATAGGATGATATGAAGTGTTAGCTGGTTAGATCCCTCTGTTTGGACTGGGTGTAGGATTTCTCCATCTTCCTTTGAAGGATTAGAGAAGATCTGATTAGCATTTGCCCTTAGGGATTGGTGAATGGGGTTCAGTCCTAGATTTGCTCAGGGGATTATTTTATAATTAGGGTCAGTGAAGTCCGGAGAGCCTTAACTCAATCAATTCTTTGCTTACAAAAGCAGGACTATTGGGGTGGGGGTACAGGTATGGCTACTGCCACTCAGGGCACTCAGCCCCTGCAACTATAGAGCCCCTGCATTTGGGGGTGGGGCCAAGCCTCCCAGCGTGCTTAAGGAGAGGCCTCTGCCTGCCATCTTTGGCACGTGTGCCATAGGTTCACCATCATGGTTCTATATGATTACATGGGGAACTCTCAGAATCCTTTCTGAACCACACCAAAAGTTTTAGCCTAACTTAAATATCTTCTATGTAAGAAGCATAACTGCGGAATTTAAAGTGAGATTTTGGCATAACCTTGTCACTACCTTGGACCCATTTGAAGATCATTCTCATTAGAAAAGAATATTGTCCAGGATAAGAGTGTCCAGAGTTGTAGGGTACTTTTATAATTAGTACAGAAAAACTTTTCCAAAACAAAGTGTAAGGGAATATACTGTGTGTGGAAAAAATATTTTTTAGAGACCGAGAGGATTAAAGCCTAAGCTAGAAGACTTTGCTTTTTGTGGTTACCCAGAACATTCAGAGAAAGCCAGTAGATGATGTCAGTCATTGAACTTAAGAAACAATTTAGTAGTTCAAACCTGGGTTCTAGGTTTGGAATTCTTGGAGTCTGTTGAAATTCTGTTGTTGCTGTCTCACTGGGAGGTGGGTCTGTCATGAGTTGGCCCAATATGTAATAGTTGTAATATTTTAAAAGAGTAGACATATGGAACACTGTTTTGGGAGCCTTTTGGGAGGGGTGGTTCCAGATAATGTGGATAGAACATGAATCTTGGAAATGACAGAATCAGATAACTACCTAGTCATGGAAGGGATGCTCAGAAGGGAAGGCAAAGTTTAGCCACAAGGTATTGTTAAGAAATAGTCTAGGTAGCAGCACTTAGGCAAGACAGGCATATGCTACAGAATTAGCTTTGGAACTTCCTCAGGCAGTATGTGGAAGAACAACATCATATAATGGAATAGTGAGAATCTAGGTGAAATATCCAGTGTGCCTGGGGGTGAATGAAGGGGTTCCAGTCTTTGTGCTTTTGGTAACCTGTGCCTCCATTCAGAAGGGCCTGTAGGATTCTTGGGCCACTATTCTTTAGGAGGAGGCAGCATAGATTAATGTGCTGGACCTGCAGCTGGGGATCTGGCTGTGTCCTATTTCAAACACTGAGCTGTGGGATCACTTAACCATTCAGAACTTCGATCTCCCTAACCGAAATGGCGGTAGTATTTATACTTAATACTTTATCAGAGCATTGGGCAAATGTTATTAGGAAGAGAATGGAGTGTGTTGCTTTATGCTCCACTTGGGGTGTAAAATTGGAGGAATGCATAGGAATGAAAAAGTTCATGGGTTTTGGGCTTCTATCTTATGCTCTCAATGTCAAAGGTCTTAAATTAGTGTCTCACTTTGATTCCTAATTTTGGATCTCTACAGAGATTTTTTTCCTATTAAGATTTTTTAAAGACACAACACTCTGACAGTCACTTTCTCTCCTTTAAACCTTTCATTGTAACAAAACAACAAAAACAATTTAAACCAAGCTAGCTGACTTTGGAGGAGAATGTCAATTATCATTTAACCACACTTAGATTGTTCATTATAGTTCATCACTTATTCTAAGGGGCAGCTAGGTAGCACAGTGAATTAGTGTGTCAGGCCTGGATTTGGAGGACCTTGGTTTAAATCTGGCCTCAGTTATACATTCTAGCCCTTCCATGTATCTCTGAATTCCCTGTTCATAATTTCTTATGTCGTACTAATTTTGTATTACATTCATATACTATAATTTTTAGCTATTTCCCAGTCAATGGACACCAATTATTTTCATTTAAAAAATTTTCATTATCACTAGATTATGGTTGTGAATGTTTTGTCATATATATATATATATATATATATAGCCATATATATATATATATATATATATATATATATATATATATATATATATATAGCCATATTTTCTCTCAATGACCTCCTTGGGACATAAGCTCAGCAGTGAGATCACTTTGTCAAAGGCCATGAACCTGGTTAGACTTTGAGATGGAAAGACTGAGCTTTAGCCAAGGTCCTAATAGAAGTATTGTTCAGAACTGGGGCTAGAATTGAGTAGTTTGTGTTTGCTGGTCCCCTGCAGCAATATCTGTTGTCACTTTAGCTCCTTGCAGTCATGAGACCAGAGGTTTTGGATCACTCCTCGGGTTACCCTCTACAGAAGTGATCTCTAAAAGGAGAGTACCCAAATCTTTGTTAGCTGGAAGCTAATTGAAATAGTAACATTGAGTGTAACTTGGTAAGACAGCTAGAAATTCCAGTTCAAAAACAAATACACCTTTTAGCCCTTTAGTAGCTTGCCTTAACAGCCACCGAGTCTGCTTTTCTGTGTGCTCCTGGCTGCAGAGGCTGCTTTCACCAGCTTAGAAAGTTATGGTCCTATACCCCTCTAGTTCATGCTCTTGGAAATGACATATAACCCACTGTCTTTTACTTGAGTTGGAGTCACAGAATAATAACTTTTCCTGTGAATGGCGAGGAGTCAACCAACTAACCCCTTCACTTTGGCATACCTACCTATGAAATGATCCTGTAGTGTTCCTGTTGGGTGTTTGAATGCTTTAGAAAGGATTCTGAAAGCTGTACTGAAAGGTAGCATAAGACTGAGAAATACTGTTACTCTAAATGTACTATTCATTCATTTATTTATTTATTTATTTATTTATTTATTTATTTATTTATTTATTATTTTTTAAGTCTTCACCTTAGTGTCAGTTCTAAAATAGAAGAGTGGCAAAAGCTAGCAAACAGGGTTAAGTGACTTGCTCAGGGTCACACAGCTAGGAAGTGTCTGAGATCACATTTGAACCCAGGTCCTTTCAAATTTAGGTTGGCCCTCTAGCCACTATGGTACCTAGCTACCCTTTTGTCACATACCTTTTGACAGTTCTTGAAGAAAGACACAGCCCTGGACATAATATAACATTTTCATGTAGTTCTCAAATGATTTCTTTACACATAAACAATTGATTGGTCCATTAAGCAAGATATTTCATTATTCTTTGTGGCTCTTCTGTTGTTGGAATGAGAGTGTAAAGTACATTTCTTCTCATATGGGCTTCTTGGTTTTTATCTTTCTGTTGTCAGCTATTAGGATGCTGACTTGGAAGATGTCAAGGCTGAATCCATTGAAGTATCTGAAACCACATAGGACCCTGGCTAAAGTCTTAGGGATCATATCTACAATTTGTGAGCTACAAAGTGTGGGTTTGAGAAAATATTTTGTAACACTAGTATTTGTTTGAGGACCCCCCATTATTCCAGAATTGCCAAGAGAGTATGATTGTAAATTATAGTTGTTTGCAAACCTATTTGTGGGATAAAATGCTTAGTAAGGTGACTTAGCAAATCAGCTTTCACTTTTTGTTTTGATTTGTTCACTTTAGAGGTCAGGAATAGATTGAAGTACCAGTGAATAATAATGAATTAACAACACTAAATCTTTAAATTGGTCAGTCTTACCATGATAAACATAAAAAAATGATTGGTTCTTTCTTTTTCTTTAAACCCTCACCTTCTGTCTTAGAATTCATACTCAGTATTGGTTCTAAGGCAGAGAGATAAGGGCTAAGCACTTGGGGTCAAGTGACTTCCCTATTCCCCAGGGTTACCCAGTGTAAAGGCTAGATTGTAAGGGGTAAAAATAAAAGGTTGGACTTAATTTATTAGAGTGTAGTCTCCAGGAATTATTACTAAATTCCAAATTATTTCTTATGGTTATTTATTTACAAAAGGAGGAGTAAAAGTAAGAAAATCAGAGAAAGTAGATATTTACTTAAGCCAGGTCCCAACCAGGCAGGGTTTAAGAGGCCCAGCAAAGGGGGCTCAGAGGTAAATTAAACAAAGGTTTTAGCCACAAAGCCTCTCCCAAGGGGGGGGTCTCTCAACCCTTCTAATGCCGTTACCCCTCAGTACAGTTCCTCATGTTGCAGTGACCCCAAACCAAAAAATTATTTTGGTGGCTACTTTAAAACTGTAATTTTGCTACAGTTATGATTCAGAAAGTAAATACCTGATATGCATTATGTATTCTCATTGCTACAGATTTGAGAGGTTGAGAACCACTGCTCTAGAGGCTAGTCCCTCCAGAAAATCAGGGAAGAAGTCAGCCTTTTCACTCATCCATGTAGTAGTTCTAATAGAATATAGAAAAGCAGTCCTTGGTCCTTGGCTGGTACTTCTCCATGGTCAAGTGCAAGATCTCCTCACAGGAGGTTCTTGCCACTTTTAAAGACCATTCCTTTCTTCACTTCCTGTGCCTTCCTTCCACTTTTACATGGGCCAATTACAGTTAAGACTTTGCTTAAGACTGCCCAGGGGGCAGTCAGTGGGTTCTGATTTATCACCCATTTTCTATTACACTTGGCTCACAGACCTTCCCCACTTAAAAAAAAGTGTATGATTTTGGTGATTAAATCTAAAAATGGGCAGGGGAGAGTTAATCCCATCTTCACACCAGCTAGGAAGTGTCTGAGGACAGATCCAAACCCGTGACTTTCTGTTTCCACTGTGCCACCAGCTACTTCTGATTGATTCTTTATCCTGGACATCATGCATAAACTGAATAAAGAAGCACCTGTGTTCTATTAAAATATCAGAACCTTTTAAACACAAAAGCATTATAATAGACATGTCTTTTCTAGAAAACAAAATGACAAATCAAAATATGCAATAGACATAGAAAGTGGCCAATATGACAGTAAAGGAAAAAATAAATGTTGGCGGGGTTGTGGCAAAATTGGGACACTAATGCATTGCTGGTGGAATTGTGAATTGATCCAACCATTCTGGAAGGCAATTTGGAATTATGTGCAAAGGGCTTTAAATTTTAAAGGCTTAAAAGAACGCATACCCTTTGATCCACCAATACAACTCAGTTTGTACTCTAAAGAGATAATAAGGAAAAAATAATAATATTTTATTCTTTTTGGTGGCAAGAAATTGGAAAATGAGGGAGTGTCCATCAATTGGGGAATGGCTGAACAAATTGTGGCATATGATGGTGATGGTGTTTGAAGCAGAGGTAATTGGGAAGGAGAAGTATAAAGCACTGATTGTTGCATAGGATAGATCACTTGGAGCATTTGAAATCTGGGGTAAAAGCAAAACAAATGGGACATTTTAAAAAAGTGGATTTTTTTGATGATGTAATAGGTAAAACAATTTTGAGGCTAGCCTAACAGTTTTATTTCAATTTCAAACTAAATTTGACTTATTTCAAAGTTATTTTCACATTTTATTGATATAAAGAACATTCCTCCCCTTTTTTATATTTCTAGGTGGGGGAGGTATTGGCCAAGATTTAAAATTCTCGAGGTGTTCCTTATTAGTCATTGGAACTTCAAAGTAATATAGCTTATACATAGGTTACCTGATTTTTCTTGTACAATTCAGAACAGGGAGTTGTAAGAAAAGGCCTCCAGAAGAGATGATGGCCACATGCTTTGGAACTGAGAGCATCACTCCAAATTTTGCAGAGTGTCATCTATTTCCATGGATACTCCCTGCAGTAATAATTGGGCTCCTGTTTATCTTTTAGTACCTCCAATTCAATATGATGATTATCATTAATTTTATAGGGAAAACTTTGGTCTGTTGGTGACTTGTGGACCTCAGTTTTTTTCATCTCTAAAATGAAGTTGAACTAAATTTCTAATATTTCTTCCAATTTTATGATTTTATAATTCTAGGATTTGATTTTTCATTTTTGTTTCTCACAAAAAAAGGAGTTTGTTGTGTTCCTTCTCCCTTCAAAACAGGAGTGTCTGTCTTTTAACCTAAGATACCGGTTGAAATAAACTTGACTGGAATTTTATGTTTAACTTCTAAACATTAAGAATCTCTGGCATCAAGACTACAGGTATAGCTGCCTTGCTCTTCCAATACCATGGGAATGACCAGTACTAAAAAAGTTAGGATCACTGGTGTGCTTATGACAGAAGGATTCTTTGTGCATGAATACTCTAAAATTTTCCTTCTGTAATTCACTTAAGGAATATTTGCTAAAAGTTGTTGAATAACAGTGTCAAATCATTGAGAAAAATTCATCTCATGATTGCCTTTTTTTAAAAAACCCTTACCTTCTGTCTTAGAATCAATATTTTTTATTGATTTCAAGGTAGAAGAATGATAAGGGGTAGGCAATGAGGATTAGGTGATTTGCTTAGGGTCACAACAGGTAGGAAGTGTCTGAGGATAGTTTTGAACCCAGGACCTCCCATCTCCTGGCCTGGCTCTCAATCCACTGAGCCACTTAATTGCTCCCATAATTGCCTTCTTAGTTAGGATTTTAAAAAAGTTTTTGTTGACTTGAGCTTTGTGTAGTATGTGATTGGCATGGAATCATAAAAAAGTTTCACAAAAAAATCTGGAAAGACTTATGAAGTGATGTGAAGTGAGCAGAACCAAGAGAACACCATACATAGTATCAACAATAAAGTACAATGATCAACTGTTTATGATTTAAATATTATCAACATTGTAATGGATCCAAGATGACTCCAAGGTTTAAAAAATATTTTTAACCCATTGTTTGCATACTTGATACAACAGTTCCAGAGTGCTGTCCTGACCTTTCTTTACCATTGTGCCTCTGAGACACCATATTTGCAAAGCACTTTGAATTCTTTTATTGGGAAGTCAGTAATTGAATTCCAGGTATTGTTTTATATTGGTGATGAAAGGTCAGTAGTAGATTTGAGTACAGTTGAGAGTTGGACCATTCTGAACTTAGGAAATCCTTAGTTTCATTGTTCAGTCTTCATTTTAAGGTCCTTAGTATACTTTGAAGGTTTTGTTTGGTGTACATAAATTTCATCACTAACTACAAGACAGTCAACTAACTCTTCATCCTCCCATGGAAGATACCAGGAGAATTTCTTTCCTCTTAGAGGAGACTTGTGATTTCATTTGTGGGAGCTCCCAGGGTTGAAATTGCTCATTGTCTCAAAGCAAGGATATGACACACAGGCAAGTCTTGAATCTATGAAGTACTATTGCTATTCCTAATAAGAGTAAACATGCCAGACAAAGGTCTGACACCTTTATTTCATTAGTGGATATTTCTCTTTTTTCTCTTAAAAAGTTTTACTTCCTTTGTTTTATCATTAATTTTTATTATTCCCATCTCACATCCTCTACTGAGCAAGCCCTCTTTCTCAACAAAACCTTTAAAAGAAAACAGCATTTTCAATCATTTTTAATAGTTTAATTCTAAGCTGTTTTTTTGCTGCCATCTTGTTTGATTCTTGCTAGCCCATTAAACTTAGCATGATAATTTGCAAATTGTCATGCCAAATCAGATGCCACTAAAAAGGTAAATTGTACTTGGAAATTAATGTAGTGTATTTCAAAGCTAAACATAACTTTTTGGAAGAGATTTACCAGTTATTTTAGATTTATTAATCTTTTCCTTTTGATATGAGCAAAGTTTACAGCAATTGAATCCTTTTTATTGTTAGGTTAGGTTGGAGGTATTTTTTAGGAGGGCTGATGTGGTCACTTTTGATATTTCTTATAGTTTAAACTTTTTTTTTTTTAAAGAAAATTTCCCCTCTTGGGGGCAGCTGGGTAGCTCAGTGGATTGAGAACCAGGCCTAGAGACTGGAAGTCCTGGGTTCAAATATTACCTCGTACTTCGTAGTTGGGTGATCACAAGTCACTTGACCCCCATTGCCTAGCCCTTACCACTCTTCTGCCTTGGAACCAATACATAGTATTGACTCTTAAGATGGAAGGTGAGGGTTTTTAAAAATTTCCCTCTTAGTCATTATGTACAGTATATGCCAAGTAGCTCTTTTTCTTTCTTGCCCTAAGTTTGTGCCTGGGTTCACAGTAAGCTAAATAAATGGAGACTTTGAGTGAGAATAGGATTCTGTCCAGTTAAGTTCTAGAATGAAGGGGAAGAGTAGTGAATGCATTGTGAATATTGATTATAGTTGTGATTTGGATGTGGATGTGGAGGTGGAGGTAAAGCAACTTATTGGGCTGAAATTGAATCTTAGAACTAGAACGTTCTTGTAAATTATTTAAATTTAGACTTAAGACTTTTGTTGATGGAAAATATGGTGATTATGCTATTTATTTTTTGAATAAACATTTATTAAGCGTCTGCATACCGTGTATCAGGTGCTATGCTATGGACTAGAGATATCAAGACAAAAGATAACTGGTCCTGCCTCATGGAGAATATATTCTGTTGAGAAATGTTTATAGTATACACCAATATGTCAATACAAAATATCTACAAAGTAAATTTTTTTTAAAGGGATGAGGGAGACTAGCAACTGGGTGGGTTATGAAAGGTCCCTTTTGTGAGGGTGTGCTTCAGCTGAGCCTGGAAGGAAGCTAGGGGTTCCTGGAGGGAATTCATTCTAGGCTTAGGCCAAGCCTGGGCCAGGGTAAGTAAATGGGAATTAGAATGCCATGTGCAGGGATCATACAAGTAGGTTAGTTTGCTTGTAGTAACTCATGCATGTGGAGCATACCTAATGTGCAGTAAGATGATTTCTTTTGTTTCTTCCATTCTGTGATTTACACCTTCACTTTATTTGCATATCTCTTTCCTGTTTAGTAGTCACAATTGGCCAGGGAAGGTTCCTTAAGACTTCTTACTCTCCTTCCCCTATGGAAGATCTAATTCTGAAATGCTCCATTGGAGAGAATGTTGAGTGGCTCACATCTGTGGGGGCAGCCAGCTGGGATTTAAAAGGAAACCAAGAGCTGAATGTGAATGGAAGCTTGGTCATTGAGGAGAATTCTAGTTCTGCTGAAGAAGAAAGTTCCTTTTTCCTTCAATAACATGAAGTCATTAGTAGAACTGAAAATGAAGCCCAGTGACCTTGTAGTATTTTTTTGGGGGGTCCCATCCTGCAGGCCTTTAGTGGGTACTCTGCTGCTACTAGGGACATGGAGACAAATTTATATATATATATATTCTGGAAAATTTAAATAGAGTGCAGACAACTAAGGAGGTCAGTAAATGCTTCCCTAAGGAGTATGTATATGAGCTGAGCCTTGAAAGGAAGGTTAGGAGACCTGAATTCCAGGCATGAGGCATAGCCTATGAAAAGGCATGAGGCAGGAGAATGTGGAATGTGGAATGCCTAGAATAGCAAATAGGTCAGTTTGATAAGAATGTAGAGTGCATGGAGAAAAATAATAGGCAATAAACCTGGGAAAGTAGGCTGGAGGCTTATTATAAAGGGATTTATATGTGAGATGTTTCCTGGGGCAATAAGGAACCAATGAAGGTTTTTGAGGTCAGACCTTACAGTTTAGGAGGATTATTTTAGCAGTCATTTGAAGTTTGGATTGGAGAAGGGAGACTAATTGTTTAGAGCAGTGGACTCTGAAATAGGGATGTGTACCCCTAGTGGGTTATGATATGACTCTTAGTGGGAGCTAATTGGAGGGTAGGAAGATGGGCTTCATTCTGTTTTCTCAAAGTAACAAATCCAGGGGATCCTGTCTGATATACTCACACTGCCCCCTTCATCCCTTATTATGCCCCCCCCAAAAACAAACAGCTGACCTCTGACCATTGTACAAAATCCCAATCTCTAGCCCATACTATTGGGAAAAATCTTTCCTGATTCCCACCCCCTGCCATCCCCCTCTGCCAAGTATATCCAGACCCTGCCCCTGCCTCTGCCCCAACAGACTACTTCATGGCTATTCGACTGTAAAAGTGAGAGCTATACCTTACTCTTTTCATGCTAGGTGGGACAGGATGAGGGCCTGAAGGATGACTGGAGAGGGTATGGCTTGCTGTCCAAATCACAGGTCTCATGATTATATCCTAGCTGCCCCCCCCCCCCAATCCCTTTTCCAACACATCCTGCTTCTTTCTAGAGCACTGATTTCTTTCTAGTGTTCCAGATTCTCAGCTTCTTTGTTATTCTTGAACCCTTCAACACACATACATACTGCTTTCTTTAGAGTTACTGGAGATCTCTCTCATTCTCTTTCTCTCTCACTCTCTCTCTCAAATGAACAAAGCATTTATTAAGCATTTGCTGTCTGCTAAGTTTTAGGAATACAATCAGAAAAGTAAGATAGCCCCAGCTTTTCAAGAGTTCACATTCTTATGAGCGAAAATTTCAGTTGTAAGTCAGATGAAAAGGTTTGGATACCACAGTAAAAGCACAGTGAGAAATGCTTCTTTTTAAATGTTAAATCAATGAATAACGTCACTTTAGTTTTTGGTAATGAGCCATTTGACAATGCTAGGTATTTGTTGACAAGAATTTTGGGGGGAGTCTTCATAAGATGTGGTAGCTGCAGTTGTCAGGCTGTATCTCCAGAGGCAGAAGCATTGTTTCCTGTGACTTCCTTATGTTTGTTGGCACTACTTTGTTGACATCATTCCCTTTTCCTTTGGATGGTCTTACAGAAGAGTGTCTTGGCTTGGCTCTTTAACCCTTTCATAAGTGAGAAGTCTGAATTATGTCACCCTTACTTGCCTTCAGAACTTTGGGAAGAAAGGAGTGGTCCTGTATTCCAGTGATTTCTCTGTTTGGTTTAATAGCATTTGACAACTTCAGCCATATCTATCCTCTCACTTTCTCTTCCTGGAGACTTAAGACAAGTAGGAAGAAAACCAGGACCACAAACATCTAGATGAAAGTATCAAGGAGAAGAGATTGTTTAACAGTGTCAAGCTGCAGAGAGGTCAAGAAGGATGAGAACTGGGGCACTCTTAGGTGACTCAGTGGAGTGGCTCTCTAGAGTCAGGCCTGGAGATTGAAGGTATGGCTCAGGTACATTCTAGCTGTGTGACCCTGGACAAGTCACTTAACTCTAGTTATCCAACCCTACTATTCCTCTGTCCTAGAACCCATACTTGTATTCTAAACCAGAAAGGAAGGGTTTAGAAAAAGAAAGATGAGAATTGAGAAAAGGCCTTTAAGATCTAATAAATAAGCCAAGCCAAATGGAAGGAAGAATACTTTTAGTCTGCCTACCCTCACCCTTGCAATTCCTTTAGCCAGATCTAGAAATTGCATAAGATCCTATCCTGATATGGAAATCCAAGAAAATGTTAGAGTGAGTCATTTTCCCATCCCAGGTCAGCATAGGGAGGACAGTCAGTGCTCACTGGGGAACAGAATGTGGCCAAGAGGACACCTTGAAGAACAATCTGGTACAAGAAAGAGGCTATGTATCCAGGCAAAAGGAGGTCTCAAGATTCATACAGGGGAATGTTTTTATTAATGAAATGAGAAGACTAGAGGAAAAATTTTGGAAAAGAAAGTGCTATGGAAGAAAGGATTAGAAAAGAATTAATAGCTTGGCACAAGAAGTACAAAAGCAACCCAAGCAACAAACTCCCTGATAATTGGAAATGGAACCATTTGGACTTAATGGACCAAATGGAAAAGTATCTATATGAGATATTAAGAAATTTTAAAACAAAGACAAAATATTGAAAAAGTATAAGAAAATGTAAGATCTCTCATCATAAACCACCTTACTTAGAAAACAGATTGAGGAGAAAAAAACTTTAAGAATTATTGGACTACCTGAATGCCATGACCAATAAGATATTAAGAGATATTAGACATCTTTCAAGAAGATTTAAAACTATGCACAAGGTTCAGATAAAATTTCATCTTCTAAAGAAACTTTTCCTCATGACTTCCCTGTTTCCTATTTTTCCTGTCTAAATTAACTAGTTCTCCTCTGTGTAGCTTGTTTGTACATATTTATTTGCTTATTATTTCACCCATTAGATTGTGAGTTCCTTGAGAAGCAAGGATTAGTTTTTTGCCTTTTTCTTTTCTGAATCCCTAGCATTTAGCACAATGTCTGACACATAGAAAATGCTTATTAACTTACAGATCTCTTAGAACCAGAGGGTAAAAGGAAAATGAAAACTCCTAGGTTCCCTTAGTTTGAACTTCCAGGTCAAATAAAAAAATGTTGCAAGTAGCCAGAAAGAAAGAATTGAAGTGCCAAGGAGCCGCAGTTAGGATCACACATGATTTAGCAGCCATCACTACTGAGGAGCAGAGAGCTTGGAATATGGCATTTCAGAAGGCAACTTTATGGCTAAGAATAACTTACCCAGCAAAACTGAACATAATCATTTGGAGAAAAAAATGAATCCTTAATGAAACCGAGGACTTTCAAACATTTCTAATGAAAAGACCAGAACTACCTAGAAACTTTGAAATTTAAACACAGGAGTTAAGAAAAACATGGGAGCAGCTAGGTAGCTCAGTGGATTGATAGCCAGGCCTAGAGATAGGAAGTCCTAGGTTCAAATTTGGTCTCAGATACTTACTAGCTGTGTGACTCTGGGCAAGTCACTTAACCCCCATTGCCTAGCCCTTACCACTCTTCTACATTAGAACCAATACATAGTATTGATTCTAAGACAGAAGGTAAGGATTTTAAAAAAACAACAGAAAAAAAGGTAAATATGAACGAACAATAATAAGGGACTAAACAAGAACAAACTGCTTAAGATCAGTTATGGGGAAATACATGTGTTCCCTCTGAACCCTATTAATAGTCAGGGATCATAGAAGAAGTCTAATTAGACAAAAGACTTGGGAATGATTCCATTTGATCTTGATGATTTTAAAAAGAAGAATGGAGAGAGCAGAGAAGAGGAATATATAATGGAGAAGGATAAAATAGGGAAAATTTTTTCACGAAATCAAGATACTCTGATGTGTATTCAAACAAGCAGGAAGGAGTGGGAGGAGCAACTGACGGGAACCTCACTCTCATCTGAACTGGTCAAAAAGGGGAAGAATAAACCTACACATGCAGAGTTTGGCACAGAAATACATTTCACTCAATAGAAATAGAGAAAGAGGAGAAGGAAGAATTAGAGGGAGGGTTGATTAAGAGTGACATTCACTCCAAGAGTTCCACAAATATTTAGAACTTTTTTTTTTTAAGGTGGCAGTATAATAGTATACTGTTGTGGTGTATAAGAAATGATAGAAGTTAGTTTCAGAGAAACTTGGATTGACTTGCATGAAGTGATGCAGAGTGAAGTGAATATAACCAGAAAAATTTGTACAGTGACTATAATAAAATGAACCAACTTGGAAAGAATTAGCATCTCATTGCTATAATAATTAACCATGATTCCAGAGGACTAATGATGAAATGTGTTAACCTTACTTCCTGATAGAAGTGAAAGACTTGATGAGTACAGAGTGATTCACACACTCAAATACACATCTTTTGTATATGACCAATGCAGGTTTTTCTTTTCCTTGACTATAAGAATAAAAACAAATCTGGTAAACTTTAGAAGGAGCAATTTCATTTGAATGAAAGGTTGACAGCCAGACTGCAGGGAATTAAGAAAATAAGTACTAAAGGATATGGAGGCACCAATTATAGATGGTCTTCTCAAGAAGTTTAACCAAGAAAGAAAGGAAAGATAGCTAGCAATGATGGATAGAACAAGTGAAAGCTTCTTAAGAATAGGAGAGATATGAGAGTGTTTAGATAGCAGAGAAGCAGGCAAGTAGGTGGGGAAAGATTGAAGACCAGTGGGAGAATGAGTATAATTAAGAGGTCAGTCTCCTAGACAATATGGGATGTAATGAGTGTGAATGTAGAGAGGGGTTTGCTTTGGTAAGAACCTGATTTTTCACATAAGGTAGGCGTGAAAGCAGAGATATTGGGTAAGGTATCTGAGTGGTGTGAGATGAAGAAATGATAAAAGGAAGCTCTGGGCACTTGCTTTAATTTTGTCAGTGAAAAACGATGCAAAGTTTTCAGTTTAGAAAGTGGGCAAAAGAGGAGTAAGGAAGATTGAAAAAAAGTTTAGAAAAGTTTCTGTAAAGGCCAATTGATTAAGGTATTGTAAAAGTGCCTTGCTGCAGTCAGGAGGGTCCATTTGACATTATATATTATACATTTATAGTGGACCCAGTCTGCAAAGGATTTTTTCCTCCCTCCAGCCTTATGTGGCAACATATGAATAGGATTGAAGACTACTGACTGTTGGGGTAATCTAAGGTTGCTTGTGGCTTGGCAAGGCAAGATTAAGAAAAGGACAAGGGGCAAAGTACTCAAATCAGACTTTAGAATCTGTTTTTTTTTTTTTAATAGTATTTTATTTGATCATTTCCATGCATTATTCATTAAAGACAAAGATCATTTTCTTTTCCTCCCTCCCACCCCCCATAGCCGACGTGTGATTCCACTGGGTATCACACGTGTTCTTGATTCGAACCCATTGCCATGTTGTTAGTATTTGCATTAGGGTGTTCATTTAGAGTCTCCCCTCAGCCATTGTAGTCAGGCAGTTGCTTTTCCTCGGTGTTTCTACTCCCTCAGTTTGTCCTTTGCTTATGGATAGTGTTTTTTCTCCTAGATCCCTGCAGATTGTTCAGGGACATTACACTACCACTAATGGAGAAGTCCATTACGTTCGGTTATACCACAGTGTATTAGTCTCTGTGTACAATGTTCTCCTGGTTCTGCTCCTCTCGCTCTGCATCACTTCCTGGAGGTCGTTCCAGTCTCCATGGAATTCCTCCACTTTATTATTCCTTTTAGCACAATAGTAGTATTCCATCACCAACATATACCACAATTTGTTCAGCCATTCCCCAATTGATGGGCATCCCCTCGTTTTCCAATTTTTGGCCTAGAATCTGTTTTTTAAAGAGTTAAGCCAAGCATATTTCCTCTTTTCAGTGAGAGCAAAAAGTTTTTTATTGTGCTATTGCTTTCACTAAAAATATTAATATTTTTAATGAGAGCAAAAGGTTTTTTGGACCTAATAAAATGTTTTCAGAATACTTAATCTTAATCAAATTTTTAGATGTCTATTTTAATGTAAATTTCACAATATATTGAATTATCAGTATTATTAAATGTGATATAATTTATACATATGTTGATGATGTTTTCAAAATGTTTGGGGAATGCAAAAATAATCTGAAAAACTTCAAAATCAGAAAAGAGCAAATGGATATTCAGAAAGAGATATAGTTTATTAGGGCAGTTTTGTTACTATCATATTAAAATTTACACATACTTAACTTCACATGAATAATTGGCATATTGCTTGCCTTCTTAAGGGATGATGGAGTGAGAGTGAAAGGTAGAATTTGGAACTCAAAATTTTTTAAAATGTCAAATTTACATGCAATTGGGAGATATTTAACAGAATAAAAATATATTTTATTAAAACCTTCCATCTTAAAATTGATACTATGTATTAGTTCCAGGGCAGAAGAGTGGTAAGGACTAGGCAGTGGGGGTGAAGTGACTTGCCCAGAGTCACACAGCAAGGAAGTGTCTGAGGCCCGATTTGAACCTAGGACCTCCCATCTCTTGGCCTGGCTCTCAATCCACTGAGCCACCCAGCTGCTGCAATAAAATTATATTTTAGAATTTTAGCTTGTACTTAAAAAAAAAAAACACAACTATATGCAACAAGAAAATAACTTATTAAAAATCTATTCTTTGTTTATCAAAATGCTTATTTTTTTCAAATGTACAATAAAAAAAGAGAATTAAAGTTTTAAGTCTGGAGATTTAGTCTTAGAGAATAAGAGGAAAAGGAATAGTTATTAAATGATGACATATCTAATTCTGAGTTATGATGGCATATAAAATATTTTGCCTCTGATTCACCTATTTAAGTAGTTCATGAGTAATTATTTCTGTATAATTTTACCAACTGATACTTGAAGCCAGTATGAGTTGTATAAATGTACTGTTGTTATTTAGTACAATGATTTAATCTTAAATCACTGTACTAACTGGACAGAAAATAGGTGGGTTCTCCATTGATTTAGTGACTTTTGTAGTTCCTGTTCATAAAGTGCCATCACTGAATCAATAACTGAGAGCAGACCTAACACTTTGAGGTCAGGGTATAAGTGGTAATGATATCAATGAGGAATTCAGATTGAATAGTAGGAATGGATATAAATATGCATAGAGTTCAGAAGTGTTTCCCTTTGTGGGACATTACTTCAGTTGGATCATGACTCAGCCTGCTTTCCTGCTTTGCCAACAACTCAGACTTTCATAGTTCTATATCTTATGAAACAAGAGGAAAAGGAAAATGAAATAATTAAATCCAAGAGGTATACTTCTTTTTCTAGTGTTAGTGAGTGCTGAATATTTCTTACTTTTAAGGTGATGCAAAGTAACCAGGCTAACCTATACTAGTAAATATTAATATATGTAAACTTTAAATATAATTTTGAATTAAGGTAAAAACTATATATGAATACTATATATACACATATGTATAGTATGTGTAGTTTAAAATTTAATTCTGAATTTGATGGATACCTCACAAGAGAATGTTTTTGATATACAGTATAGAATAGAGAAGGAATTATTTTTTATTATTTTGTGATGGTGTTCTTTATATTGTTGTCATTACTTTGTTCTGTTTATTTCACTCTGCATCAGTTCATATAGTCTTTCCATGCCTTCTTTGTATTCCTTTTTTGTTTTATAGCACAATAATATTCTGTTGTATTCATGTACCTACAGTTTGTTTAGCCATTCATTCCTCTGACTGGTGAGCAGCTATTTTATTTCCAATTCTTTGCTACCAAAAAAAGTGCTGCTGTAAATATCTTTGGTGTATAAAGAGCTTTTCTCTTATTAATGACTTCTCTTAGTAGTGGAATTCTAGTTCAAAAGGTGGGAATATTCTAATTATTTTTATTTGTATGTATTTAAATGTCCCATAGAGATCTTAAATGTAACATGTTGGAGGGTATCACCATTCTCCCAGTCTCTCAGGTTTGTAACTCAGGTGCTATCCTTGACTCCTTACTGAAACTCCCATATCTAGTCTGTTGCCAAGACCTGTCAACTTTACCTATATAACATCTCCTAAATGCTCCCTCTGTCTTCTGACACTGCCACCACATCGAACTACTCCAAGAACCTGCTAGCTGGTTGCTATGAGTCTCTTCCTACTCCAGTTCAATCTACTCAGCTGGCAGAGTGAACTTCCTGCGGAGAGGAGGGCTGACCATGTTATTCCCCACCTTTTGCTCTGTAAACTCTAGGGGCTCTCTATCACCTCCAGAATCAAGTATAACATTCTCAGACCTTTGAAGCCCTTTAGAACTTTGTATGTGTCTGTCTCCCCCCCCCCCCCCCAATCTTCCCAGTCTTCTTATACTTCTCCAGGTACTGAGATACATTGACCCTGACCTCTTTGCTGTGCCTTGTAGAAGACACTGTCTCCCGACTCAAGCGTTTTCACTTGGTGTCCTCCATGCACGGAATAAGCTCCCTCCTCAATTTCTGCCTTCTAGCTTTCTTCAAGTCCCAGATAAAATTCCACCTTCTCTATCAAGCCTTTCCCAATTTCTCTTCATTCTAATGCTTCCCTCTATTAATTATTTTCAACTTTTGTCCTGTATGTAGCTTGCTTGTACCTAGTTGTTTGCGTCTTATCTCCATCATTAGGCTATGAGATCCTTGAGAGCAAAGATTGTCTTTTACCTTTCTTTTTACTCCTAACACTCAGTCACATAATACACTTAATTTTTATTCACTACCCAACATGTTAGATGCATTAGAGCAGGGATCTCCAAACTCTTTACACAGAGGGCTATTCACTGTCCCTCAGATTGTTGGAGGGCTGGACTATTAAAAAAAAACCCAACAAAAAACTATGAACAAATTTGTATACTGCTGTCTGGGATAGTGGAGGCTGCAGCGCTGACCGTGATGGGCCTGTCACATCTTGCACAGGCTCATCACCACCACCACTATACCAGGCAGCAGCATACACAGTGTGGAATCCCCTCCCCCAGATCACCATTCACCATGCTGACATCTTCTGTTGTGCAGCCACATAATCCTTTGTGTGGCACCTTGTTCTCATTCATTTACTCTCAGAACAAGGCACCACGCAAAGGATTATGCCACCAGAACTAGTATTGTATGTGAGTGACGCCATGCTTTGCGGCACTGCCACATACAGTGCTCCTCTCACTGACCATCGATGAAAGAGGTGCCCCTTCTGGAAGTGTGGTGGGGGCTGGATAAATGGCCTCAGGTGATCACAGTTTGGGGACCTCTGCATTAGAGGCTTTAGAAAAAAGATTCAACTTGCTAACAACTATCAATAACTAATCCAAATGTTTTTTTCCAAGAAGAGATTATCTTTCATTTGTAATTTTTTTGGAGTATTAGATGGGATCTTGTTCTTGAAATTCTGAACATTCCTTGTAACGTGACAGTGATGTGAATGTGAATGCCCAAGGCCCAGAAGGAAGAGAACCTAGGTTTGATTTCTGTATGACCTTGAGATGATTGTCTGTAGAGGATCTGTGAATTTTTGTTCAAGGCTCTTCACAAATGCATAGTACAACTTTCTTCCTCCAGACATGGGCTTGATCAGTAGTTGCATTAAGTTACCCAGCTTTCTAATGAGGAACTTTTCTGAAATGAGCTGGGCTGATCCTTGGAGGAGGAGAAGTATCACATGGCCTGTCACCATACCTCAACTCCAACCTTTTCTTTTTAATGGAATCTGCCAATGCCTGTGCACCAAAGTCAGGTTCACCTCTATTCTAAGCCACAATAAAGTATTGGAGTAGGACCTTGGTGGGGTGGATTTCCTGCAAAAATAACAAAATGGTTGCTTCTTCCATCTTATTTTGAGGCATATGGAGTTTGAAGCTGTTTTGTAGTGAATTATTATCCCCAAAGGTACAAAGTCATCACTAATCATTCCCTTTTTTTCCTTGAAGATCCCTAGGGATTTTGGCAGAGTGGACAGCCTCTTGTCTTTTAATGTTTCAAAAACTGATGTGATGATTAAACCTCCTGAAGTGGTAAGGGGCAGCAGAAAGACCCTAAGAGATGTTGAAATGGAGAAGAGTTAGTAATTGTCTTGGGCACATGAAATCAGAAGGGGAAGTGGAACTGCAGAGATGGCTTTGAGATCTAATAGTTGCAGTTTTTCTGGATTTATTTTGGCTTTCTAGACTTGTAAAATGCTGGTTGAGGTTCTAAGGACTGAGATGTTCTACTCTGCTCTAAGGCCTGCTCACATTGCAGTGTTTGAGAGAGGAGTTTTCTCCTTTTGACTCTGATAATCATAGTGTGAACAGCCTGTAAATTCCATAGGGTCTTTCAGCTTTCTGTGGTGCTGCCCGTAGGAGGGGCCAGCTCCAGTTTAAGGCTCCGTATTTGTCACAGTCAGCTCTGTTTTCTACTACAAAAAGGCAGGCCAATTTGAGGGAAAGAGATATCTACTTGGTAATACATATATAACTCATTGGAATTGTTTGTTGGCTTCAGGATGGGGAAGAGAAAGAACATGAAGCATGCTAACTGTGGAAAAAAACTTAAACATAAATAAACAAAAAAAACCCCAGATAAATAAAAGAAAAGAAAAGAAATATCTACTTCCTTCTAGTAAATATGGAGTTATAAAGTAGCAAGGAAAGCCACAGTGTAGGGTTTAAGTTGAAAACTAGAAAATGCTTTATCCACATCAGAATCGAACTGACTAGAAGAGTAGCCTCTCAGTAGCCAATTAATTGCTTGTAGAGTCTGTAATCCTTTTTAGGGAATGTAGGCTCAGGGCCAATCTTGAGTTCTATATTCTATTCTATCCTTAATTCAGGATCAGTTTTCTACCCTCTGTTTTTCTCTCAGTGAAATAGAGATTATGCTTGTTCTCTGAGTGACAGCATTAAAGAACTGTCTTTGGAGTCCCGAGGATCTAAATTCAATCCCACTTAAACACATGCTGGCATGTGACACTGGGATAGAGCACTTTATCTCTCAGTTCCCTAGGCAGCTTTCTAACACTGTGAGGTTCCAAGCAGGTATCCATTGGTATTGGGAGAGGGAATTTTCTATAGTAATGGAACCACAGGCCTGGGCTCTCTCTCCATCCTAACCCCCTTTTGTTGTTGTTCAGTAGTTTCAGATTCTTCTGTGACCTTTGGCAAAGATATTGGAGTGGTCTGCCATTTCCTTCCCTATTTCATTTGACAGATGAGGAAACTTAGGCAAACTGGGTTAAGTGACTTGCCTAGGATAATACAGCTAGGAAACGTCTGAGGTGATATTTGAACCAAGGTCCTCTTGACTTGCAGGCCTGCTGCTCTATTGACTGTATGACCTACCTGTCCCCTTTTCTTACTTTGGTAACTTTGGTTCAAGTCTCCTTTACCTCTCTGGGCCTCAGTTTTGTCACCTGTTAATTGAGGCTGCGTTAGATTGCATTTAAGATCCATTCCAGCCCCAAATCCATGATATTGTGGTGCTTTCCAGTTAGGACTTTTTTTGGACTAGATGAGACTGCTAAATGTTATTTTAAGGTGCTAGGAATCAGAAAGCAAAACAGACCAGAAATATGGGAAAGCTCTGCCTTCTCCCAATTTAGTAACACTGGTTAGTGCCCTCTGTATTCATGATGATATGTAGTACATCTGTTTCTGTTCTCTCCCACTTTATAATGTGTTATTTCTAAGCTCATTTATCTTGTAGAGATTTTTCATTAAGAGCTAGATTTGAGGAGGAAGCTAAGTAATTAACATTTAGCTAGATATAATGCAAACATTTTTGAACTAATGAAGCAGTTTTAAAAGGATTTCAACACTTTTGACATTGTTTACATCTATTTCTTCTGATTTCAGCCTAGACCTACTTGGGCACCTATGAAACCAGTTCATGAATCCTCCAAACATGCCAGTATTTGCTAGTGTACAACAAAGAAAAACCATAGTACAGATGGATGGGCACTTAGACGATTTCACAGCATCAGCTTTTGTGTTGTTTGCAGTCTAAACCTGCATACTCAGCTCTCTAATGACTTTTTTTATTTCCTTTCTTTTATAGGAGTATATTTGCCCCAGATGTGAATCAGGCTTTATTGAAGAAGTGACTGATGATTCCAGGTATTGTACAAGCTCATGAATAAATCAGACATCATATTGTCAATTATCTTTCTCAACACTGGTTGAATGAATTGGAGTAAATTTGTTTCTCTCACTGTTTTAAGTAAAGACTTGGGTATTTGTGAAAGGGATGGCATGGGTGGGGGGAAGGGAGAAATGGTGAAAGGGTTAGCAATTGTTTTGAGGCAGCTAGGTGGCTCACAGGAGAGAGCACTAGGCCTGGAGTCAAGAAGACCTGAGCTCAAATCTATCCTCGGACACTTAGTAGCTGTTTGACCCTGGGCAAGGCACTTGACCTCTGTTTGCCTGAGTTTCCTCAACTGTGAAATAGAATTGAAAATGGCATCTACCTCATAGGGCTCTTAAGAGAATCTAATGAGCTAATATTTGTAATACGTTTGGCACAGTGCCTGGCATATAGAAGGTACTATATAAATACTTATTCCCTTCCTTTCCTCTAGTCATAGGAAAATGGCATTTTCTGGGAAGTCCTTATTTTTACACTATTTAGAGTTTTGAGTTGATTATCATTTAGTTCCTATGGTTCTAGCATGCTTTCAGATTTATGATAATCTGTCCTGTTGTCTGAGAGCCAAGTGACTGTGCTATATCAAGGGTGAGTAATTTCTGGCAAGGATAACTAGCTTCACGTATTCTTGGTAGCCTTATTTATGAAGAACAGAGTTCTCTTTACTTTGAAGAAGAAGCAATGTTTTCCTTTGATATCTTATAGGTGTGCTTCATTGAGAATGGGATCAAATTAATGCCAGTTTGGTCAGGGGAAGAAATTTCCATTTCTAATCCCTGAAAGAAGGGTTGACTAATTAAGTTTGAGGAGACGTTTATTTAATGGTCACTGCCCTTCTGTGGTAGACCAGGTGGAAATTGATTGAAAGGGGAATAATAATGCCAGTCTTTTAGGGTTTTAATATCTTAGGAACATGCACTTTAAAAAAAAAATATTAATAGAACTGTTTCACCTTGAGTGAAATTGTCTCAAGGACATGCTCTTTTAAAACTCAGCATAATTAGAAATTGGTTATTTTAGGATAAAGTAGTCATTGATGATGAGATAGTTGGATTAGTGGCTCTCTCCAGGTATGTAAACAAGATGGTGTATTCCAACCTATTTCCTTGGAGTCCTGAAGAACCTTAATTTGTGCTCTTGATGGTTCATAGTACAGGGGACCAGCTCTGTGATTTCTTCCTGGTCTAGGCAGCTCTTAATGAAGACACTTGGTTCCACAAAGCAAGTTGCCACCTTCTCTGTAGCCTGTAGTTGGAGAGAGTCACCTTGAGCACAAAGAGAGGTTGAGACATCTTCAGGGTAATGCTATCTGGATGTGTTGAAGGCAGAACTGGAACTCAAAGCTTCCTGGCTTGGAGGCGAGTTCACAGACTACTATAACACATGTCTCTCAGGGCTAATGAGAGTTGTTAATTCCCTTACTGTTGCTATTGGCAGAAATTAAAGTTGAAAGCTCCCTCCAAACCCAGGGGAAGTTACCACCTTACAGTATGTATGGTGTTGTTTTGTTTTAACTAATGAGTGGAGATTGTGTGCCTAAATAAATCAGAGCTTCTGACCTTGTCCTTTGTCCATTTGATGCATGAGTTCAATTTAGAACAGATCTACAGTTTCACTGTTCCCATATCTAGAATTCTGAGGCAGCAGCTTCAGCACTAAACCTGCATTCTGGCATGACGTCAGCAAAGCGTGTGGGCAGCATGTTAACTTGGGCTGACGTGCTGTTTGTATGCCATATGTATCCAATGCTTATTTCAGATACTTGTGTCTTGCATGCATTAAAGCCATATCAACTAATGATATTATTAGGAAGTGGGCTTCATTGCTTCAAGTTTTTTTTTAAACATTTAAGTTAATTTTTTAAACCTTCATTGGCAAATGTCCACACTAAAGAGGGCAGTGAAAGCAGAGTTTAGCATGACAGTACAAGTGAAAGGAAGAGTTCTCTGATTCTTTTTTTTTTTTTAAACCCTTACCTTCTGTCTTGGAGACTCCAAGGCAGAAGAGTGGTAAGGGCTAGGCATTGGGGGTTAAGTGACTTACCCAGGGTCACACAGCTGGGAAGTGTCTGAGGCCAGATTTGAACCAGGACCTCCCATGGCCTGGTGCTCCATCCACTGAGCCACCCAGCTGCCCCCAAGAGTTCTCTGATTCTTATGGCTCTGTCTTCTCTTAACTTTACAATGCTTCCCATTTTTCACATTGTAAATGAAATGTAAAGCACTACAGTCACTGCTGTACTCAAAAACTGCTGAAATGTCAGATATTGGGGCTCCAGAAAGGCATCTGTATTTGTTGTAGACAAGGCCTTTTTCTAGGTTGGGAAGCTTTTGGAGTAAGAATGGATTAAAGGTCACAGATCTTACTCGTTTGTAAATATTTGACTAGGTAACAGCAATGACCTTTTCTTTCTCTAACCTGTCTTTTTAAACACCCTTGCTTTGTACAAAGTCATTTGAAAGATCTTTATAATTGTTAAAAAAAAAAAGATCCCATGTTTAAAAAAAACAACTACAGTTTTAATCATGAAGCTTCACTAAGATTTTTTGGGAAACCCTTGATACAGTTTTATTTTCAGAGAGGCATGAAAATTAATTTAGTCATTTTTACTAGAGATGTGCAGGGATATTGGGCCTGTGGGATACTTAAAGTACGTTAACTTTTGAAAGACATTTTCCTGTGGTCAAGTAGCATTTCATATGTATTTTTATATTCTATATTTGGTGATTAAAACATGTAATGATTTTATATTTCTAGTCTGGTGCTTCATTGACTCAAACTTGCCATGTGTCTAGGGAAGGTTGGCATGTTGGACATTGCTCTCCCAATAAGGGGATAGATCTTTAGGTGCTAACCTCTTATTAGTAAGTCAGCAAGTTCTGTTCTTAAAACTATTGAGTCCTGTTCATTACATTATTTATTTTCAAAGAAAGGTCTATTTAAAAGTATGTGATAAAGACTCATCTCTTTGCAGTGGTTTTGGGGCAGTACTTCCTGAAGAAAGGAAGGAAAAGACAGATAATGACTTTTTGAAGGGGCTGAGACTGATGAGCATTATATAAGAATAAGAGCCTCTGATTTTTCTTCCTGATAGGAGGTGGACTGGGGAGGGATGTTAATAGCAAGGAGTGGGTGACCGGTTGTGGAAAAAAAGTATGTAGACTTTTTTTAAGGAGAAGTAAATTCCATATTGATGAAGTTGTTGACTAAGCATGTTCTTCAGCTTCTAATCAGCAAATAAAAAATTGTATCCTAGGAAGCTTCAGCTCTTGTCCATCACTTTTATGTATAATCTGACCTGTTAGTGAGCTTAGGAGTTGATGGAGCTTGGTGTGGCAGTGCTGAAAGTGAAGCTGTGGGTTGGGTGTTTTGGTCAGATAGAACTTTGAGGATAGAAAGTACAGGTTGTCTGGCTGATTGACTGATGGAGGATGTATGTTGTGAAGAAGTCATCTTAAGAAGCTGCTGTTTCCAGCCAGTGATTTAAATTTTTTTTAAAAAATTAATTAATTAATTTAGAAGATTTTCCCATGGTTATGATTCATGTTCTTTCCGTCCTTTCCTCTTTTCCCCTCCCTTAGCCTATGAGTAATTCTACTGGGTTTTACATGTATCGTTGATCAAGACCTATTTCCATATTATTAATGTTTGCAATTGGGTGATCGTTTAGAATCTATATCCCCATTCATATCCCCAATGAACCATGTGACCAAGCAAATCTTTTTTTTTTTATATATCTACTCCCACAGTTCTTCCTCTGGATGTGGATAGTGTTTTTACTTATGAGTCCCTCAGAATTGTCCTGAATCATTGCATTGCTGCTAGTAAAGAAGTCCATTACATTTGATTGTGCCGCAGTGTATCAGTCTCTGTATACAGTGTTCTCCTGGTTTTGCTCCTTTCATGCTGTGTCAATTCCTGGAGGTTGTTCCAGTCCCCATGGAATTCCTCCACTTTATTATTCCTTTTAGCACAATAGTACTCCATCACCAACATATACCACAATTTGTTTAGCCATTCCCCAATCAAAGGGCATCCCCTCATTTTCCAATTTTTGGCCACCACAAAGCGTGGCTATGAATATTCTTGTACAAGTCTTTTTCCTTATTATCTCTTTGGGGTACAAACTCAGCAGTGGTATCAGCTAGTGATTTCTTGCCAGGAAAATAAAGAGGTGTTAGGCAGCTTCCTTTGCAGCATGCACAGTGCATCCTTTCCTTTGATCCAAGGATTATGGATATTAGTACTTGAATGAAAATTTCTCTGTTGATTAGACAGTCATAGAGTAGGATGAACTACTCTAAGTAGTGTTAGTTCCAGCCATAGTCTTGATTATTGCTGCCCAAGATCTTGTTTGCCCTACTAGTGAGCAGGTGTTTTTAGTGGCACATAGTTGAGAATGTGACATGGGCAATGGGTTTTTTTTTTCCTTCTCTATTTTGTGTAAAGGAAAACTTAAATTGCATTGCTTGGCAATGTATTTTCCCCCTTCCCCCTTATCCTTTGGCTTCACATTGATTTTTCTGTTTGTTGTACTGACATTAATTTGTTTGGTTTGTTTTCTTTGACAATAACCAACATTCCAGCTCCTTGTTATTTTGTGGTTGTCATGTGGTGATTTTTTTTCTTTATCAGGCTTTTGCTCTCATGTGTCCCAGTCTATATTTAGCTTCTAGGAGAGGAACTTATTTCTGGGAATGGGATCACTACTCACTCTTGTTTCCCCTTAGTTTTTTAGATAGTGGTGGCAGCGGGATAGACGACAACACTTCTACGCAGTTTGCAGAGGTAAGTTTTACTTTGATGGTAGGAGTTTCTTGAGCAGCTTGCCTGAATCAAAACTTGAGCCAAAATTCAGTTCATAGTAGAGCAAACAGCAGTGTGTTAATGAAAAATAGAGGCAGGATATGGCCTGTTTGAGAGCCAAACTTGGCTTTAGGTGGCTGGAGCTTTGCATGAATTTCAGTAAAAACTCCATTTCAAAGAGAGTATCTTAGCCCTGAGACATACCATTAGAGACCAGTCTGGGTTTAATTGTTAATTTTCTTACTGTCTTATTTTTTTTTCTGTGTTATACAGAGTATTTAAAAAAATATTAGTGTAGTTTTAACTTTAATTGCTTTAAAGCCACACTAAGACTTTTGGGATATCCTATCTGGTATGAGAATAATGTTTTGAATTGGCAATGTCAAAGCTCTCCCTCAACATAAGTCAGTATTTCCCATAACACATTTTGGCAGGAAGCAGGCTGCTTGTTTTGTGTAGGGATGCTGGGTTTTAGCCCCCAGATCACATGTTAATTGTCAGAGTTGAAATTTGGGAGGGAAATAAGGATGGGGCATTTTGAGGTTGTTCAGGTCTCCAGATGGTTTTTCACATGTCTGATTATGCATCCCTGTTATAAAAAGGAACTCTATTGTAACTTGAAAATAAGAGGTCACTCTATATGTTTGTGTATTATTTAATATTTAAATGTTTAGTAATTCTCCTTGTACCTTCCCCTATTGCCATGAAATCTCTTCTTTGCACCCACTTTTTTATTCAGTTACCATCTCACAGGCTAACCTAACCTGCAAAATCCTGTATAGCCTTTGATCCTTTGTAGATCATAAAATTGTGATTTCCATATAGAAGTAGGAAAAATTAAGATTTATTTTAAATAAAGAATTCCTCTGTAATTGTGTTCCACAGTATGCTTCTTGAGTGGCTAGAAAGTTCATTTCTGAGTTTCACATTTTAGGAGGGAGAATGATTACATGAATCATTCAAAAGAGAATCAAGGGGATTTGAAATGATATGAGGATCTACTAAAGTAACTGGGTATATTTAGCCTAAAAAAAAAATCCTTGGAGTAGGGGGCTGGCAGAAACATGATAATTTTTAAATATTTCAAAGGTTATCATGTGAAAGAGGTTTAGGTTTGCTCTGCTTAGCTCCCAAAGGCTAGAAAGTAGGACAGTTAGATGGAGGTTGTAAAGAATTGGATTTTGGTTCAATACAAGGAAGAATTTCATAAACATTTTTCAAGAAATGGAATGGATTGTCTAATGAAATAGTGAGTTCTCTGTCACTGTTGGTGTTGAAGAAGGAACTGAATCATCACTTTTGTGGGGGATGGTGTAGAGGGACTTCATTCTTTCAGTGAGTGGTAGAGTATGTAACCTTTGGGGTCTCTTCCCACTTTAAGGTTAAATGATTGATAAACACTAACCGGTGCAACTGTTTGAATGCACTTTTATAAAGTGGCCTCGGTGGATATCGGAGCCTCCAAGTGGTGAGTGAGCAGAATAGTAACATTTAAAAAAAACCCTCAGTTCTACTTAGGAAATCGTGGCTTCAGATTCATAAATGTAAGTAACTCAAGAACAAAGTCCAAAAACTCCACCTCTTTGTTCGAACCATGTCTGATTTTAAGAGGACATTGCTAACATTTATGTAACACTTCAAGGTTTACAAAGCATTACACATATTATCTCATTTGATCCCTAAGACAACTCTGGGAATCAGATATTCTACTTATTCCCCATTTAAAGGGGAGGCAGTCAAAACTGAAAAAGGTTTATTGACCTGATCAGGATCACATAGCTGGTGTCTACAGTAGGATTTGAACTCTGGTCTTCTTGACTCCAAAGTCTAGCACTGCACCACTCTGTTCTTTGATATCAGATTACCTTCTAAATGTCCAGTCTGAATGTCATTGAATACCACAAGGCTTGGCACCAAATGGGAGCATAACAAATGCTTATTGACAGACTGACTGAATTCCCTAGGTTCAAATATCTAGAAGGATCCTGTCCTTTGTCAGTTCTTTTTTAGTCTCTGTTGTTGTTGCCTTGGGAGGAGAAAAGCTGAATTAATGGATTTGGTGATCCTTCTTCACCTTCCACCTTCACAGTATCCTACAGTTAGTTGTTAGGCCCAGAAGACTCCTTGAACTTTTGTCTCCTTTATCATCAATCACTTTTGATAATACAGGTTATGAAGTCAGTTGCTGTTTATATAGGAGGTAGAAGACATTTCATCTAGTTTTTTTCTCCTTTCCCTTACTTTCCTTTTTTAATCTTACTCTTGGGATAAATAGGAACAGATTGGTCTGCCAGGTGAGCAGGCATGATTCAGACAAACCAGGAGAGACACTTGTGAGTAAGGAGATTATATCTGTGAGTCAGTTTCCCAACTATAGTAATGCTAGATTTGAAATTGGAGCATTAGCTCCCTCTCTAGTGGGAACAGGATTATGCTGTTTCTCATAGTCTGTGGTGTTTGGTCCTATGATCTTAAGGCACTGATAAAATTGCCCTGGGACATTTGATTCCCCTGTTCAGTTATGCTCTTTTCCCCCATAATTTAGTCCTTCCCTGGGGTTCTGGGATTTCTTTGCCATCATTTCCAAAAAACTTAAGGCACCCAGATAAGACTATAAAAGGGATTTCTCCCTTCCTGCACCTTCAACAACTAAGTTGTTTTTTTTTTTATCAGATAACTACTCTGTGCTTTGCATTACTCTACTAGGTAAAATGGAAGAGAGTTTCTACTGACGTGTTTATAAGAATACTTTGGGAGTAGTGCTGGGAGGTGGGGCTGGAAGACCCTATGCATTTAGAGAATTTAAATGCTAATTGTATAGTAGTGAGATCTAAAGTAGAGTAGGGAAAAGGGAGCTTGGACTTTGTCTTCTGGGAAGATTTCTTGGGAGAAGTGTTTAACTAGGTCTTGAACTGAACCGTGGCAAGAGAAGTTTGTTTTATGTTGTTTAAATTCATACTTCTTTGGAAAAAAATTGAATATAGACCTAAAATTTATTTTTATTTTCTGTCTTTCAGGACAGGGATTCTTAACTTTTATTTGTGTCATGGGCACCTTTAGCAATCTGGTGAAATCTATGGACATTTCAGAATGTCATTAACTACATAAATTAAAACACACAGGATTGCAAAGAAAACTAACTATTGATATTGAAATTGATATTGAAAACTAATGATATTGAAATACAATTCCTTTAAAAAAAAACAGCCAAGTTTATGGACCCCAGATTAAGAGAGAGATGTAAGATAAGTTCTGGGGCCCACCTTTAGTCTAACCTTGCAGTGGTTCCCCTCCTTCCCCCCAGCAAGAGGTGATTGTTATGAAGTGTTCATGTATAGTAGCATATTATAGGATAGTAATTTGCCCCTTCACATAACACATAAACATATTACTGTTAATAAAACCAGCTTTGAATTTTTAAGAGAAGGGAAAAATCTTTTAGATGAAAGGCAGTATTTGAGAAGTATATGAGGAATAATGGAGGGTGGCCAGAAGTACCATCACTTTATAGGGGTTTGGGAGACCAGAGGAGACTGTACTGAGTTTTTTGTTTTATGTCTCATTCTGGATGACTGATGAAAAAGAATCTTAGGGAATTAAGCCCGTAGCTACATGTCAGCATTGTCAGTGTCCTGAAAGTGGCTGACTGTATTTGTATGCCAGAGAGAAATAGAAACCAAGTCTCTTGGATCTGATCATTGTATTGTTTCAGAGCCAAAGTGGCTATTAATCTTCCTAAGCTATAGGATAGATACCTTTAGAGATGATCAGAAGAGGGAAGGGCATCCTGTGAGTTCTAGGGACCTTTGGACAGAACTTGATATAATGGATTCTAACATATTTTCTTATTGCCTAGGCTAAGGTTGGTGATTTTTTTTTTTTAGATTTTAGATTTTTAGAGATTACATGCCCAAACTACACCTTTAGGCTGCCTATGAGCCAAGGAAGTGCTGGCATTGGGCTGCTGGGTAAGAGGGGTGGGGCATGCAAAAAATGTCCTCAGGTGTAGTGGAGAGGGGGAAGGGAGCAGCCCCCTCTGGTATGCAGGAGCACTTGGGTCATATCTTCCACAACACAGACCTAGGCTTTACAGGTCAGGAGAGAGTATGGGTTAAAGGGTATGCTATCCACAACCGGTCTATGAGTGAGCAGAGTACACATACTAGTGAAGATTCTTGAGGGAAATAATAAAAGTAATGGAAGTTTAGAATTGGAAGACATGTAAGAGTTCATTTAGTCTGACTGCTGTCTAAAAAAACTACAAGTAGTCATGCAGCCCCTGCTCAAAGGATTCCAGTGGTGAAGAAATTGAGGCTTGGAGAGATTAGTGTCTTGCCCAAGGCCACAAAGTAGTGAAAGTTGAACCCAGGTCTTCTGACTTAAACCTTTTAGGAAGCTTTTCTTTATAGAAGAAATTGACCCTTCTACACAGTAGATTTCCAATATTTTAAAGATCATCAATGCCTTCCTTTCCCTCAGTCTTTTCCAGATTCTTCAGTTGTCTTCCTAGGATATGAGTCCTAATTGAATCATTTCTCTCCAACTAGATGGCATCTTGTCATGTTACTCCAGATATAATCTAGTTATATTATAGTCTCTTTCCCTCTGCTCTTGGCACTGTGCTTCTATGAACATATCCTGAGTTATACAGGTGTTAGCTCTTTGGCTTGTCACTTCACATTATTGACTCATTGAGTTCTGAAATCCAACAGAACCCTTGGATATTTTTTCATATAAACTGTTCTCTAGCCATATCTCTCCCATCATACACTTGTTCAGTTGACTTTTTGAAGTCAAATTGTAAGACTTGACATTTATTACTGTTTAGTTTCATCCTACTAACATTTTCCCACCAGCACATAAAAAACATATGGGATTCTAATTCTTTAATCCAGTTTCATTAAGTAATATGTAACTGTGCCATCTGTAAATTTGTTACTTACTTGAGATCCATGCCTTTATACAAGTCACTGACAAAAATTAGCCAAAAGGGGCCATGTGCAAAGTCCTAGGTATAATATGTTGCTCAGTGAGAACTTGGAGGGACATTTAAAGAAATTTTGTGCTACTCAAAATCTTCTTAGAAAAGTACTTGGGTAAGCTTGAAAATGAAATTTTTGGTTCTTTAACTAGGGGGTGGAGGATGATAAGTTTTCTGTTCCAAGTCACAATATTTCTTGGTCAGGGAAAATCCTGTAACATTTTGTAACTGAGGGGTTTTCTGACTTTTTTCCCCCATGTTTTTAAGATTGTAATTCTAGTGGATGTCACCTTATGTTATGCTATTCCATGCAGTTGCAAAACTTTTGTCCCATGCTAGAGAGTAATTTCTTGTTACTTTTGAACTTAGACACCATGGAGGGAACTGTTCAAGGAATTCCACTTCCCCTTGAGGACAAGTGAAGTTGAGGACAAGTAAAGTTCAAATGTATTTGCTGAAATTCCAAGACAGTGAGAACTTAAAAGTTCTGGCCTCCTCTTTCAGACTAGAAGCTAGTGATCCTTGATATCCCCAGGTTTGAGTTGTTATTTGAAAAGGAAAGGAAAACTGGGTCAACTTAAACTGATATTAGCTCAGCTGAATGTGAAACTGTTAGTCCCACAATTATTATGGAGAATAATTCTCAGAGTGAGTGAGAGTTGGAGTGCATGCCCCTGCTATTTACAGCTCAATGTATAGAGTTCAGGGCTCAGAGTCAGGAAGATCTGAGTTCAAATGTAGCCTTAGACATTTATTAGTTGTGTGACCCTGGCAAGTCACTTAACCTCTTTTTCCCTTAAACTACCAGAATAGGAAATGGCAAACTACTCCAGTGTCTCTGCCAAGAAAATCTCATGAATAGAATTGGCCTGCTATGGTTCCCCTAAGTGTCCCTTCACCCCAGAGGGCTCATAGGTAGATTTCAGAGGGTCTGTGAACTTGGATGGGGGAAAAGACACCATCTTTAGGTTCATTAACCTCTAACTGAAATTAAGCATTTCCTTCAATCCTTTAAAGACATTATTCTGAGAAAGGGTTCATAGACTTCTCCAGACTAGTCCATGACACAAGAAGTTAAGAGTTCCTAAGCTAGAAGATACTTTCTGGAGAAGATTAGAGACTGAAATAGATTTGTTTTAGGAATCAGACCTCTGTGTGTGTGTATACGCTTGTATGTGCCTGCTTGCAAGCTGAATGGAGTAGAAATTGCTGGATATGAGACATGCAGAGGATATTCCATATAGTATGATATGTATCTATATGTTCTGGTCCCCAAATCCTATTGTACTATGGCCAGATTGATGAAGAGCTTCTCCAGATTTAGCTGGACTGGTTCTCTGGCAACAGAAATGAGTCCACCCTGGGGCCCATTCTTGAAACTTGTCTGGGTAGAATCTTTTAGAACTATTGCTCTGCTCTTCTGGCATAGCCTTTAAGAGGGCCAGGACTAGTTCCATATTGCACTGGTGAGTGCATACATGTGTTTGTGTGTATGTAAAAAACTCCTTTGTTCTGCATGTAAAATTACCATAGAAATAGTAAAAATGAACAAATTAAGAGTGACCAGGGTTCAATAGTTCTAGAGCAGCGGTTCTCAACCTCTCAATTTGTAGCAATGAGAATACATAATGCATATCAGGTATTTACATTCCGAATCATAACTGTAGCAAAATTACAGTTTTGAAGTAGTTTGGGGTCACTGCAACATGAGGAACTGTATTGCAGGGTCACGGCATTAGAAAGGTTGAGAACCACTGCTAGAAGGAGTTTTTGTAGAACTTAGAAAATGTCTGGCAAACCAACTAAAATTTAAGTAATTTTCAAATTGATTTTTCTTTCAATTATGATTCATTATGCAGTGCCCTTCCTTTTTACATATATGTATGTCTATAGATGTATATTTATTTTAAACAGAAAAACCCTTGTAACATAAACATCTAGGAACAGAAAATTTACTGTTCTTGCTGTATTTTGCAGAGAAGGAAGAAGAAAATTTAGGACTCTTAAAGAATGGAACCCACAGATGATCTCTTCTCCCCCTTCCCCCCCCCCCCTGTAATTGTTAAAATGAAGTTTAATTCTAGGGGACTAAGTGAGTATGTAGCCAGAGTCTGTGTAATAAAACTGGTTAAGAGATATGTGAATGGGAACTAGATGTTAGGAAAGAAATTTGCTTAGCTCTGCTTAAATGAATGAACTTTATTTAGTTACTAGATTTCATGTGTATATGAAATCTGCTTTTTAAGATACTGCTCTTACATGAAATTGGAAAGAACTTATACTCCTTTGTCTATCTGCTAAAGTTGAAAAATATGAGGTGTGAGTTTTTTGTTTTTGTGGGTTTTTTTGGTCTCATTCATTGTTCTTTGTCTCTGACTTTCACCAGCTCTGGGACCATTTGGACCACACAATGTTTTTCCCAGACTTTAGACCATTTCTAAGTAGCAGTCCACTGGACCAAGACATTAGAGACAATGAACGGGGTCATCAAACTCATGCAGATCTTTGGGGACCAAGCAGGCCACCCAGACTGCCAATGACCAGGAGATACCGATCCCGGGGGAGTTCTCGGCCTGATAGGTCCCCAGCAATTGAAGGGTAAGTGTATATCAAGATTAAAACAATTTTGATGACTTCTGTTCTTAGAGTAACCTTGCGGAATAAAGCTATATACCCCTTTTCCCTCTAGCTTATCAATATTAGATTCTTTCCTTGACAAGAGATAACCCTTAGGGTAGCACAACATTCATGTCCCTTAGGAAGGAAGTGTCTAGGGGCAGCTGTGTGATTCAGTGGATAAGAGACAAGCCTTGAGACAGTAGGCCTTGGGTTTAAATCTGACCTCAAAAAAAATCTGACATTCTCTAGTTGTGTGATTCTGAGTATTGCCTAGGTCTCACTGCTTTTAACTGATACTTAGAATTAATTCTAAGATGGTAGGTATGAGCTTAAAAAAGACAAAAAAGGATCTGCTGTTTACATACACTTTGATTCTCATCAGCCTGGTCTGGAAGGAGAGCTTTATAGACCTCTGGTATGGGTATATGTCAATGTTAGCTTTGGTGTAATGAAGTTGATGCTCTTTCATCTAATAATCATCTGGGTCTGCTGCTAGTTAGAGAAAGGGAGAAACAGGGGTAGCTAAGTAGAAGTTGAAGCTAAGAAGAAAATAAAAGATTTAGAGAGATAAGGAAATGAACATTGAATAAATGTCTACTTTGTGCCAGGCACTGTGCTAAATGCTTTACAAATATTATTTCATTTGATCCTTTTTTTTTTTTGAAAATTTTATTTAATTAGATGATTTAGAATATTTTTCCATGGTTACAAGATTCATGTTCTTTCCCTCCCTCCCCCAAATCCCCTTCCTGTATCTGACCCTAGGTTTTACATGTGTCATTGATCAAGACCTTATTTCCATATTATTAATATTTGCACTAGAGTAATCTTTTAGAGTTTATATCCCCAACCATATCCCCATCAACCCATGTGACATTTGATCCTTATTTAAGAAAGCTTAAACCTAACAAAGGGAAATTGAACTTAAATCTTTTTGAACACAGGCTTAGAGCTGGAAAGGGGTTTAGGCATGACCTAGCTCCCTGTTCTTGTTTTACTGGTGAACAGGTGGAAAATTACCCAAGATCATATCAATAGGACATGGTTGAGCTGGAATTTGAACCCAGGTCCTTTTGATTCCCAAATCCATGGCTTTTGACTGTATCTCATTGACCAACATTTTTTTTTCTTGAGTTCTTACTACGAAGAGAAAAGTGACTTTCATTTTGATTCTTCACTTTTCATTTATTACATATTGTGTTTGATGCCTCAGTGAGGACAGTTTAGACATGTAGTTAGTACTAATAACATTTTTTTGATTCACTCCAAGGCAGAAGAGCAGTAAGGGCTAAGCAGTTGACTTCACCAAGGTCACACAGGTAGGAAGGATCCAAAGCCACATTTGAGCCCAAATCCTCCTGACTAGGCCTGGTGCTCTATCCACTATGCTACTAAACTGCCCCAGTACTACTTACTATAACTTTTTAATATACCGGTTATATCATCCTTCTGCTCACCAGCATCTCTGAATGATTGCAGCTAACTTTCTTTTCTGGAGTTCCAAGCTGCTTCCTTCTACGCAGAGTAGTGCCAGTATGGGTTGTGGTCACCTTTCTCCAGTTGTGCTGTCACCCCAAAATCTTTTTCTACCATGTGCTAAAACTTTTTTTTAATACTGTTTTATTCAGCTTTTGTCTTACTTCTTGAGACTTGCATATTGACATGAATTCAGGATGAAAGAAATATATATATATATGTATGTATGTATACATACATATATATATATATTTAGCCTTATGTTTGAAAAGACCCAGACCAATGCTATTTTTGGTAGATTAATTAGGAGATCATTAGGATTCTGCTGTGTTAATAAAAAAATCCAGCTTTAATGTAACATTTTAAGGTTTGCAAAGTACTTAACATACATTTATCTTTTGTCTTTAGAACAGTCCAGTTAGGTAGCTATTTTGTTATTCCTATTTTATAAAAAAAAAAAAAGGAAATTAAAAGTCAGAGAATGGTTATTTGCCTTGGGTCACCCAGCTGGTAAGTATCAGAGAGAGGATTTGAATTCAGATCTTTCTGATTGCAAATTCAGCACCCTTTCTCCTCCATCATGCTACCTCCCATTTATATTGAGCCTCATATTTCTAAACACTTGTTATTAGTTATTTTCATTGTGTCTAATTCTTCATAACCCCATTTGGGATTTTCTTAGCAAAGATATTGGAGTAGTTTACCATTTCCTTCTCTACTTCATTTTACATGTGAAGTAACTGAGGCAAACAAAGTCAAGTGTCTTGCCCAGGGTCTCACAGCAAGTGAGGCCAGATTTGAACTCAGGAATATGAGTCTCCTTTTGCACCTTCTAACTGTTCTTAAACATTTACCATTCTTTTTATGTTGTAGAAGGGCAAATCTCTGTGACAGAGCTAGCAAGAAAGATTTTTAAAAATTCTTAATGATTGTGTCTGGGTAGTCCGAGTAGTGTCTACTCTGGGAATTGGGAACTACCTCTTTTGGAAAGTGGAGTCATAGAAGCAGTCAGATTCTCCTTTCTCATAATTACTAGTACAGTACTTCCATTTCTCAAGGCAGAAGATAAAGTTCTACTTAAAAATTGATGTAAAAATATTTTGTGGTCAGATTTTATTAACTATCGAGTATGGGGAAAAAATGCCTGATTCATTCATTTGTCCTAGACAAATACCTGAAATCTGCAATGATTTGAAGGAGAGAGTAGGATTTATGTAGTGTGGTGGGAAGAGCACTGGGGTTGAGGCGAAGGCCTGGCACCACATGCCTGTGTTGCCCCTTACTGTCTGTGTGATGCTGGGTGAGCCACTTAACTGTTGCCTCATACTCTATAAAATGAAGGAGCTGAGCTAGACAGCCTCTGAAGTCCTTGCCATATCTGAATCCATGATCCTATGGATGCAAATGAAGGGGCAGAATTTGAGTTTTAAAGGCTTGTTTTCTGAAATTCTTGCCACACTAATAAATGTCAGCAGAAAGTTTCCCAAGCTAAACAATAGTCCTTTGAAATATTGTTACCTTTTCTCTCCACAAAAAAAGAAATCAGGTTTCATTTTTCCTTTTTGACATAGATATCTCATCCAACTGAATCATACTGCAAGGATTCTTGATTTTATCATTATTGGTATTGCAAGTACTACTTCTGTGGATGCAGATTATAACAACTCTCTGCCTTAGTCTTTTAAATTAAAATAATAATTTGAAATAGTTAATAAGCATTTATTTTTCTCCCACACATTGGGGGGAATATACAAAAATAAAATAAAAACTCACCTTTATAACAAATATACATAGTCAAGCAAAACAAATCCCTACATTGATCATGTTCAAAAATGTGTTTTATTCTGCTTCTTGGGTCCATTACCTTCTTAAGGAAGTAGGTCTTGTGAATCACCATCGATCATTGCACAGATATGGGTTATTAAATCTTTTTACTTTTGTTTTTCATTTAATAAGCATTTATTTTCATAGCTTCCTACTCATTCCTTTAATTTAAAAGAAAAAACCAAAACCTTTGTAACATTTGCTTAGTTAAGCAAAACAAATTCCCACGTTATCCATATTTAAAAACTTACATAGTATTCAGCCTCTTGAGCATACCACCTGTCTTTCAGGAAGGGAGTTCATCATTCTTTTGGGATCATGGTTGATCATTGCATTGATCAGAGTTCTCTCAGCTTTCCAAAGTTGTTTCATCTTTACAGTGTTGTCACTGTACAAATTATTCTCTTGATTTTGTTCACTCTGAATTAGTTCATATAAATCTTCCTAGGTTTCTCTAAACTCATCTCTTGTCATTTCTTAGGATGCATGAGCATCAGCTTTCTGAAGTTGAACTTAGAAAGTTAGCCTGTGTAGATAGGCTTACTATGGCATGGTAAACAGTTTTATGCTGATGAGCTTCTCCAAGGATGAACCTACCTTAAATTTGGACACTTTTATAGACCCATACTTGAAGACTTTCCAGCTTGGTGTAGGATCTGACAGACTTGTGCTCTGCAGGCATGGAGTAAGAAAACCTGTAGGGCATTTCACCATCATATTATTTTGACGCGTTGGAGTGGAGAAGAATTTTGTGCTCTTGAAACTAGTTGCAAAATTGGATTTAAAGTTATAATTACAGGAACGGTGCTTATGATTTCTTCAGCACAGTAGTGTTTTCATTTCATTTATATATGTATTAACAATGAGTACCTTCCCCCATTGTCCAATGTCGCAATTTATATAGACTATTAAAAAAAAACAAACCCTTACCTTCTGTCTTAGAATCAATATTGGTTCCTAGGCAGTTGGGGGTTAAATGACTGGCCTAGGGTTGCCCAATTAGGAAGTGTTTGAGACCTGATTTGAACCCAGGATTATCTGTCTACTGAGCCACATAGTTGCCCTTTTATGTAGAGCATTTTGCTGTTCTTAGTGCTTCATAAATATAAGCTATTATTATTATTACTATCTATCTCTATTGGTGATGTAAGTTTTGTAATCTTGATAGTATAGATAAGTGATGGTGAACTTTTTAGACTGAGTGCTGATGCCCCCCACCCCAGACTGGGAAGGGAGGAAGTACTCCTCTTGGGCTTCTGGGCAGAGTGGGTGAAGTGAAGAATGTCCTCAGGCGGGTGGAGAAGGGGGAGCCGCTCAGCCCGAGTTCCTCCGGCTTTCTAGTAACCAACTCTGGTTGTCCACCACAGGTATACACTAATCAGCCTTGTTCCATACCTTCTAAAATTTAGGTGCACTCTTAGGCAGAAAACAACCTTAAGAATTTAGCCTTTCCTAACACTGATCCCTCCCAGTCTGTGTACCCATCTCTGCTTTAACATAAGCTTCAATTAATCAAGCATTTAGTTGTCTGCCAAGCTTTGAGGCGATCAGGGTCTGTGAAGTGGAAATTTAAGGGGACCTTGAAAATATACCCTCTTTAACCACTAGTAAAACCCCCCATGAAAAACCATCCTTAAAATGGAATGTATTTATTCAGAGAGAAATGTGGGCACTGCCTCAAGTCACCGACCTAAGACAAATGCCAGAGAGAGGGAGAGGGAGAGAAAATGTTTCTGATACTAAGTGTCCTCTGGTTTACAGAGACACTTCCAACTTTATAGGAAAATACAATAGAATTAACATCTTCAAGAAATTGAATAATTGCTTTATAGTGGGTACATTCAAGCAGATTAACATTTTAAATAAATGATCTGGAAGTCATACAAATAGGAGTTCAGAACTGGATTGTCTGGGAGGAGCTGATGTCTAGCCATTGAGCTAACTACCTGGAAGAAGCCTCTGATATAATGGAAGAGACTTCTAAAACAAAAAAGTTCTTAATATTTCATCTTTGGGTCTATCTGGGACACTTGTTCCTGGCAAGTTCCCAGTCATACTCCAGAAACCCAGCCCAAACACTTTGTCCACTGGGAGAAGGGTAGGGTAATCATATCTTGAAGGGGGCTTGAAGAGACATGGATGGGGGAGAGGGGGATATCCCAGCTTTTAGATAACTTGAGAATAACCCTAAGGGAAAAATGAGATGCTTCCCTGCCCTCCAGGAGGACCTCCAACCTCCCAGGAAACCAAACTGAAATACTTGATTAATTAATTTTTCTTCTTATTAAAGATATTTTAATAGAAATACTAAACATAAGATATTACACTATTAAATTCATTAAGCATATAATTAACTGTGTCAGTAAATAAGAAAAAGAGGAGAGTTCTTGCCCTGAAGGCACAATCCAACAGGGAGAAGACAAAAGGGAGAAGAAAGCTGGGCATGGAGGGAGGAGAAGGACACGACCAGGTCATCTTGTTCAGCAGTGTTGAGTCCAAACTGAGCAGTGGATGGAAAGTGCAGTGAACTGCCAAGCCCACATCTTGCCCTCTCTAAAAGATGGCTTGGGGTGGAATTGAGTGATGATGCCTTCTAGTTCTCTAATCTGAGGAGTAGGTTGCCAAAAGAGTTGAGAATGTGCTAGAAAAAATGGGACCAGTCAGCAGCATGTTGATGAAATTTCAGGTGATCACCTAACCTTAGATGAGGCATGGTGGATTATTATAATGTAATAATTACACATTATTGTAAAATGCAACATCATAGCAACTTGGTAAGAAGATTTAGGGGATTTTTGATTATTCTGGTGAGTGAGAATAGTTGGGGATCTTTGAAACCCAAAGAAACTTGTAATCTTATAGGTGACCGTAGACTTTTATTAATGCACTACACAGGCAATATTATGTGGTCAGAGATCTTTGGTGGGAGATTTTAGGTATTTACACATCTTTCTGTCCAACTATTTTGACTTGGAAGTAGCAATTCAGTTGAAGCCACAAGGGTCATTCTAGGGTGATAGGACACTCAAGGATGATCCCAGTTGGATTTTGTCCAGCCTCTTTTCCCGAGACACTTTCTGTAGGGACTAAGGGCTTAAGATCTTGATTTGGATTCATTTTATAGGAAGCCAATCACCACAACTGTTAAACTGGAAAAAACATAGAATTATTAAATAGTCAGAAAAACAATTTTTTAATTAGGGAAAAAGGGGTTCGTGTGTTATTAAAGCCTCCTCACAGAGCTGTGTGCCATAAACCCCAGAGTCCCCAGACTGGCTGCTTACTGCTTAGATGAAAAACTCCAAAGAGCCATTAAAATTGGAAAGCTTAAGCACCTTTTTGGGGTAACTGAGGACTGAGGATGAGAGAGGATAGTTGATTGGCTTTACAATGGTAACAAAGAAAAATGTGGAGTCCTGGACAGGAATTACTGTGTGGGGCTGAAGCCTAAGGGGAAGCTCCTGCAAGGGTTTGGCTACCTAAGTAAAGGATTTTGGCCTAAAGGGAGAAACCATTGGGACAAAAAGATACTTAACACCTGATGTGATTAGCCCTCCCCACTTAAACTACTTTGAGGTTTAGGGAGGGCCTATTAGATTCATCTTCCACTGTTATTATTTTTTTTTCTGGGTTGTGGAGGAGAGTTTTCTTTGTTCTCAGTTTTCTTGACTATGTGTGCTTTCCTCCTCCTTCCCCGCCTCCCTCTTTTCTAACAGAATCATTCAACAGATCTTTGCAGGATTCTTTGCAAACTCAGCAATTCCTGGAACCCCCCACCCTTTTTCATGGTAAGTAACTACCTACCTCTTGCTTTATTATGTTCTGTGGTGTCATTTTGGAAGCTGCCCCTCTGGGCCACTCTTTAAATGTAAGGAGAAGCCTCCCTTGAGCATCTAGATGGGGCTGGCAGGTAGGTGGGTGGGTTTTGTTTTGGTTTTTGCTTTATTATCTTCTATCTTAAGTATGATGAATTGCCTTTTGGTGCTCTATTCAGTGTAGAGAGTGAACCCTTAGAGATGAAAAACATCTAGTACCCACTTGAGTAATTCCTTTCCAACTGGTTTGGAGGAGCCTTCAAGATTCCCCAGAATGGGGTCCCTTTGCCAGTTCTTCTGGGGCTTGGCGAGGTGACCCCTCCTAATGCTGTTTGTCTCATCCCATCTGCAGGAGTGGGATGCTGCACTCCAATCCCGGGGACTATGCCTGGGGTCAGGCGGGGCTTGATGCCATTGTCACCCAGGTGAGGAGCTGCCTTTGTAAGGATGTCTATTCTTTGTGTTTCCAAGTCACAGGCTTCCCTTCTTTTTAGCAGTGCTTTAATGATGATCCCTGCAGTCAACACCATTCACAGTTTTTCTCAGTGCCTAAATCTGAGTTTCCATTTGACTAGAAATAGGTTTGGTACATTGTGCCTGGAAAGTGCTTTCCATATTCTTTTGGGGTTTCGGTGAGTTCCTGGAAGATGATGTTCAACTGTAATGAGAGGAGAATTCTCTAGTAGAAGTATTAGGTTGTAAGGGTGGATGGAGGTGTGGGTATAGGGTATATTTAGAGAAATTTATAGATTGCCAAAGTCAGGGTATGCTTAACCCATTCGTCCTTTTCCTGTCTCTGGCAGCTTCCTTTCCAATTCCTGATAAATGAGGTTTGCCAATCACTAGCTATTTCTTTGAACTAGCCTGTGATCTTGTTCATAGTATCACCAATACTGTCTCCCTCTTCCTGCCTTTGCAGTTACCATGTGGCCAAATTTTGGCCTAGTTGTGTCTCAACTAAGAAATGATATACCCCTTAAATTAACTTTGATGTAATATTAACCTGACCTGATGCCCTGGAGAACAAACCCAAGAACCTCTAGAGTAAGAGGGGGGAAACCTATGGTTTTCAAAGCCCTGTAAAGGTCAAAACGGAAAACATGTCCCACTCCCGCCATCTGACCATCCATCTTCTGCTGCATCAGCTACCTTCTATTTCAGTGTTTAAGTTGTCTGCATTTTTCTTTTGCAGCTCTTGGGGCAGTTGGAAAACACCGGGCCTCCCCCAGCTGATAAAGAAAAGATCACATCCCTTCCAACAGTGACAGTAACTCAGGAACAAGTTGGTGGGTTAATTTTCTTACCTGTTACCTTCTTTTCACTGTGCTCTTCAGGAATTTGACCTTCCTGTATTAGAATCTTTAGGCTCAGTTTGATAAGACTGATGTTCCCATAGTTCTCTGCCAGTCTTGTATGTTTATTTTAGTTCTAGATAGGGAGAGAGGTAGTGAATGGCTTTTCCTTTCCGTGTGCTGATTGACAAGCAGTTTAAGTACCTACCAGCTATGTGCTCAGTATTGTGATAGCACTTACCTGAGGGAACCTAGACAAACATGAGTGGAGTGGTGGCACCTTCCACCCAGAAGTTTATGACCTAGTTGGGAACCATGGAACAATTTAATAACAGTATAAATATATAGGTACTAATTAGTACCTTGCAGTCCAACCCAAGTAAGCAGGAGTGCAGATGGAGGGAAATATGAGTATGTCTTGGTGTCATCTTGAAAGACTTAAGGAAGAGATGAGGATTGAGCTAAATCTTGAACTCTGAGAGGAAGCAATGGGAGTTAAGAGCAGAGTAGTAAGAATGAGAATGATGGATGAGTGCAGTGAGGGATTGTATATTGGGAAATAGAAATAAGTTTGAGCAAGTAGATTATGGAAGTTCAGGATAGCCATGCAGAACAGCTTGGACTTACTTGGACTTAAGGTAGACCATAGGAGAAAGTCATTGCTGATTCTTGAACCAGACAAGGTGAAAACTGCCTTTTAAGAAGATAATGTTGATACCTCTGGGTAGGCTTCTGAATTAAAGAGAAAGGTAATTAAGGGGAGGATTGACACCATGACAGAGGAAATAAAAGAGGAAATGTATATTAGAGACAATTTAAAGAAAGAAATTAAGTAGGTTTGAGAGAGTTTAGGATCTTGATAGCCCAATTCATAGAAATAGGAAAAGTTTGGAGTGTGAATTCTTTTTGGGAGGGAAGATAAAATACACCCTTTTTTAAGTTGCACTTAGAAAAATGGCAATAAGACCTTCAAATGGCAGTGAGTGTAGGGGAGTAATATGATGAAAGTTTTATTTTAGGAAGCTTAGTCTAGAAGTTGTAGTTTAGACTGAGGTGGGAGGGAGTTTGGTGTCAGAGAGGTGGACTGGGAGGCTTTTAAAGTAATTCAAATGTGGATGGAAGTGTGTGTGAGAGAGACAGAGATTTTATATATGTATCCTGGGACTGGGATCTTTGCAGCGAGAATGTTGAGAGAAGAGTGAACCAGAGATCCCCAGCTGTTACTTCTTCCAGCTCCTTTGTGTGTAGGTCTACATTTCAGCTGTTTTGGAGATGGGGATGGTGCCCTCTGGGAAGCTCCGCTCTTGCTGCCATGACAGCCACCTCACTTTGGGCCGCCACTGGCACTCCTACACAGCTGCCTCCCTGGGCAGTGGGAGAGGCTGAGCCGCCTGGTTTTCAATCCTAGCTAGGAGCTAGGAGACACTGAGACGGGAGCCTGCTGAGAGTGGCATCTCTTTCACCGGCCGCCCCACCCCTCAAGTCCTCCATCCATTGCTGGCTCTCCCTGGCTGCAGGGCAGATTCAAAGGGCACCTGCATTGTGGTTCCATTGCCCCCTTATGGCCAGACCTTTACCCTGCACCTTGTGCCCCTGGAATGGGTCAGCCATTCCTGCAGGGAGGAGAATGGGGGTGGTTGCTAAAAACAGAGCAGTGACCGGAGACATTGAGTGAAAGCTATTAAATGTGCAGAGGTGAATGCCTTCCTTTTGATTGGAAGAACACCACTGTTTGCTGAATGGAAGCAGGTAGCCTTGGAGCATTTTACATGGTCAACTAAAAAGAATTAGGAGGGTGTTAACTTGGTTTTTCTTTTTGGTAAAAAATATAATTTAAACTAGATTTGTTTAATCTGTAATTGAAAATCCAGGCTGAATTAGTTCAGATCTAAGCTTATGTTGGAGAAGATTCTATTCTGCTGAGATTCTTGCCTCTCTTCCATTTTCCTTCCCTTCCTCCATTTTGGGTTAAAACTCACAGCTCTGTTCACCACTACTCTCTTCCCACTTTTCCTCTCCTGTTGGTGGGAATATGGGGCCATTGTCTATCACCTGTGCATTTCATGACGTGTATTCTTTCCTTGCAGATACGGGTTTAGAGTGTCCAGTGTGCAAAGAAGACTATGTCGTTGAAGAGAAAGTACGACAGCTACCTTGCAACCACTTCTTTCACAGCAGCTGCATTGTGCCATGGTTGGAACTGGTGAGTTTGGTTTTCAACTAGTGGGCTTTAGTGTATATAGAATGGGAGTGGTATTAAGGAGGCAACAGTACAGTTTTTTAGAGCCAGAAAAAAAGTGTTACTATAAATATTTTTGTGCTATGTATCCTTTTTCTCTCTCTGGTCTCTTTGGGATTTAGACCTAATATTCATAGCAGCTGTTAGAATTGACTCTTGAGCCTAAGGTGTTCTCCAGATAGCAATCATCTCTCTGTCAGCAGTTCTCAATCTTTTTGGTCTCAGAACCCTTTTATATTCTTAAAAATTAAAGATCCTTATTTCAGTAAGTCCAGTAAACATTTATTAAGTGTCTATGGGCTAGGTACTGTGCCAGGCTTTAAGAGATTTTTTTTAAATGGGTTACAGCCCTATTGGAAATTAAAACTAATGAATTTTCAAAATATTTTAAGATAACAATAATAAACTCATAAAACATTTTTGATAGCAAAAAACACTTTCCAAAACAAATAAAATTTGAGAATGTTATGTATTTTTGCAAGGCTCTTTTATGTCTGACTTAATAGAAGAAGCTGGATTTTCATATCATCTGTATTCTGTCGGTTGTGATATGTTGTTTTGCTTGAATTATATGAATAACATCTGCCTTCACATAGATATATAGTTAGAAAAGGAAGAAGTATTTTAATAGGCACTTACTATGAAAATAGTCAGCCTTGGGTATATTGAGGTAGATCCTATGGGCCCTCAAAACTATACTTCCAACAACTTTTAATTATAATGGTTTTCTTTGAGTCACATTTTGACTTTTTTCTAGCCCCCCCTCCCCCCCCTGCCCCTTTTTTCCTCCAAATCTTTCTGTTGATTTCCTCTGGTGTCTGTGTTTCAGCATGACACGTGTCCTGTTTGCAGAAAGAGCTTAAATGGTGAGGACTCCACTCGGCAAACACCAAACAGCGAGGCTTCTTCGAGCAGCGGCTATAGCAGTGACAGCCAACTTCATGACCCATGGACTTTCTGAAGCTCAAGACCCATTGAGCTGGGGCCGTGGTAGTCTTACTACAAATGTACATTGTATAAAAAATAGTATGTGGCTATAGGAACTTCACCAGAATCCCGACCCATAATATTAATGCAACGAGTGCTGTCCCTCTCCAAATTTAAAGTTAGCATTTACAGATGGAATTGTATCTACATCCGAATGCCTCTTATTCCTGAATTCAGAGTGATGACTTGATTTTATACTTGTGAAACTTAATTATGTGTCTCTTTCAGAATGAAATAAATTCCTTAAAGGTCTAGTTAGGGTTCTGCTATCTGTCATGCTGCCTTGTATTGGAGGATGTCGCTTTCTCCTCCAGCCTCCATCTTCCCTTTCAGTGTATTTTAAAGTGAATGCAGTGGAACCAACACCCTGTGGTCCTTTTGGCATAAAGTATTGGTCTTAACTGGATGAAAGTGGCTCCTCCTGGCTGGATTAGCCTTGAAGTCAGGTGAAATAAAGCCAGAGCTTTGCCTTGAGCCTCCAGAGCAAACTGATGGACAGTTAAAGTGGAAAAGAGAAAGTCACTTATTAGTCTGTCTCCCTGGTTTTGCTCATTTTTCTTTTTAAAATACTTTCAGAGGAGCCAGTTCTCTGTAAGAAGACAATACGGTATATTCTTAACTGGAGCCCTGACCATGTTCCCTTGTTGGGAAAGGTTAAGGCAGTATGAAAGCTAAAGGGACAGAGGACTGGGACGCTTGGGTTCAGGGTCTGTAATGGTCTTGGTTTTCTGCCTGTTGTCCTGGGAACCTCCTCAAGACATCTCTTCCAGAAATGAATGGGATGTTTCGTGAACTGCTTGAGTGTCTAGTTCATTGATACTTGATAATTCATTGGTTTTCAGGAATTTAGATTTTTTGTTGTTGTTGTTGTCTCTTTTTAAACTTTTTTTAAAAACACATTTCACTTGTAAACTTTTCCTGTCTTGCTTGGATCTTGCTGCTGTTGGAGTCATGCCATTTGTGGCCAGGCCCAAGAGTACTTGACTTAAGGAGGTATTTGACTTTAAGGGTCTTACTCTGTTAACCTAAGAGCATCCCTATACACATGTACACAGCTCTGCGGATCATTCATTTTCTAAAGTTGAATAAATGAAGACGGTCAAGAATGTTGTTGGAGCTTCAAAATGTCAAATGGGAATAGTGGGGATAGGGTGATGGCCCATAGGGCTATGCTGGGTCATAAGGTGGGGGGGGGGTATGTTGGGAGGGGTGGGAAGCTGATGATATCAGTCCTATTTATGGAAGTCACAGGTGTGCCATGGTTTGAATTTAGTGGTGGAGCCACTAAAGGCAAACCTGGGAGTCATTTGAAAATACAAATAGTTAGGAGGAGAATCTGTAGTCATTTCTTGGCTGGTAATGGTCTCCCTCCACTTTCCTTTTTCTTTTTTTCCTTTCCTTTTTCAGTGAACATTATGGACTATAGCTCTGTTTTAGGATGTCTTTTTGGCATGGAGCTATTGCTGAACAGGTGAGAGAACAGCTGGATCAGAGGCTATTGATGAAAGGACTAGCAGGGTGTAATTCAGCTGAGGCCAAGAAGGGAAGGAAGGCAGTTCCTTGAGAGCCTTTTGGCATAACATCTGCACAGCTTGGTGCCCATGTGTGGGTTTTGATCTGTTGGGATTTTGTGGCAGGAGGTTGGGGTATTGTTGGCAGTGCTAGAGTTCACTAGGACTGCATTCTCTAAAAATTAGGGGCCCATTGCTGTTTTCATACTGGCTGACAAAATTTCTGGTCTGGCATATCTTCCTAGGCAGATGATTTTTTTCAAATCTTTGGATAAAATAGGGCAAGGAGCATTTGTACCAAAGTTATCTGGAGACACAGAAAAGATAGAAGTGATTTTGCAAAAGATATGGATACCTTCATGGCAAATATCACTAATAGCAGTAGGCAAGGCTATGTTAAATCTCCATTTTCACCTCTCGGGGATTTAGGGCATGAAGAAAATGTAACTATTTCTTAGAGCCCTTCCTCTGGCTTTAGCTGTGCCATCAACTATGTTTCTGAGAAATAGATGCATCAGATCTGCAATTAAGGAATGAATAGTGTGTTCTATGAGCAGATACTGGGCAATGAGGATCTATAAAACAGCATCTTTGCTCTTTAACTTGAATCTTTTGATCCATGCTGTGGACCCCAAGAAATTGAGGTATCTTCCTTTCTCTGGGAAAGAATATCTTCACTGTTAGTAACTCACCAGAGTGTGTGCTTTTTTCTCATTCTAGAGAATAAGGGTATGTGGGAGTCAGGAATATTGATCCTGCTTGCAATTCCTTCCCTAAGGTCAAGAGGATGTTGGCCTAAGTCTTAGAAATGTGACTTCAGTCTCTAATCAGCAGGATGACCATCAGTATCTGCTCTGAGTGACCGTTATTTATTTAGTTCTGGATAGAACACAGGCCTTGCTTTCTGGGAATGAATAGATAAATATAGATTGATGCCTTACATGTGAATTTTTTTCCCCCTCTCTCTTTCTCAAACCATCATTAAGTCTTTCAAAGTTTGAGGTAAGAGAGTAGGAATCTATTCTCTTTAAAACTTAGTCAAAGAAGACTTCCTAGAATGAGATGTGCTTTGATTGGTAGGCAAAAGAGCAGCTCCTCTACTTGTCTAGCAGCACTCTTTAAGGCAGTAATTGGCTTTGGGATGAATACATATGTGTGGTGACATTTGGGCCCCTAGTGTGGTGGTGACTCTAGTTGAAGTAGTCTGATTTTCCTTGATACTGGAAGTAATTGTTATTATTTTTTCACTTATTTTCACTCACCCATATCATTTTAGCACATGCCAGGCAAGTCAAACATCATTCAAGTTCCCAAGTTAAGTGAGGAGCAAGAGAAATAAGTGACGTGTAGGACTGGCTTTTCCTCAAAGACTGAATAAATAACTAAAAAGCCACAAGAAGTATGAAATATATGTGCTCTGAGCAGGTAACTCAGAGGATTGAGAATTCTGAAGGGACCCAGATCGACATTTCTGTTCCTGTGTCATATATTAAACCCAAACCCCAGCCTCCACTATCACTTTTACATTAGCAAAGCAGGTATAATTCCCAACTTTATGTACTTGCCTGAAAACAGAGTAGACATAGAAATGACCGCTGGTCAAATGGCTGCTCTAGCTTGTTATCTTTGCTTTAAAACTGTTGAATGGAATGATTGGGATGATTGGAGTTAGCAGTAAAATGGCTGGGAGAGGGTACATGCTGATTTCTTTTCCCCTTTCTCTCAAAAAGGCTCACTTTTTAAATTATACAATAGGATGAAATCTCAATTTGTATCTGTTTTTGCACCCTTTAAACTATTTTTTTAAATATTGGAAGAATATTGGTAGATATAGGGATGAAGCTGAGCAGAGGCACTGGGAGAAGCTGGGCAGTTTAGAAATGCACTTTAGAGTCACATCAGTTTGGTCTCAGTACATTTGTAATAAAAATCATCATTTCCATGTTGACAACTTGGGACTTCTAACTGACTGTGAATTAATTCTCTATTATAGACAGCCCTTGTTTTTAATCTGTGGCAAGGGGGAATATTTTCTTTTAAGGATGCCAGAGGAAAGAACTAATAGAATTTGCTCAAAGTTTCTTCATCACCAGGAAGGAAGGGCTCAAAAACTGAGGAAAAAGAACTTAACATTTGAAAGTGGATCTGTTTCATGATCAGTTAGATTCAAATATAAGATCTAAGTCTCTGATCTGGGAATGAACTGTTTATTTGCTTTGGGGCCTCCCTTGCAAATTAATTCTGATATTCTTTTTCTCCCTTAGAAAATTCTGACTTTGAATAACTGGGCAAGTCATTTAACTTTTCTGGCTTCAGTTTTTTTTTTCTTCTAAATTTAATGAGGGAATTGAACTAGATTGCCTCGAAGATTTTCTTCCTAACCTAAAATTTTCTGATTCTGTCATTAAGAAATAGAAATTTATTGAGACAGCTAGGTGATATAGTAGATAGACTACTAATCTGGAGTCAGGGAAACCTGATTGCAAATGTGACCTCAGATACTAGCTGTGTGATCCTGGGCAAATCATTTAACCTCTGTTTGCCTTCGTTTCCTCAACTGGAAATTGGGGGTGATAATAATACCTACCTCCCAGGGTTGCTGTGAAAATCAAATGACACAATATTTGGAAAGTGGCACATAGTAGGTGCTATATAAATACTAGCTGCTATGATTCTTATCATTGCTATTATTATTTATAGCCCATTTCTTACATCATAGTTTCCCCAAGTATTCCTCTTTTACCTGCTCCTAAACAACCATCCTATAGACCAAATAGTTTGGGTTTTTTGGCTTTTTTTAGAGGCCAAAAAAAGCACAATTAATCAATTCATTGAAAAAGTACAAAAATCTGTAGTGTATAGCACCAACTTCCAGAAAGGGGGTGGGTTGGGATTGTCTTGTCATCTCTTCATTTGTGCCTTGCTTAATCTTTGTAATTTTGCTGCACTTGCTTTTCGGTTTTTTTTGGGTATAATTCTTTCTGTTTACTTTGGTTTGGGTAATCGTGTGTGTGTGTGTGTGTGTGTGTGTGTGTGTGTGTGTGTGTGTGTGTGTGTGATTTTTTTTTTGCTCTGCTCACTTTACTCTATCTTACATATAGCATTTACATTTGTATTCATCACACATCATTTTTTATTGCATAGTAATATTCCATTACATTCATGTGCCACAATTTATTTAGCTATTTCCCAGTTGATAGACATCTATTTTGTAAAAAAAAAATGCTGCTATAAATATTTTGATGTCTGTGGGAACTTTTTTCTTGTCAGTGACTTCCCCAGAGAGTACCAGCCCAGTTATGGAGTTAAAAGGTATGGGCATTTAGTCACTTTTTTTGCACAATTCCAAGTTGTTTTCTAAAATGGCCAGACCAGACCATCTTAAAGCTCTGCCAACAACGTATTAGTGTGTTTTTTATTCTATAATCCCTCTAATGTTGAGTGTTGCTATTTGGGGTCATTTTGCCAATTTTCAGGGTGTGAGATAAAACCTTAAAATTTACCTTTCTCTTATTAATGATTTTAAACATTCTTCATATCTTTTAACCACTTATCTGTTGGGGTAATAGCCATTACTCTTATTTTTCTAATTATCTTTTAACTGTTAAATCTGTTGGCCTTTCCTAAGACTTCATTCTGTTTGACCTTTATGAAGCTTTTGTTATGGTCAACCACCCCTTGTCCTGGTTGCTCTTTCTTCCCTTGGTTTCTGTGGTAGAGTTCACCCAGTTTGTCTGACCATTCTTAGCGACCACATTTGGGGTTTTCTTGGCAAAGACACTGGAGTAGTTTGCTATTTCTTTTTCTAGTTCATTTTACAGATGAGGAAACTGAGGCAAACAGGATTACACTTGCCTGAGGTCACACTGCCAGTAAGTGTCTCTGAGACTGGCTTTGAACTAACTTATGAATGTGAATCTTCCTGATTCCAAGCCCAGTGCTCTATCCACTGTCCCAACAAAGTTTTCCTGACTATTCTTTGTTAGTTCTTTCCTGCTTTTATCATTCATTTCTAATCTCCTAAACATGAATTTTCCTTCAGTGGACTCTTCTCTTGACATTTCTGTCTCACTGTCATGGACATTGTGGCAGTTAAAATAGTGGGAGCCATAAACTGTAATAGTTAAAATGGTTGAAGGCTATAAACTGTAGTGAGTAAAAATAGTTGAAGACTTAAATTATAGTAGATATAAGAGTGAGTGAGTAAATTTGTGACCGCAGGAAATATGTTTTCACTACAGTGTCTTGTTTTTAAATCAATATATAAGGTGGTCGCCAGGGAAATATTCCCAATTATAAATATACCCAAGTCAACTGGGTTTTATAGAGAATTTAATTAATAATACAATGAGGAATCAAAGAAAGAGAGAGAGAGAAAAAGGAAATAAATGAGAAAAGAATAGGCCGACCCAGGCAGCTCTGGCCAACCCAGGCTTAAGCCCTAAAAGAAAAGATCAGTCAGTCCTTAATCACTCACCATAAGATCTGTTCAAGCGAGGATTCAGGGGGATAGAGTCTCCCCAGAGGGAGTTCCAGCCAGAGTCAGCCTCCCTTGAGAGACCTCCTTAGAGATTGTCCTTCTCTCAACAATCTCCTTAGAGGCTTTCTCTCAAGAGACTCATCTCTTTCAACAGCCTGTCCTTTTTTTATATAGGGGGTTTTCTCCTATGTCACCTTCCCTAAGTTCTTCCATCTACCAATCATAGTAGACATTTTCCAAAGGACAGCCCATTCTGAATTCACACCTGAGTAGACTAATCCTTTTAGTAATCCACACCTGAGTAGGCTAGAATCTCTGAGTAAGTTTTTTCTTCTTTGCTCCTTGTAAGTTCACAAGTTGCCTGACCTTTATAGGTACTTAGCACCCCTTTGTATTAATTCTAAAAATAGGCATGGCTTAAGTATGGGTTTAAGTATTTTTCATTGTTCAGCAAGGAGTTCTCTCCCCTAAAGCAGTCTTAAGTACAGGTGGAGTAGAGGTCTTCCCATTTTTGATCTAAGTAGAGTTCTCACTGTCCAAATGGGGAATGTTCCCAATAGGGAATTGTCCCAATGGAGAATTCCCTAATGGGGAATTTTTTAACATTCACAAGTCTGAGAAATTTCAAGATTCACAACATTTCACATTTTATTTTATCTCTATACAAATGATTTCCCCAGTTTAGTTTCCTGAACTTTCTAGCTGCCTCTTGGACATCTCTTCCTTTAATGTCTTGTATGCTTCTGGAAGCTCAGCATGTCCCAAACACAGTTCATTTTCTTTTCTGTTAAATCTGCCCTTCTTCCAACCTTATTTCTGATGAAGGCACCACTGGCTTTTTAGTAGACCATAAGCTCCTTGAGGACAGGGATTCTTTCCGTTTTTGTGTCTGCATCTCCAGTAGCCAGCACAAAGCTTGTACATAGAGTAAGCTGGTCGAATGAACCTATCATAGGTAAACCTGAAGATATATCTTAGTTGTAAGAGGCTAGATTAAGGGAGGAGGGTGAATAGATTTGGTCATTGAGGAGGAGGAGTCACTTAAGAAGCCATCGTTGATTGCAGGCTAGGTAGGGGAAGGACCAGAGCTCTTAAGGAGGGTTAGCTGACCACATCTGGTTAGCCTGAAACATTATAGGATATTGAGACAGGACCTAGTCCAACCTCTTCATTTTAGAGATGAGACCATTTTACAGATGAGGAAGGTTGTGACTCTTCCCAGTTTGGTTGATTGGTTGTCCTTCGTACACACTATGTTGGGGTACAGGTACAGTGTGTGCAACCATGCCTGATCAGACTACATAGACCTATCTAATGTAGACCATCGCTACCATCAAGAAGCAAGGACAGGATTTGAACCTACATTTTCCAAATTTATTATATTCAATAAGCTTTTATTCATTTTGTTTTTAATCCATCAAAGAATCTTACTGTAAATCTTTGGTAAAGTAACAAATCATCTCTTCTCCCCTATTCTCAATGATCTTAATGGTAGATCTGGTCTTTTATTTAGTGCTTCCAGCCATGTAACTTCTGTCTCCCCACTTCCTTTCAATAAATTCCAGTGATATCCTACCACTTTTGGGATCAAATCTTCCGGCAGAGTCCTTCACAATTTACCACCTCCACCCCCACTCCCACCCCCACCCTCTTTCTAGTCTTACATCTCCTTCCCTGCTGTGTACTCTTCCTTGCTCTTTGCTGTGCCCTGAACAGAACACTCCCATCTCTCACCTCCTAGCAATTTCTCTGACTGTTCGTGCTTTTCTCCCTCCTCATCTCTGCCTCCTGGTTTCTCTAGTTTCCTTCAGATCCCACCTTCAATAGGAAATCTTCCTCATCTTAGCACTCTCCCTTTTTCAGTTTCTTCCTGTCTGTCCTTTATAAAGTTGTACATATTTATTTCTTGCGTATCCCGGTGTATTATGAACTCTTTGAAAAAGAAAATTTTTTTTTGCTTCATTTTGTATCCCCAGCACATAGCATAGAGCTTGGCATGTAGTAGGTGCTAAAGAAATGCTTATTGACTGACTTCTCAAGCATGATACATCTGTATTTTAGGTGGTTGTTGATAGTTCCACATGATATGGAAGCCTATGGAAGGCCTGAATGGCTGTAGATAGTGAATATTGAATTCTGAGCTTTTGAATTGTTGCATGGTAGAATTTTAGAGTTGGAACTTGAGAGATCCTATAGGTCAGCCTCTCATTTTTCAGGTGAGGAAATGGATATATAGAAAAATGAAATCATTTGTCCAAGGGAATTTAAATATTTCCATCTAAGTCACGATGTTGGGAGCATTTGCTTGAGAAAAAAGTTTCAGGTAGAAGGTTGCACCTGAACTGAGTCTTGAAGGAAATCAGGGACCTGATTTCATAGGAGGAAAATTTTTATGTGTGTGGCGGGGAGGATCATAAAGATGCTAAAAACAAGGACTTTCAGAGATGATTCTGTTTGGAGCAGCAAATTCACCTATCCACACCAATCCTTCTTAACTTGTATCCCGGCAGGTCAGTTGCTGGGAAGGAGATCTAAGGTAGATTGGCTAAAAAGTAAAGCTGTGAGATTCAAGAGATTTTCTTTGTTGAAAAGTGTAAAATTCTCTGACTTATCAAGGTGAGTAGAAGTCTTTAGAAGTGATCTAAACAGGGGTGTCATATGTTGCAAACTTTTGTTACGTCTCTGTCCTAAATCTCACTCTTACTCTAAAATGCTTGCTTTGTGATAGGTAATATTCAAGGTATTGGGGATACAGATAGTAAAGTGATAAATTAGTCCTCCCTGTTCTTCCATTTACATTCTAATTGGAGAGAAGACAAATATAGGAGAGTTCAATTGCTAGGGTGGAATTGGGTGCTGGTTGATAGGATTTCAACATTTCTTATTTTCTGAGTTGTGGATATTGCAATCTAAATGTTAAGATTCCAGTGGTTAAATCTACCTATTTTAAAGCCACTTAAGGCAATTTATAATTAAATTTTTTTACAATTACTTTTAGAGCTAAATTATTAGTGATATAAATATTGTCACATTTAACTTGAAATACAGATAATTACTAAACTCAGTATAAGACATTTAACCACTGACAGTTTTACAGCAAGTTTTGTTTGTGTTTTTTAAATAATTTTGGGGCCACGTAGATGGCATAATGGACCAGACCTAGGATCAAGAGGACCTGGGTTCAAATTTGGACATTTCTTAGCTGTGTAACCCTGGGCAAGTCTCTTAATTCCATTTGTCTAGCCCCTGCTCTCCTGTCTTAGAATTATTACTAAGATAGAAGGTAATGGTTTTAAAAAATAATGATAATCTTTATTTTAATAATAAATTTCTATATACGTTTTCCAAAGTTATAGGATTCATGCTGTCTCCCTCCCTTTTTCCTCCCCCACCTCCCCCCCGGAGTTTATGAGCAATTCAATCTGGGTTATATATGTATTATCATGCAAAACATTTCCATAGTTGATACTAATTTTGACATAGTAAGACATGCAATCCTTTTGCAGTTAGCATTTTGTCAAAAGAAGGGAAGCCATTTAGTTTTAACAAGTTGGTACTGAGCCATTTAGTCTATTTAACCTGAGTTTTGTTGACCTTTAAGGTTGTCTTCATTTATAGTTGTTCATTTGTATATTCTTTATACATCTTCATTCTGTATCACATCTTGTCAGTCTTTTTTACTTTCTTTTTTTTATTCTTCATGTTCATTGCAACTTGTGGTATAATAATCGTTTGCATCCTTATGCCATGTTTTATTCCAGGGCTGTTTATTCTACCTAATTCTTTGGAGATAAGGGTTTTGCTGGTTTTAATGCCTCTAAACCTGTGTTGGTGAACCTATGGCATGGGGGCTGGAGGGGACTGATCTCCTTCCCCCTCCCCCATGCCTGAGGACATTTCTCCCATGACCCACCCCTCTGCCCAGCAGCCCAATGGAAGTTCTTCTTCTCTCCTCTGTCTGGGGTCAGGTGGGGGGCTTGCATGTGATAGGAGGGTTGCAGTTTGGGCACGTGTCTCTAAAAGGTTTGCCATCACTGCCCTAAATGGCTCTTTAGTATTGAGTAGAACTCATCTGACCACTGCAGGTTGGCACATTTCTGCCTAAAGATATGCATTCAGGCTGGTACTCACCTAAAATCTTTTCATTGCCGAGTCCTGTCTCTGAATTTTCTAATGGAAGCATAAAGCTCAGTAATCAATGAAGATTTTATCATTGCTTGTCAATGAACAAGTGTTTGAGCAGCGCATGGACTGTGCCTAGCAGGATGCTATAGGAGGTCTAAAAGTGTGGGACAGGCTGCCTGCCTTTGTCTAAAGCTCTCACATCTCACTCGCGTGATAGGAGGGGAATCGCTGTCCTCTCCTCCTCGTTCCCCTCACGACAGCTTGGTCCTGCACAAGGGCGAAGGCTGGTAGAGAGGAAGATCGGGGAGAAGGTCATTGTGGCATCCAGGCTCGCAGTCAAAGGCTGGGACTCGAGTAGCGGCCACAGTAGGACCAGAAGGGAGGGAGTGGAGGCAGGAGGCAGCGGGACGGTGGAATGGGGGGACACCAGAAGGAGGAACATACCTTGGGTTTAAGGGACCAGCGACTTTATCTAAATGGAGCTCTAGAGTGGGCCATTGGAAATGCACGTCTGGAGCGAAGGAGGTGGGTCAGAATCCGACATTTCAAAGCCATTCATCAATGAGCATTTATATTCCTGCAGTGTTCCAGGCACCGTACTAGGCACTGGGAATACCGAGACAGACACAGACACACAGACACATAAGAGAGAGTGTGTGTATGTGTGTGTATATACATGTATAAAATATAACATGTAAAAATAAATATGTATGTAATTATACAAAATGGATCCAAGATAGTTCGGGAAATGAGTAAGCTTGCTACTAGAGGGACTAGAAAAGGCTTCACTTAGAACGCAGTACCTGAGCTGAATCTTCCAGGAAATCGGGGATCTGGGAGGTGGAGGTGAGGGAATGATTGCATTGCTGGCCCTGGGGCAGCCTTTGTGAAGGCACAGAGAAGGAGCAGAGTGTGTGTAGAACAAGTTGGCCATTATGATTAGATGGCAGGGATTGTCGAAGGGAATAATAGATCAAAAGACAAGAAAGATAGGAAGGAACCAGGTTGAGAAGGGCTTTGAATGCCAAGCAGGAATTTATACTTGATCTTAGAGGTTATGGGGGAACCAGAAGATAACATGCTGGAACAGTATTGTGAAGGAGAATATCAGGAAATAATCCAGATGACTGGATTCCCTTGGTGACATTTAGAAAGCAGCTGGGTTTGGGGAGAGGAAAGTTCTGTTTTGGACTGGTTGAGTTTGAGATGCTTATGAGACATTTCAATTCAAAGTTGTCAAGAAGGAATTCTTGATGCAGGAGTGCAATTTAGGAGGGACGTTAGGGATGGACACAGATTTAGAAGTAATCCCTGTGGAGGAGCCAATTGAACCCATGGGAAATGAGATTCCCCAAGTAAGAATGTGGAGAAAAAAAGAGAAGGGTTAGGGCATTGGGGTGCACCCATAGTCGTGTGCCATAGGTGATGAAAAAGTAAAGAACTGAGGAACAGTCGGACAGAGGGGGAACCAGGAGAAAGTGTCACGAACATCTCAGGAGGAAAAGAGTATCTGGGAAGAGAAGTCATCGTTGTCCTGCTGCAAAGAGATCAGGAAGGATGTGTTTGCCAGAAATAGTGTCAGACTTGGAAACGGGAAGACTTGGGTTTGAATCCTTCCTTAGACATAGAATAGTTATATTATCCTTGGCAAATAGTGGAGCTTCTTTGGGCTTCCATTTCCCTCAGGAGAATGAGATGGGGAATCGGTGTCAAAATAGCTTAGGGGTAATGAACCTTAGATGTTTTGCTATTTTCCCTAGTCTTATTTAGTAGCCACGTAGCAGAATTCACATGGCCACCGTTATTATTTAGTTGATGATTAGGATTTGTCAAGCAGAGGAGGGAAAATGAATGATAGTGAATCACTGAAGTGGATTTACTTTGAGGTCAAGACTAATCAGGAAAGTGAGAGCCACTAGAGTGGCAGAGATAGATGGGAAGGACATGGTGCCATTTATCACGTCAGCATGGCTCTCCTTTCTCTACCCTAGAAAATGGCTTTCTTCTTCTACCTTCCCTTTCCCATGTTAAATAAAATTCATTAAAAAAAACTGGTGTTAGAGGCTTTGTTTTATTTTTATTTCTTAAAGCTCATACCTTCTGTATTAGAATCAATATTAAGTATTGATTCCAAGGCAGAAGAGTGGAAAGGGCTAGGCAATTTGAGTCAAGTGACTTACCTAGGATCACACACAGCTAGGAAGTATTTGAGGTCTGATTTGAATCCATGACCTCTTGCCTTTACACTTGGCTCTATCCACTGAGCCACTTAGCTGCTCTTAGTGGCTGTTTTTAAGGGAAGGGAAAAAAAATGTGCTAAAAATCAGATCTCACTCTCACCAGATCAACTTGTATATTTTACTGGAAACCAGCTTATCTTGACTTTCCTTTTTCTGTTAGTGGTACCCCTAATCCCGCCTGTCAGCTTCCACTTCTCTTCTGTCCGTTGTCTGATCTTAGAGATCCGTTCTTTCTTCAGAATGTGTTTTCCCATCCCTTCTTCTCTCCCCTCCATCATTCCTTAGTCCAGGCCTCCATATCTTGTGTCTAGAGTATATGGCTCTATGCCTAACTTCTTGCACCCAATCCATTTTACGCAGTACTGCCAGGTTCGTTTTGAGGACTCCCCTATCCTCAAGCTCTCCTCAGCTCATTTCCCTACCCGAGTGTATTTAAGGACAATCAGTTGTCTGCCCGATTCAGTCCATAAGAGCCCTCCCCAGTCTGGCCCCATCTTGCTGCTCTAATTCCCATACACACTACTCTGGTCAGATGAGACTGCTCTCAACCTTTCTTTGTTCCCACCTTCGTGCCTTTGCTCCCTCTTTTCTTTACACCTGGAACATTCTTTTGGCTCTCTGCCGGCTGAAGCCACGTTGAACCCCTGAGAACTAATCATTAGCTCGTTGGAATCTTCTTAATTGGAATCTGCCTCTGCCCCCCCAGATGTAACACTCCTTTGTCTAAATCCCAAGAGCCTGTCACACCTCCTCTGGTACTGTGCATGGGCTACGTTTACATTCTCGTCTATATTCTCCACTAGCATCTATGTTTGCTAAGCCCAGAGATTTTCCTAGTCTTATTTTTCCCCCTCAATAAGGCCAGTACAGAGCTCAATACATTATTTCTTACTGAACCAGACAATGGTCTTTCCTTTTTAAAAGCTGATCTTTTTATTTAAATGAAATAAAGTCAGGCAGACCGGCAATTGAACTTCCATGGTCTCTAATTTTCTTCTAGAAGCTGCTTAAACTTGGACTTCAGGGTTCTCATCATTTTATTAGTGAGGAAACTGGCTTAGAAGGGGAAATGATTTTTCCAAAGTTATGGAGCTATCCATTGGAAGAGCTGGGAGAAGACTCCCGGTCTCTGGCTCTATCACTCCCCCATCTCAAAGCATCCTCTGCTTTTAGTGGAATTTGTGATGTCAAATATAGGAGGAAAAAGATAAGCTTAAATTTTAGTGGAATTTTTCTTTCAGGGAGTTTGATATACCTCTTTTTGGAGCCCTTCCCATAACTCTTACAAACCTGTGGGAAGAACAACAGAGCTTTGGATTAGTGCACTCACTAATCAGTGACTTCAAACACCAGCAAAAATCCTGCTATAAAATTTTGCTATACAAAGGGTGGGTTAAGGATGCATATGGAAAAAAACAATACTTAATTATTTATGGAAAGTTATAGAAAATAGGTGAATGGGTAAGGAAAGCAGCGAATTAAATTTTGTGAAATGCTTATTTTTGTGGTGCGCTGGCTTCAAATTGGATTTCAGAGACTTGCATGACCCTGGGCAAGTCACTTAACTCCAGTTACCTAACCCTTACTACTCCTCTCTGCTCTGGAACTCATACTTTTATTGTTTCTAAAACAGAAGGTTATGGGTTTTAAATTTTTTTTAATGCTTACTGTCTCCTAGTAGGGTTTGGGGAAAATGCAATAATTAAATAAGACAAGGTCCTTGCCTTCATTGATGTGAAACTCTTAGAGGACTTTGTAAAGTGTTTTGTTTGAATAATCTTATCTGTGCTACACAACCACTTTGTGAGGTAAGACTATTGGGATTTTCCCCATTTAACAGAGGAGAAAGCTAAGGCTTAATGACTTGTCAAGTAAATTTTATGGAGAGAATTCAAATCCAAATCTTCCCGACTCTCCACTATGCTGTGCTGCCTCTCTTAAGGAGAACTAAAAATGTGGTCAGGAAGGAAGACTTGTGAAAAATGAAGTGTCAGAAGCAGTGAATTGAAGGAAGACAAATTGTGCTCCGATGCTTTGGGAAAGTGACTCTCTGAGCCTCAGTTTCCTCTTCTATAAAATGAGGGATGGGGCAAGGGGATTAGATGGTCTCTCAAGATTCCTTTCTTTTTTCCAGACCATCATCCCCTGGTACACATGGAAATTGATTTAACTAGACTTACCTAAATCTATGTGTACTTTCAAAAGCGGGTCATGCTTTCAGTTTTGCTGAACTTTGTATAAGTGGAAATTTTCTGCTTATACAACTTTTAACTCCCACCTGTCCTTACAACAGCCCAGGACCCTGAACTCAGTATAGTAGTGCCCCCAAGTACCAATCCTGCTTCCAAACTGGCCCCCACAGCCTTCCTTGGAGGAACAACCCTTATGGAGATGCAGCCTGGTAGGAACTGCTCCTGAAGCCAAAACCCCGGCACCTCTCGGCCACTGAAGACCACTAAAGACCCAGAAAAGAAGTTCTCTACACCAGAAGCCCTTGGCCCTGTCAGGTGGTTCAATGGAAATGATATTAAAAGTGATTCATAACCCTTTGCTTGGTTTCTGCCCCCCGGAGAACCATGGCACCTTCCCATCTGTCGCGTAGCTGCACCCAGGTGTGTGATCTCCCCGTGTGAATGTGAGCTCCTTGAGCAGGGACAGGCTCTGCTCTTCTGTGGGTACCCCCAGCATTTAGCCCAGCAGAGTAAAAACTTCGATCCATTCAGTCTCTCCTTATACGTAATCTTTTACCGAAGTGTAGGCATTTTCATATTTTTGGGGCAGGGGAACAGTGCAGGGAACACAGGAGAATAATGGAAAGTAATGACTTGTGCTTATTTCCAGGTATTTTGATTTCTTCTCTCATGTACTGGGAAACAAAATGTTCACGTGAAGAATCAAATCGATGATTCCCAACTTCATAAACTCATTATCTTTAGCCCTTGGGTGGAAATAGGAGTGGAGGAAACAGGAGAAAGTCTTGGGGTTCTGGGTAGTGGTAGGCACCAAGGAAGGTGTCTGAGCTCTGGCTTCTTTGCAGACAGCCTTGTTTTTAAGGTCTTCTAATCTGACACGATGAGTTCAGGCAACATGGGCGCCATCTTCCTAGGCTCCTAAGATCATCAAGATTTGGACTCTGTTGTCATTCTGTGGTTAAGTGGCCAGAATTGGTATGAGGATTGGAGGGGGAAAGTGGTAAGGAAGATTGGTGGGGAAATAAGAAAGAAGGTCCAGTACAGAGATCTATTGCTTATGAAAAAAATAGATATTTCTAGGATTCAGGTTAGTATTCTGGGTCTAAGTAGTCCTCCACTGCCACCTGGAATTGAACATCCCAACCCTTTATCCTAGGCTCTGATGGGTGAGTCACCTCATTTTGTGAGCCCACCATTCCACTTCCCAGGCCCCGTTCATGCTTCCCTGATCCCTTCCTCTCCAACCCTAGCTCAGAAAATAATTATGAAAACACACTACTATCCTTGGTAAGGGGGTGCCAATTGTTTACTCGATTATTCTAATCCCTGTTTATTCTAATCACCATTTTTTAAAATTCCCCTTTCTAAAAAACTTCCTTAGCCACTTCTATAGGCTTAAAAAAATCCCAAACCACCCTCACCTTTTAAGACAGAAGCTAGCAAAGGCTAGGCAATTGAGGTTAAGTGACTTGCCCAGGGTCCCACAACGAGGAAGTGTCTGAGGGCGCATTTGAACTCAGGTCCTCCAGACTCCAGGCCTGGAGCTCTATCCACTATACTAGCAGCTGCCCCAACTCTTCTTCTCTGTATGTCTATTTAAAGGCAGGGACTGTCTTGTTTGCTTGTAGAATTTTATTTGGGCTACACAACCACCCTGTGAGGTAAGACTGTTGGTATTATGCCCATTGAACGGAGGAGAAAGCTGAGGCTTAGTGACTTGTATCCCTCTCCCTTTGCTGCAGTGTCTCAGCAGTGAGTGCTTTTCGTTCATTGATTCTTTAAACAGACACATCCCTATTTGTTCAGCAGGTTAACCCGTGTTTCTTTGGCAGACAAGGGGAGCACGGAGAGGGTTTTAAGCAACAGGGGCAGGAGAACCACGTATGAGAGGTAAATGTGGGAGTGGTGAGGGCTGGATTGGAGGAAGGAGAGAACGCTGAAGTAGGGAGACCAGTACCAGGGCGGCAGCTCGGGCAAGGCCAGAGAGAAAAGATGTAAGGCAGAATGCATAGGGAGATCCCCTCGTTTTATAGGCAGGAAATGAAGACCCACAGAGGTTTATTGACTGGTCCGAGTTCTTTGGGTTGGCATGGGGCAGAGGCAACATTTGAACTCGGGACTCGAAATCTGGTCCTTCTACATCTTATCAGGGAAGAGGCAAGTGCTGGGTACTGCGTGTTCCGCAACTCTGCAAATGTTTGTCGATTGAGGAAAAGCTTCTCTGAACTATTAAGCAAACGGAGCCAAGAGTGTCGCCTTTTCTGTTGCCTGAGACGTGTTTAATCTGTTGGGGGAAGGAGCAAGAAAAGCCTGTTCGAGTGGGAGAGATTTTGTTTCTCAGATGGTTCCCGATGGCCTTTCGTACAAATGTTCTGACATACAAATTGGCCTGCTCCTTCCATCCACCTGTTCGCCCGCTCTAGGGGCCGGCTGCAGTGTTTAAAACCAAGCATCCGGCGAGCCCACGTCCACCCTTTGCTGCTGCTCGTGTCCCTAGGGTTTCTCTGCTCTCCTCTGGGGGGGGCATTAGAAACGGTTGCTGGATTTTTGGCAGATCATCCCTTCCTGCTGCCCCCCCTCAGAAAAGGACAGCTTGAAATCCTACCCCTTCCCTCCCAGGGGAAGGCCTGACCAGGCGGAGGGAGCTCCTTCGGACAGCACACTGCTGAGACAGCAGTGATAGGTAGATAGATAGACAGAAGAACTGTCTCCCCAGGAGACAGACCCAGCCCCAGGGTCACACGGGGAATCCCCTTCGCTCTCCAGGTTTCTTCTTTCCGTCGGGAATGATCTTTCACCGTGGCTAGAGGAGGCGTCTCCTTGGTCTTCCAGGTCTGTCTTGGGGCTGTTCCCCTTCTCTGCTTCAAACCCAGAATACTCAGGTTTAAAGGGGATGCCAGAGGTCAGTGAGTCTATTCGCCTGCGTTTATCTCTTCCCTTTCCATGATCACTGCCAAGGAGAACACCTTGCCTTTAAAGCCCACTTTAAACTACAACTGCCTGACTTCTACTCTAGCACAATGCACGAAACAGATATTTAGTGAGTGCTTTTGGGTGATTTTTTTCCAGGCTTTGAAAAAAAATCATTGCAATTTTTAATTTTATATTTTATATGTATAGATATGACATATATATTTATATTTTAAATCAATGCAATTTTTTTTTAATTTTTAAAATGATTTCTTAAGAGTAGAGAGTTCTGGGGGCAGCTGGGTAGCTCAGTGGATGGATGTGGCCTCAGACACTTCCCAGCTGTGTGACCCTGGGCAAGTCACTTGACCCCCATTGCCTAGCCCTTACCACTCTTCTGCCTTGAAACTGATACACAGTATTGATTTTAAGACGGAAGGTGAGGGTTTAAAAAAAAAAAAGAGTAGGGAGTTCTTGCATGTTGCCAATACGTTGCATCCACATTTATTAAGCACCTGCCCACCACCTAGAAGGAGTGGGTTTCTCCTTTCCTTACGTTCATCGTTGGGAGAGAGGAGACAAACTGAGTTTAGATCTGTTCAGTCTGATTGGCTCCGGCTTCCTGAACCAGTCAGCGGCTTTCGTGGCAGCTTGTGAGCTCCTACTTGGGGCTCATGTGGTGAAGCAAGCTCAGCGCAGCATCGAAGCGACTGACGTTATCGTGTTGGTATTATGAACACTTGAAACGACAGCCGATGCATCCCAGACAAAGGAGAACCCGCGGGACAGATCATTCCCATTTCCCTCCGTCACTCGTTTAGCAGGTGCCTCGGGAAGCTGCCTGCGGCCAGGGCGCATCTCTCGCTGCTTGGTTTGGTAGCACAGTACCGGGGGGGGGGGGGGGGGGGGGGGCTGGGCTTGGAGTTGGACGAGGCCTCGAGAGCTCTCAGAAGTGACCCGACACAACTCCTGTTAATTTCGGCAGCAGCATAGCAGACCCGCTCTGGATTCACGGGCGAGCCGGGGCTAGATTCTGCTTCTGGCACTTGGTATGTGCTGGTTGGGCGACTGGGCACAGCGCGGTTGTAAAGTGCCCGTCACGTCGCCAGTGGCCCCCGCCGCCCCGGGTCACCTCACCGCACCGTGTCTTACCCATTTCCATGCCCACGGTCTAGCCCTGGAGGCCCACACGGGATGCCCCATCGGCTACGGCTGTCCTTTCTGCTGGTTGTCCCTCACACCCGGCACGCTTTCCTGGCTAACTTCTGCCTCTCAGAATGTCTGGCTAATCAGCCACGGGCACGTGTTTTTTATTTTGTATCTCCTTTATTCTTTGATTTCTCATGATCCTCAATAAACCTCATAAAATAGAGTGTTTTTATTATTAGAGATATAACCCAATTTTTACCCCTGGAGGCCTTTCCTGGGGCTCCTCCTTCCCAGGCCCTTCCTCCCTTAAGCTACCTTCTGCCTTCTCTGTAGTTTGGATTCATCTCTGTGTTGTTTCTCCTGTTAGAATGTGAGCTCTTTGGAAGCAGGGATATTTTCCCCCCTTGATACTTTTGGCATCTAACAGAGTGCTTGGCATACCATAAGCACTGAATCGATGCTTGCTGATCAGTTAGTTTGCAAAGTGATTGAACATGTAAATACTTTGTAAACCTAAAGGTTTGAATGTCGGCTGTGCTGAAGTGACGAAGGGAAAGGCAACCTCTGTCCTTGATGATCGCTGTTCCTGCAAAAGTTTAACCAGTGTAAAACAGTTGCTATTAAAAGAGTCAGACATTGCCTTGATCAGCAAACATTTGATCTCTGTCACATGGAGAGAGGTGGCTGCCAAGAATAATAGAAGGAAAACAAACTCATGAAACACTACCATGTTCACAAAATCATTGAAAAGCCATAGAGGCAAAAATAAGCTTTTGGAACTTTCAGTAAAATCGTGGATGATCATCTCATCGTCAGGAGGTATCCTTGTGCCGTGCTGGAAGCACCAGAAGAGTCCAGGGTTCAAATTCTGCCTCTAACACAAGCTGGAGGACGAGGGGCAAATCACTTATTTGACTGGGCCTTGGCCTCCCTCTAATGCAGTTGGGAGGAGAGCAACAAAAGAATGCAAAAAGTGACATGTTTATCAATGTTTCTATAACGATCTGCTCTCATCCATGACAGTGGATGCAGCCCATTTGGAACTTAGTGCCTCCCTCAGCTCCTGTTATGTTATACAAGGAAGTCAGACTAGAATTTAAATAAGGATGAGTGTCTGGACCAGACCACGTACCTTCTGAGGAAATATCAGCAGTCTTGAGAGCATAGAGAGATGGTTTTACAAGATATGCCAAAGAAGAGAAGACCCAACAGGATGAAAAAATAATAAACAATATTCGTATTCCTCAAAGGCAACTGAAAAATATCAGTTACTGCCAACTCAGACACGTAGTTTCTCATCTGATAAAATCTTTATGACGAGGGTCTACAAAAAGATCAAAGGTATTCTTAAGGAAAATGTGACAAGGGAATAGGAAGGCTTTCCAAAATGTTTTTCTATAGCAGTCTACATCTTTACACTGACAAAAATGACTAAAAGGTGCACAAAATACAAGAACTGCTGAATCTGTGGGATGGTAGGAAGAATGTGAGATTCAGTCAGAAGGTCTGGGTTTGAATCCTGCCTCATTTCCTTCCTTTTTAAGTGACTGGGTAAAATATTTTGCTTGTCTTGCCATGAGAAGATTGGACTCAGTGAGCTCTTATGGTTCACTACAGTTTTAACATTCTATGGCCCTTTTTTTAAAAACCGTACCTTATGCCTTAAAAATGGATACCAAGTATTGGTTCCGAGGCAGAAGAGTGCTAAGGGCTAAGCAAAATGGGATTGAATGACTTGCCCAGGGCCACACAGCTAGGAAGTGTCTAAGGCCAGATTTGAACCCAGGAGCTCCCATCTCCAGACATGGCTCTTTATCCACTGAGCCACCAAGCTGCACACTATGATCCTTTTAGCGGGAGGGCATATCTTTGTGGGAACAGGCTCAGCAGAGCCCCTCTATGTTCTGGTCTCCCTCTCTCTGTTTCTGGAGTTGACCCTCATTACCATCCCGTTCAGCGGTTTGTGTGCCCAGATCAGTCTCACGTGCTGTGTGGAGGGGCTCTGGAGAAGCCGTGGGGTGGGAGGAGGCCCTGGGCATCCTGTGGCTCACCTGGGATTGTCACGGAGCCATGGTGACCCTGAAAGAGGGCTGTGCGCAGCACCGGCAGGTGCCACTGTCCAGCAGCTTGGCATGCCGGATGGTAAGCGCTGTGGAGGCGTAGCGTCCCGTCACAGCATCTTTTTCCCTCCCCCCCACGTCCTTTTTCAGCTGGGCTCGCCTGGTTCTTACACCCACACATTATTAGCTCCTTGGCCTCCCCTTTCTTAAATGACAAGGTGCCCTTTAAACTCAGTTTTTCTCCTTCTTGCAGGAAAACTTGTTCTCTGGAGCTGAGGAGGTCCGTGCAGCCTAGAACGCGAAGGGAAAGTTTAGCTTCGGAAGCCGGGTAAAGATGGCACTACTAATCTTATACTCCAAAGAGGTTTTAAAAAAAGGAAAAGATCTGTGTGTCTGAAAAGATGCATAGCGGCTCTTTTGGAAGGGAAGGGGGCTCCTACCAGTTGGGGATTGGCTGGACAGACGATGCTGTAAGTAGCGGAATGTGACTGTCCCACGAGACGTGATGAAAGGGACCGTTTTAGAAAAACCCAGGGAGATGCGTATGAAGGGGTGCATAGCGAAGTGAGCAGAACCAGGAGAAAAACCGATATGAGCGTAACAGATACAGGCAATTTGGAAAGACAAGAACTGCGAACAACCAGTGCAGTGAATGGAGGATGAACCGCGCTGCCCACTTCCTGACCAAGAGAGGATGGACTCAGGAAACACAACGAACCATCAACATTTCTACTTGGCCATCCTGGGGATTTGTTTATAATGCAGATTTGCTATAAGATTTTTTTTTCCCCCACAAATTTTTTTTTGTGGGGAGGAGAGATGGGAGGGAGGAAAAAGAAATACTTGTTCATTGGACAAATAAATAAGTTTAAAATGAAATTAAACCCTGAAGTGGATTTATTAAAACAAACAAACAACAAAACACTAAGGCTGCACAAAGCAGGAAGGCGATCTCTCTCTTCTTTGCACACTAACTGTCTTATTGTCAATCATCAGTTATTAGATAACCAGCTTACTGAGCACCTACTAGGGTTTATAAGAGCTTTTTTTTTTTTTTAAATAAACCCTTACTTTCTGTCTTAGAGTCAGTACTGTGTATTGACTCCAAGGCAGAAGAGTGGTAAGGGCTGGGTGATGGGGGTTAAGTGACTTACCCAGGGTCACCCGGCTGAGAAGTATCTGAGGTCAGATTTGAACCCAGGACCTCCCATCTCTTGACCTGGCTCTCAATCACTGAGCCACCCAGCTGCCCCCTATAAGAAACCTTTGGACAGCTAGTCCAGCTGTCTCATTTTATTGCTGATACTCAGGCCTCCTAGTCTGATTCTATCTTGTCTGTTCCTACTTAGGTATGTATTGCCTTCCCCATTAGAATTTAAGGTCCCAGAGGATAAGGATCTTTTTTGCCTTTGTATTCAGTACTTAGCACAGTGTCTGAATTAATGCTTATTGATTAACTTCGCAGGGTCACACAGTTATCAGCAAGTATCTGGAGTGGGATTCGAACCCTCAGCTTCCTGACCCCATGTTCAGGCTCTGATCACTGTTCCATATTGTATTGGATGAGCTCTGTGGTTCCCTCCCTGTCCAGAGGGTTACGATTCTGTGCTTTGGGGCTTCTAGGATGCTAAGACTTCACAGTCTGCGTTTCGGAGGCCCCAAGACTCTGTATGTGATTCTGAATGATATCCTTGACCCTGTATAGGCTTGTTTGGGCTCTTCAGCTTCTGTCTTGTCTTTCTCAATAGCACTTGGCACAGCGCTTATCAAATAGTAAAACTTAAAGAATATTGACTAATTGCCTAGAAAATGAAATGCACCTTTGCGTGAATGAGCCTTGTGCCCTCAAAGTAAAGAGCGGACCTCTCCTCTCTCCTCCCCCGTTACTGAAGCAAAGTGGGGCTCCCAGCCCCCCTTTTCTAGGCTGCATTGCGTGTTGTCTTTTTCTCTCCAAGGCTGCCTTTGATACTTATTTTAACCTGATCACTTGCATAAAATGTTGGCGGTTAATGGGAGAAGGTAGAACGTACTGTGGTTTGTCCAAGGCTATGCCCTCTGCTTCCACATCTTCCCCTCTCCCTTCAGCCAGTGCTGACTTCCAAAAATGAAGCAGGTTCCCTCGATGTAAGTACCTTGTCACGTGTGATCAGGGAGCAAAGGTTGGATGATCTCTTTTCAAGACTGTTGGAGGCAAGGGTCATGCCTTGGTTAGGGAGGTGTTGGGGCCTAAAGATTTTCAAAGGCTCTTCCAGATGTATGATTCTAACCCACACCTTCTGTCTTAGAATCAATACTGTGTATTGGCTCCAAGGCAGAACAGTGATAAAGGCTAGGCAATGGGGGTTAGGTGACTTGCCCAGGGTCACACAACTAGGAAGTGGATGAGGCCAGATTTGAACCCAGGACCTCCCATCTCTGGGGCAGCACCCAGCTGCCCCCAGATAATCACACTTTGATAACAGCCACTGGGCGTCGAGGTGGCTTTAGTGGATTGAGAAGTCTCCAGGCCACTGAACATTTTTTCATGAGTCCTTGGACTCATCATAACCTTTGGGGTTATCTTGGAACCTTGTTTTGCTGATGATAGTTTAGTCCTTCACAGTCGATCATCATACACTATTTTTGTTACTATAGACACTGTTCTGGTGCTGCTCACTTCAACTTTGCATCAGTTCATATAAATCTTTCCAAGTTTTTCTGGACTCGCCTTATTCATTCATTCTTATGCAGTAGTTTTCTATATTCTACAGCCTGTTTGGCAGTTCTTCATCTGATGGATACCCCCTCAGTTTCTAATTCTTTCAAAAAGAGCTGCTAAAAATACTTTTGTACAAGTAGATCCTTTCCTCCTCTCTCTGATCTCTTTGGGATACAGACCCAGGAGAGCTGGCCCTTTGTACGTCGTTCCCTGTTGCTCTCCAGAATGGTCATATCAGTGAACTGAGTTCAGATTTCCCACATTCCCTCTTTGGTCGTATCAGCCACTACGCATAGGTGTCAGGCGGTATCAGAATTGTTTTAATTTGCATTTCCTTCATCAGCAGAGCCTCACTCTCTCTTCTAGAAGTCACGGAAGTCCTTTGACAAGGCAGAAGTGAAGGTGCCTGCCCATGGCCTGGTGTGGAGTACCAGGATGAAAGTACAAACCTGGAGGGCACCTATTTGTCCAACTCTTGCATTCCTATTTGCAGATGGTGTGGTGCAACGGAAAGAACATTTAACTAGAAGATAGAAATCCTAGTTTTAAGTTCCATCACTTAGAATCAAGACTATTGGGACCCTTTTAGTCCTTCCTCATGTCTTTCATTTTCTTATTTCTTTGTCTCACGTTGGCCACCTTCTTCTGGCTATCTCCTGTTTATCAGTGTTCTCAGACCTGAGCATAACACTCTATGGATCGATCAGGAGAGGACCTTGACTTCCCTAGTCCTGAGTATTATGTATATCTTGATGTGGTCAGGTGAGAATCAGCTGCATTGGCTTCACTGCTGATTCATATGAATGTTGAAGTTCATTGAACCCCTTCCATCTGGTTCACACAAATTTGGCATCTGGTCACGCCTACCCTATATTTTACTTGTGATGCTGGTTTTTTTTTAAACACAATTGTTTTTTTAATTAATTAATTAAATTATTTTTAAATATTAAATTAAAAAATAAATTTAATTTAATTAACTAAAAATTAGAATTTTAGGTTATATTAGAGCAACTTAAATTCTTTTGGGTAGAGTGACTAAACTAGAAAATAAAAAACATGCTGTAAATATAATTGATCTTCATTTCCCCATCAGAGGTTGATCTAATTCATTCTCTAGGTCTATTTGGAATAGTTCATGGAGAGTGAAAAGGAGGGAATTGGCCATGTATTCTTCCTCCTTCTTTACCATCTTGCCTCCAACTCCTGGCATGACTTATTTTGACTAAAGTCATTCTGGTTCTTTGTAAACACAGCTTCCATTTCTTGATGTCCACTAACCTTTTCTCTCTTTTAATTCAGTTTTATTTTATTTTCAGTTACTAATTCCTTTTCCCTCTTTTCCCTCATCTACTTGTTGAAAAGTCAAGAAAAAACAAAACTGTTACAAGTTGTCCCTTTGGTCTGGGATACTGTACTTTTGAAATTGGAGCCACTTAGCTACTGTTTGCTTCCCATATGCACAACAAGGGTCAACAACTCACAACTGCTCCTTTCCACCATAGATCTGCAACTCAGAACTGTCCAGAACCATTTGTATTCAATTACATAACAGCTAGAAAACACTTGTTCCTGTACCTAGCTCTTGTTGGGAATCACAGGATCTCTTTCTCACCTGGTGCTTTTTCTTCTTTTTTTTAAACCCTTACCTTCTGTCTTAGAATCAATACTAAGTATTGGCCCAAGGCAGAGGAGTGGTAAGGGCTACTAGGCAAGGAGGGTTAAGTGACTTGCCCAGGGTCACATAGATAGAAAGTATCTGAGGTAAGATTTGAACCCAGGATCTCCCTTCTCCCTGGCTCTCTACTACTGAGTTACCTACATTTCCCTTTCTTGGTACTTCTTGCCCTGGCACCCTATCCTGATCCTCTTTCTGTTCATGGGTACTGATAATGCTCTTGTAGTCCTAGACAGCCCTCATCCCTCGTAGCCACATCTGCATTTCTCTCTCTGTCTCCCAAAGTTGTCCTGGACTGGAAAAATAACTTCCTGGGACTTTCTCTTGGTTTCCCTGATCAGAATTCAGTTTGGTACATTTTATAGATATTTGCTGAGGAAGTATAATGGACAAACTAGACCCTTATGTTTTCTCTCCCTCTGCCATCTTGATTCCAATCAATATCTTCTAGAATTTTTCTGGGAATTGAAGTCAACCTTATTGGACCAGAAATTATGGATTCCATTTTCTTAACTTTTTTGAAAACCAAGATACCATCTTTCTTCAACCCTGTGCTACTTTTCCTGTTCTCAGATCTTTTAAGTTTCAAGTGACAGTGCCTCAAAAATCACATTGACCAGTTCATTCAGGATTCTGTTAATGTAACTTATATGTACCAGGTGATTTGAATTAATCGAGGGCAGCTATGGGCATTTTTACTCTGTCCTGTAGCTCAATGGAATGAGCATTGTTAGTAAAGTCAGAGAACCTGGGTTTATATCCCACCAATATCACTTCTTGCTTTATCAACCTCCCTGACGTGGTTTTCTCATTTGTAAAATGAGACGATTAGACTATATGACTGCTATGTTTATGCAAGTTTTAAATCTATGATCTTGGTTGCTAATGCTTTATTATTCCCTTTCGTTCTGTTCTTTCCAGTCCAAAGATCAGGCTCCTTGGCAGAGAATTCAAAAATAAAATAAAAATGGAACAACTGTGTCTTCTCTCTGTTGTTAGTTATCATCTCATCTACCTCAAGAGCAGCAGCCCTATCTTTTCTTTGATTCTTTTTTCTCCCTGCTCTAGCTAAAATAAAAAAAAATCCCTTCAGTTGTCCTTAGCTTTCTGTTCCCCTTAGTTCAGTCTGAGTTTTAATGCTCCTGACATTTTAAATTAACAATCTAAATTCAAAAAGATATCAATAGGTTTATAAGGTAGCAAGATGGAAAATAGGGATAAATTTAAAGCTTTGAAGGCAGTATGATATAGTAGCTGGATTTGGAGTCATAGGACTGGCATTCTAATGGCTTTGCTATTTATTATCTGAGTGCCCTTGAGCAAAAATAATTTAATTTTTCTGGACCTCAACTCTCACATCTATAAACTGCTAAGCCAGACTAGATGACCCTTAAGTCCCTAAATCAATGATTCTTTGAACTTACAATCATTTGCATATTTGTGAATATGGATAGAGACTAAATACAAAAATGGCAGAAAATATGTGAAAAGTCTGCTCCCAAAAGCTCATGTAAACTTGAGGTTGGAGTCTCACAAAAATATGGTATTCAGAACATGAGAGGCAATAGTTTTAAAGAAATCTGCCTAAGTTCAGACCATAACTATCTGGAGGATCTGGTTTAGTCATGAACACTACATCATAACTATCTTCCCTTGAACCATTCATTCCTTTTGTAGCTAAACTCCTTGAGAAGTTGGTCTACAATAGTGGCCTCTACATCCTTTCTTCTTATTAACTCTACTATCTGGCTTTTGATCTCATCAAGGCCTGTTGATTTTACCTTTGTAACATCTCTTATATAAAACCCCTTCTTTCCTCTAATACCCCAGCACAGTGCCAAACACATAGTAGGTACTTAATAAATATTTATGATGAATTGACTATTACCACCCTGGTGAAAAACCTCATCACCTGGACTATTGTAATAGACTTCCTTTTGGTTTCCCTGCCACAAATCTCATTTCTTCAGACCATCCTCTTCAACTCAGCTATTAATGTGAATTTCCTTAATCCTGGGACTCCTTCCCACCCCAATCAATAAATTCTAGTGGCTCCCCATCACCTCCAGAGTGAAATATAAAATCTTCTGTTGTTCAAAGTCCTTTATAACCTAGGCTCCCTACCTTTGCAGTCTTCTTCTCCATTACTTTTCCTCAAGCCATATTCTCTGATCTCATCACTGTGGCATCTTGACTGTTCCTCAAACAACACATTCTGTTTCTCATCTCTGGGCACTGGCTGTCCCTCATACCTGGAATCTTCTCCCTCCTTATCTTCATTTCCTGGCTTCTCTGGCTTCCTTCAAGTCTCAGCTAGAATACCACCATCTATTAGAAGCCTCTCTTGAACCCCCCTTAATTCCAGTCCTTTGCCCTCTGTTGGTACTATCAGATTTATCCTGTATATTATTTATCTGCCTGTTGTCTTCCCCATGAGACTGAGCTCTTTGAGAGCAAGGACTGTCTTTATATTTCTATCTTTTTCCTTTCTTTGCAGTGCCTGGTACACAATAGGTGCTTAATAAATGTTGGAGGCCTGACTGATTACAATCCACTTAATATAATAAGCATGTATATTATGAATAATAAGCAATTTAGCATAATCACATATAATAACCAATATATAAGAAGTATTTTAAAATGTCTAGTAGGTGCCAAGAATTGTGTTGGATGCTGAAGATAGGAAGACATAAACCAAAGCAATCTCTAATCTCAAAGAATTTTATATTAGGGAAGACATGTCTGTCTATATGGATGGATATCCAGAATAAATACAAAATAGAGGCATAATAATTAGGGAGGAGGGCATTAGCAATTGTGGGAGGGATCAGGAAGACTTCACGCAGACATTGGGAGCTTTGTCTTGATTCAGGAGTGAGGAATTAGGGGGGCAAAGAAGAGAGAACTCATTCTAGGCCAAGGTGAAGATCTCAATAGCAAGTAGGTCAGTATGGTTTTCTAACACTATATAGAGTGCATGGTAGGAAAGGCTGGTTGTAAGGAGGTTTATTTAAACCCTTATCTAACATCTTAGAATCAATATTAGATATTGGTTCCAAGGCAGAAGATCAATAAGGGCTAGGCAATGGGGCTGGAGTAGCTTGCCCAGAGTCACCCAGCTAGTAAATGTCTGAGGCCAGATTTGAACTTGGGAAGATGTGTCCCTGAATGTAGACCTGGCACTCTGTCCTTCTAGCTGCCTTTTTCTAACGATGAATAAACAAAAATGGAAGTGGCTGCTTGGTGGCATGTTGCCCTTCGTTTGAATAAGTGAAGCAAGAGGTTGTCAGCGATTCTTTAATGGGGCAGAAAGTTGGAGGAGATGCCTTCCAAGAGCTGATTGTGTGAGTTTTCATGCTCCAAACAGGTAGTTCAGCATTCTGACCACTAGAGGGTGCTGCCTTCTAGCATCTTGTAGTAGGAGTTGGTGACTAGAAATTGGCGTCATCCTTAAGGAAGCGCGTGTCTATTTCCAGTCACTCTGGAGGGGTTCAGTTTCAGTCCGGGGGAAGTTTTGACTATCTAAATCAGTGATGCTCCAGGGGAACCTTTCAGCTCTAATCTGAGCCACTGGGGAGGGGATGAGCTCAGACTGTATCAGCCATTCTGTGATCTCAAATCCTTGCATCAATCTATGGCCTCTTTTTTTTTTCCCCTTTAAACTCTTGCCTTCCAATACTAAGCATTGATGCCAAGGCAAAAGAATGTCAAGGGCTAGGCAATTGGGGTTAAGTGACTTGCCCAGGGTCACACAGCTAGGAAGTGTCTGAGGCTACATTTGAATCTGGGGACCTCCCGTCTCAAGGCCTGGTGCTCTATCCACTGAGCCATCTAGCTGTCCCCAATTTGATTTTCTTAACAGTGTGGGTCTGCTTATATACCCTCCCCTTGCCTCTTTTCCCTCTATTCAATAAACTCTAGTAGTTTCCTGTTATCTTCAGGATCAAATATAAAATCTTCTGTTTGGCTTTAGAGCCTGTTATAATCTGGCTTCTTTCTACGTTATTCCTTCCACGTACTCTGTGATTCAGTGACAGTGGTCTCTTGACTGGTCCTTGGGACAGGACCCTACATCTCCTGGTTATAGGCATTTTTCACTGGCTGTCCCTCTTGCCTGGAACAATCTTCCTTTTCATCTCTATCTCCTAGCTTCTCAGGCTTCCTTCAAGTTTCAACTAAAGGAGATGGCTAAGTAGCACAGTGGATAGAGTGTCAGGCTTGAAGTAGGGAGATACTTCTGGAAGCTTAGCTGAGATCACTTCCCATTACCATCACTCATTCAAGCATCCATTTTAAAGTTATCAGAGAATTAATAGTTGAACTCTAAACCACAGAATTGCCAGGATCAGAATAGAGGTATGTCAGGAGCTCCTATCTCTCTCTGTCCAGACTGTGCTCTGTGTAGGGTTTCTTGTAATATGGGAACATGTAAAAGGGATTTCCTTGGGTTTTGAAGAGGCCAAACCTAAAACTTCCGTCTTTCTGGAATCAATGCTTAGACCAAGAGTTTTTTGAAAATCATTTGCATTTTTAGAGGATGGAGGAAATATGAAAGATTTAAGGGATTTTTATGAACTTGTAAGCTCAGTATCCATCAGTGTGACATCTCTGCTACAAAAGCTCATGTGATTCAAGGCTGGTTTTATAAAGCTGGAGGGTCCTAGTCAAGAGAGGTGAGAGCCATAATATATCCCACACATTGTAGTGGGAAGAGGAAGTATTTGGAGTCAGAGAAAGTAGATCTTGGATTCAAAGAATTTTGATTTGGGATCTACCATTTATTACTTACATAACATGGAAAATGTCCCTTAATTGTAAGAATGAGCTCTCCATCTAGGAGTGAGATGAGATATTTCACAATTCAGCCAAAGGAGAAAAAGAAACTGAAAGAGAGGGGTCAGGGAGGAGACAGAGAGACAGACAGTGGCAGACATAGAGGAAGGGGATGAGAGAGAGAGAGAGAGAGAGAGAGAGAGAGAGAGAGAGAGAGAGAGAGAGAGAGAGAGAGAGAGAGAGAGAGAGAGAGAGAAAGAGAGAGAGAGAGAGAGAGAGAGAGAGAGAGAGAGAGAGAGAGAGAGAGAGAGAGAGAGAGAGAGAGAGAGAGAGTGTCAGTCCTAGACCTCAGCTAAGGAATATTCCAGTGGGATAAAACTGGAGATAGAGACATGATCAAAGTACTGACTCTTCTACATTTTGGCTTCATCTCAGAATCTTTCTTTCCCTTTGGGGCTCTCTTTCTGAAGAGCATCTGGAATGTTGTGCCTTCTTCCTTGAAGCTGGAAGCCAGAAGACCAGGATCCTTCTCCCAAGCTCTCCCTAATTCTGCCTTTTATGAAGGCAGGAGGATGGAGTAATCATACTTTACCAATGAGAAGTCTTATGGAACTAGGATGAAGGCCCTGGTTACACTTCTTCCTCATCTGTAGAGTGTTTAGACTGGATAGCTTCTACTGTTTAGCTCCAAGTCCCAATAGCTATTTAATGGTCTAGGTAAAATCCTATTATAATAATAAGATCTCTATATTAGGACCATTACAACCGAAATTGTCTGTGAAAGTGAAAACCATACCTTAACATCAGTAAATTGATCCATGTATTTCAAGTATTCAGTACAACCAAATTCCCATAAAGCCAAATTCTTGGACCCTTTGAAGTTATAAAGCAGTCAGACCACTAGCTGTGAATGATGCAGAGCCAGAATTTTCTTCATTTTCAGATTTCCCCAGTGCTTTTAGAGTACACAGTTCAGGAGGGATAGGAAAAAAGAATTCCTCTCCTATCACCTCTACCTCAGATCCATCTTGCCTGAAATGTTCAAGCATCAAAAAGTCCTTTTTCTCGCAATCAGCAGACCCAACTGGATAAACATGATAGACCCAAGGATGTGAAATCCCTTAAGTATTGTAAGAGTCCACCAGGACCAGTGAGGCTCTCCCTTGCTGGCAATGGTGGAGTTGACAATAATGAGAAAGGCAACTGAAGAAGAACATGTTGGCTATCCCCTGAAGTGTAGGATTGTGCCCCAAATCTATCTTGAAACCTTCCCCATTAAGTAGCCCTCCATCCCCCGTCATTCATCTTGGCTGATAATTCAAATCACAACAACAAAAAAAGATTTAGCTTAGACCTAAGAAAGTTTCTTGGCAGCTATGCTGTCAAAACGAGGAGTGCCTGCTATTTATGTGAAATAGAATGTTCTGAGAGGTTTATGGAGGGAAACACCACTTCTAGCTGTGAGGATAAGGAAAGTTTTATGGAAGAGGTAGCATGTGATTTGTGTCTTAAAGGAGGGAAGAGATAACAGAGGGTGAAGGTGGGATGGTGTGGTGGGGGCAAGGGGTTTCCATTCCAAGCACAGTGAAAAGCAAGAAGATGATTTGGAGTTAGGGGAGGGCAGGTCTGGGGAGTACAGGAAGGGAAGTACCATGGACCAAAGCTTGGTAGATAGATTGAATCCAGATTATGGAGGGAAGACCTTGAATGACAGATTAAGAAATTTGCTTTTCTCAGTGGATGGAGTGCTAGACCTACTGAGAGGACCTGGGTTCACATTTAGCCTCAGACACTTCCTAGCTGTGTAACCCTGGGCAAATCACTTAACCCCTATTGCCTAGCCCTTCCTACTCTTCTGCCTTGGAACCAATATACCGTATTTTTTTAAATCCTTTCCTTCCACTTTAGAAGCAATACTGTGTATTGGGTCCAAGGCAGAAGAGTGGTAAGAGTTAGGTAATGGAGGTTAAGTGACTTGCCAAGCTAGGAAGTGTCTGAGGTCAGATTTGAACACAAGTCCTTCTCTCTCTAGGACTGATTATCCACTGAGCCAATTAGCTGTCCCAAGAATTCTTTTTAAAGTGTGAAATTGGATCAGATAGACTAAATTTCTTTCCTTTCCTTTTCTTTTTTAAAAAACTCTTACCTTCTGTTTTAGAATCAATACTATGTATTGGTTCCAAGGCAGAAGAATGGTAAGGGGTAGGAAATGGAGGTTAAGTGACTTGCCCAGGGTCACACAATTAGGAAATGTCTGAGACCAGATTTCTAAATTCCCTTTCAATTAAAATTCTGTGAAGTCATCCTCCTTCAAACTCAGGTTATTAAGACAGTCGAGTATCTACTATTAATCCTTATGGCCCCTAGCACAGCTGCAGGGCACTCAGTGAATAGTTGCTGGATTGAATTTAGGAAATATAGAATTTGAGGAAGATACCAGATGCTGTGTAAAGTTTGAGGGAATAATAATGTCTAGCTTTTATATAGTGCTTCAAGATTTGTAAAATGTTTTAAAAATACAGCATATTTTTCTTCTTTGGAGATAGGTGCTATTATTATCCTTATTTTATAGATGTAAAAACTGACACAGACAGGGGCTAAGATGCTTGCCTAGGGTCTGAGGCCATATTTGAAACCAGGTCTTTCTGATGACAAGCTCAGTGTTTTATCCATTTTGCCACTTGTTTCTGTGGTAGAGACTTTATAAAATGGTAGAGACCATAAAACTCATTTATCTTGGGGCTTTTCCTTTGGGGGACTTCAAGGTACTTTACTAGTCATCTATATGACTTAAGGACTAGGCAAAGTTGAAGATCGTGCAGTTCATCTTCGAGCTGCATTTTCTCGGATCTCTTGTTTCCTTTGGCATCCCCTTGATGCCACCCTTGCTATGTCCACATGCCTGGGTTTTCCCTCTGTTCTGGCTCCCCGTGGGCCAGGCTCTGACCTCAAAACTGGGTAGTATTTAAATGCTCTGCATCCACACCTCGGTGCTAAGCTTCCCTGGTTTCTTTGAAGTCTCAGCTCCAATCCCAGCCCCCAAAGCAGGAAGGAGAGAGAGGCTACTTCTAGCCAAGTGGGAAATGACCCCAGGGCAGCCTTCTTCAATGGAAGACCTGGGAACTAACTATGGCTCTGACTCCACTCATGATGATCTGCTTATCATTCCCCTCATTAGCTTGCTGTCACCCTAGGCCAGTGCTTTCACACCTGCCACAAATGGTCATCATAGTGCTTGCCATCTGTAAGCCATGTCCCTTCTCACCTTTAGAACAAGTTTTAAAATTTATCTCCTCCAAGAAGATTAGCCTGATTAATCCTGTTCCACAGGAATAGTTTCTTTGCTGATCTCCTCCTGCAGTCTTCCACAGTTTATACTGTTATTTTTCATTTTGGGATATGTAGCTACATAGGTGCTTCATAAGGGTCTTTATTCCTCTGCTTTCTCTTCTGAAATGTATGGTAAGTTCCTTAGGATACATAATGTTTTCTTTACACAGGCAAGTACCAGGGGATGCTGGATTTGGAATAGAAAGAATGAAGCTGTAATTATTCTAGGGGAAAACAGAGCACCCATGGGATAATCTGGCTTTGTTCAGTGTCAGAGATGTGGTCAGAAACACCTTGGGAGAAATGCTCCTGATCCTTGGGCTCCCAAGAAGCAGGATGAGACTCATGTCCAGGAGCCCCACGTCTCAGGTAAGAAGGAGGGTAATGGCTTCACCATGTTTACTGATCAATTTTTAAAAACAGTATTCTCCAGGAAGAAAAGAAGAAGAAAAGGAAGGAAAGGAAAGAAAAGAAGGAAGGGAAGGAAAGAAGGGAAAAAGAAGGAAGGAAAGTAGGAAGGGAGGTAGGAAGGAAGGAAAAAGGAAGGAAGATAGGAAGGGAGGAAAGGAAATAAAGGAAGGAAGAAAGGAAAGAAGGAAGATAGGAAGGGAGGGAGGGAAGAAGGAAGGAAGGAAGGAACCATGAGTAACTTAGATTGTAGATTCCAGGGCTAAGGGTTGGGCCTGACTTTTGCTCTTTGCTTGCTATGGGATAATTGGGAACTCAGTGCTCCTCTTCCTCCTCTTTTATGAAGGAGAGATAAATCCTTATCTATCTCAGTGGGAGAGTTATAGGATAAACATATTAATTGGGATAAGAATATTCAGAGATATTTGCTAGTCACAGTGGCTGTAAAATAATTAAAATTGTTACAACCTAGACCAAATCTGTAAAGATAACCCAGTAATTCAATCCTAATGTGGGTACACACAGAGTTTATCGCATAAGCTTCAAAGTTCCTTAGAGACTAAATTCTTAAAATACCTTGGGTAGAGATTATGATAAGCTTCCAGGCAGATATTGAGCTCTCTCAGACTTCATTCTTTCTCCCTTCTGTCTATCCTACTACCTACCAGAAGAATTTTTCTGAAATCAGTTTTCAACCCAGCCCTTATTCACCAACTCAAGAAATAGCAGAAGATTTTAAATATGGCTTCATCTTCCATATCCTTCCTTGTGCTCCTGTATTCCTCAGCTCCGGTCATAGGCTAATCCCTTTAATGTTTTCCCAGCCCCCTACCCCTTTACGGTATTCTTTTAGGCCTTTTCTTTATCTTATCTCTGTCCCTATCCTCTCTAGCTCACTGTGATTTTTCCTCTTTTTGAATGCAGTTCAGTAAATATTTATAAGTGCCTACCTTTATGCAAAGCACTATAAATGAGGGAGTTATGTGATTCTCTATATCACTCCCTTAGTTGATACAGCCATACTAGATGAGATGGAATACCTCCCTGATTGAGTCAAGAATGGAACAAATCCATTGGCTGAACATATTTTTACTCAATACTAGTCAAGTTCCTGGAGGCTTTAAGTAGTGAAGTCCCAAAGGAATTTTGTCAGTTCCAGATAAAAGAAGAGAGCTAATGTAGAAAGCTGCTTATGGAGCAGACCTCTGTAGGGAGGGAAGGAAGCAATGTCTCTCTTTTCTTCCCTTTCCCTCTTTAGGCCATGTAGCTTTGAAGAAGGAACTATTTGAACAGCAGAAGACACTCCATCCAACACAGACCAGACATACACCCCAAATTGGCACAGACATAGTCCCTTGAAAGATGAAACAGCTGCCAGAATAGGATTTGTGGCAGGATAGGCGAGAGCCAGGTCTAAAGAGGGAGAGACCTTGAGAACTCAATGTAAACTACAGAGTTTTAGAAGTGACCATTCATAGTGTTACCTTTTGAATATGTGTCAACTAGGGGAGTTGCTTAAATTGTTCTAGCTATCCCTCCCAGCTTTGTGTCATCTGTATATTTGGCAGAGAGGTTGCACAGTGATTAGAATCACATTGACTTTGAGCTGCCACTCTTTGGCCATCGAATCAGATTCTGAATCCATCTAATTTTATTGTGTCATATAATCCATGTCTCTCTTTTTCATATAATAAAGTATGAGACATTTTATCAAACACTTTATTAAAATCTAGGCAAACTATATTCACAATATTCTTCTCATCAACTATTTTAATAATCCTCTCATTTGTAAGCTCTTTTCCTCTTCTCCTTTTTTTCAAGTTGAGTCATTTGGTTTTCAAAACTTGTGGTTTCTCATTTTTCCCCCATGATCTTTCAAATGTTCAGCAGTCACATTATTAATATTGTTTTGGGCCTGGGGATAAAATTCAGCTGATCCAGGTGACTTAAGCAAGGTGCTCACTTACTATCTCCTTATTAATCTTGAGTATCAACTCCCTGTTAGTCATTCTTGTTCTCTCATTTCTAGTATAAAGGCCATTCTCCTTGGCAAAGAAAACAAAAACAAAATAAAAATAGAGCAATTCTACCTTCTATGGGAACCTGCCATTTATTGATAAAATATTATAGGACTGTGATTAATGTTTGTGTCTGATTCCAGGAAAAGGGATAAAAACAAGGAGCACAGACAAAACCTGAATAGTGCCAATAGAGCACACATGAAATATTAAAGTGAGACTCGAGGTTGCGACGCTGAACTTATGTTTAAGTCGTAGGACTTCCTTGTATCTACACTCTTTACGAAGTACTCAAACAAGTACAAAGCTTGACTATCATGCTGGCTCCCTATATCCCTGAATGGAAAAAAAAATCAGATGAGGGAATGACATTTCCCCATCAAAATAGAATTCTAATTCTTTTCTTCTTATATTATGCAACTTCCTGTAGTCTTGGCTACAAATGGCTAAGTGAAATATTACTGCATTCTGTCCTACATACTTGTGGGATAGAAATTACTTTAAACTGGACCTATACAAGGCCTATTTTGAATTTTTCTTATGTTTTTGATTATTTTTCTATTCTTTTGATAATTGACACATACACCCCCATAACTGAACATTGCATTCTGAGCTAAACTTGATATATTTCTAATGTGAATTATCACTAGCCCAGACACCCCAAGGAAAGTACCAATTCCTTCCTTGATCCTCCTTTTCCTCCCATTATAGGTAAAATGGGAATCATTGTCCTTTTCTTTCTTCACCAGCTTTAGCTTAGTCTGAGCTATAGCATTCTTTACACTACTTTTAAATAGGACCATTTATGTTACCTGGGATAACTTTTATTTTCTGAATATTTATTTAAAAATATATAAGTTGGTTAGTAAGATCCCCATGCATCCACAATGGGCTCTTCAGAAAAAAACCCAGTTTTCCTTCTCACTGGAATTATTTTCCTTCATATCTTCATATTCATTCTCAAGTAACTTTCATCCATCCTGATTTGATTTCCCCTGTAGTATTTTAATTCATGGGTTCCTATCTATCTTTCCCCAAACTCTTTTAAATACACTTTACTTAGGTTCAAGCCAATTATGCCTATATAACTTTCTCTATCACAAACTTTATGATGGTGTGGTTACTTCCTTTCAGATCTATCCTTTGGTTCTGGAAACCAGTACCTTCCTTTTAGTGAGAATAAGAGACAGAATAGAATATCCCATTATTGGTTCCTCCATTTTTAAAGATTGAGAGTTAACTAAATCAATAATTCAGTCACTCCTTACCCTACTTTTAATAACTTACAATATACTCTATACTCTGATATCTTTATCAGATGAAAACACCTCTACTGAATCATACAGTGAATGGAAGGCATTTGGCTAGGTCCACAAAAGTCTTTAATCATTTTGGTAGGAGCAAATGCTTCTAGCTATTGGATGAAATGAAATGACACTACATAGGAAGTGTACTGGAATTGTTTGAATAGACTGATCATTCCCTGTGAAGCTTGGATAAAATAGCAGACCAGTTCAAAACTTGGCAAAACTCCTCGAGTTAGACTAGCCCATGGGGAAGCTGCTTTAGCCAAGCCTCCAAAAGGGCAAGGGGAAGCTAGAGAGCCTTTGTCTCCTTGCTGTCCTTTTTACTCACTGATCAGAGGAAAACCTTTCAAACTTCAAAGGATTGGAAGATTTGTAACCACAAAGTAAGTGTCTCCAAAATAGTGGAGGCTGAGGTGCATTGGGAGGTGGGAGACCTATTAGGACAAACTAGATGCCCTGAGGAAAGGCAATTGCTGTTAAGACTATATGTTTTTGTGGAAAAGCAAGTCTCTTATATGGGGAGACAGTTTGTACCAACTGTTCTTACTATACCACTTAAGCAATTGTTCAGTCGTGTCCTACTCTTTGTGATTCCATTTAGGGTTTTCTTGAAAAAGATACTGATTGGTTTGCCATTTCCTTCTCAAGCTCATATAGACAAAGAACTGAGAAAAACAGGATGAAATGACTTGCCCAGGATCACATAGCTAGCAAATGTCTGAGGTCAAATTTGAACTCAGGAAGAAGAGTCTTCCTGATTCTAAGCCCAGTACTGTATCCTCTGTGCCACCTAGCTGCTCCCACCTTAGTAAATAGTCTCATTAAAGACCACTTAGTAAATAGTGACATTTATAAAGCTAATTAAAACTGGTTAATTGTATCAATTAATAATCAGTGGGATAGCACACCAGTGGGAGTGCTCATGAACAACAGTCTTAGATCACTACCTGCCCTCCACCCCCAAACCTTTTAGTGTTACTCCTAGAATCCTGAAGGGCAAAGCCTTTGTCCTAGGAACCTGTCCTGTTGGAGAAAGTAGGGCTGGGAGAATTATTATTATGTACTACATTTTGAAGGGTAAGATTAGCACTAAAGCAAGTAAAGAAGGTATTAGTGCCCTTCTCTGCCAGAGCTGTATGTTTCCCAAACTCTTCACTTCTTTCCTCTTTCTTTCTAGGTGATCTAGAATATATTCCAGTGATAAAATTGCATTTTTTTCCTCCCTTCAATTACCTTCACCAAAATATTTTCCAACATGCTTCTCTACTTTGATTCTTGAATTTTCTTATGCGTATGCCTTCTTAATATAGAATGTGACTCATGCCCCATCAATTCCCTTTTACCTATCTTGTTTCTTTTGACTAAAGTATAACCACTTAAAGACATGTTCTGGTTATGGTTTTCCTCCCACTAAAATTCAGGGATACATATAGTAATACAGATTTGCCTCTTTGAGTTAGGCTTCAGGTTGCTTTCATCGTTTGCCTAAACTTTGTACATTTGACTCGTTTTATTTTGTTTTTGTTTGTGATTGTGAATTCTGACATCAAGATATTCATCCTAACTTTGTGCTTTTTTCTTTTTATTATTTTTTTTTTCAATCAACAGAAATCTGCCTTCTTTTCCTTGCATCTCCACCCCCCTCCCTTGGGAAAGAAAGAAATAACAACCCCCTATTACCAACATATGTAGTCAAGTAAACCAAATTTTTACATTGGTCTTGTTCCAAAGAGTCTCAGTTCTCACTCTGAATCCATCAGGAGGTGACCTTTATTATGAGTGTTCTGCAGTCATAGCAGGTTATGGCATTGATCAGAGTTCCTAAGTCTTTCAAAGCTGTCTTTACCAGATTGTTGTTACTGTATAAGTTATTCTTTTGGATTTGCTCACTTCATTCTATATATATTTATATGACTTTTTCTGGTCTCTTTGAAACCACCCCTTTCAAGGATGGAATTTCTCATAGCATTCCATCCCATTTACATACTATTAATTGTTCATCCATTCCCCATTGGTGGGTAGTATCCAATTCTTTGCCTCTGCAAAAAGAGCTGTTATAAATATTTTTCTGTGTCCTTAGAATTATTCCTCATCATTCTTCTCTCCCTTCTCTACTATTTCTCTGTTAATTGAAATATTTCTGTTCCCAGTCATATATGAATATTTTCCATTCTTTAACAACTTCAGATGAAAGTGAGGTGAATATGTAAGCTGTTTCCCCAACACCTTCCTCCTTGTTTGAATAGATTTCAACTATAAATATAAATAATTTTCTCTAATCTTCTCCCTTGTTCCCCAACTGGATTCCTCTTTCCCTCCATTTCCATTTTTAAAAAACCTTTGCCTGCCATCTTAGAATCAATACTGTGTATTGGTTCCAATTCAGAAGAGTGGTGAGGGCTAGGCAATGGGGGTTAAGTGACTTGCCCAGGTTCACACAACTGGGAAGCATCTGAGGCCAGATTTGAACCCAGGACCTCCTATCTCTGGGCTTGGCTCTCAATCCACTGAGCCACACAACTGCCCACCATTTCCATTCTTTAAAGATTATAAAAACATTATTTCCAGGTCCTTGGATTAGTCAGACTCCTTTTATGACCTTTCTTCATGATAGAAAACCAAGGGGGCACATGTATCATCATCTGCCCATATTAAAGTGTAAAATATTCTTGCTTAGTGCTTATGATTATTTGATGATGTTTATGTCTTTTCATCAGAAATGCTGGAAATTCTCTTTTAGACTCATTTTTTACCATTATATAATTACAAAGTTTTATTGGGTAAATTTTTCTTGGTGGTAAATCTTTATTCTTTGCTTCATGGAATGTCATATTCCAAAGGTCTCAGATCCCTTATAAGAGTAGCTGTGAAATCATGTGGAATCCTGACTGTGGCTCTTTGGTCCTTGAATTCTTTCTTTCTGGATACTTGTGATATTTTTAATTTGACTAGAGCTCCAGATTTTATTTATAAGGTTTCTGGGAATTTTCAGGCAACTAGGGGATCCTATTTCCACTTTGCCCTCTGGTTCTAAGATATATGGATGATTCCTTTTAAAAAATAGTTTTCAGGTAGTTCAGTGATTCCTAAGTCATATTTCCTTAATTTGTTTTCCACTTACTTTTTTTGGTCTAAAATACTTTGTATTTTACTCTATTTTTTAATCCTTCAACTTTGCTTTTTGATAGTTCTTATATCATGGAATCATTATTTTATATTTCTGTCCATTCTAATTTTTATGTAGTTTGTTGCTAGGGTAAGTTTTGTATCTCTTGTGCCAAGCTGTTAATTTCCTTTCCAATTCTTTCTTCCATGGTTCTCACTTCTTTCCCCTTAAAAACAAAACAAAACAAAATGAAACCCTCTTGCTTCATCTCTTCTAGGAGGACTAGTTGAACTTGTACCCAAGCCATTTTTTTCTTTAAGGCTTTGCTTGTAAATAGTTTGGAATTGTTCTCTTTTTCTGAATTTCAGTATTGAGTGACTTTATCGAATTAATAACATTTTATAGCAAGATTCTTTTTGTTTGTTTATTCTTCCAGCCTATTTCTGGACTTTATGTTGGTGTGGATCCTGTGCATTTTTGGAAGGATTGTCCAAGTTGGTCCTGCTGCTGGGGTGTGGAATATTGTGTTATTTCAAGATCTCAGGGACAGCTCAGACTGGAAACTTGTAAGATTTCAGTGCTTCAGAGTGGTTTGATCCACAGCAAAATCTGAGAGCTGCCTTCCTGGTCTGAGTTCTGCCAATTTCTGACCTAAGTTTGAGTCTGAGCTATACTCCCATGGACTTACTCCAGTTGTTCCAGCAGACTCACAGAACTGCAGAGTCCTCTTTGTTCTGTTAATGTTGCCTTGGTTATTCTACTACAGACTCCCAACTAGGCTGGGGGTTGGAACTGGGACTCTCCTCCACTCTCAGGGTCAGAAGCTCACAGCTGATGCTTACTTTTGAAGTAATTTGCTCCTTGCTCAATGTATAGCCTCGAACCCGTAACCACTCATTTTGGAACACCACTTCTAGGTGCATATCCCTCCCTCAATCAGCTCCAGATCTGTTACCTGAAACTGGGTAATGAGCAACAAAGCTGCCATTTGATGCCTATACTTGCATTCTGCACAATTTTAAGTTCTTCTGGTCTGGATTCTGATCTCTTCCTAACGTACAGCCTCTTCCTATAACAGAATGCTTTGCATGCTTTTCCTATCTAGGTCCTGCTTCCTTTGGCTGCAGACCTCTCTGCTTCCCTCTGCCAGTTTGGGCTGAAAAAATGACTCATTGGCCCCCAACACACATTCATCAAGCTTAACCTCAAAAAACCTCAAAGGGCGATTACCAGTCAAAAGTTAACAAAGACTGGCAGAATTGGGCTTACTAGGGCAGACAGGGCACTCTGAGTGGCCTGACAAAATTGACCCTTGGCAAAATTGTGAGGTTAATGAAATGTGCCTTCCCTTTCTCGGAGTCGTTTTTTCCTTCCCTGCCCATCAAGAGTGTCCTTTCTTCTAGGTCCTGGTGCTCTAGAACCTCTTTCCTTCATCATTAAGAAGGGGTGATGACTTCGTGTTTTACCCCTCTTAGCATTAACAGAGGAGCAAGGATCTGGGCAATGCTTAACGTAAAAGAATGGTAGACACTGTGGCATTTGAGAGGGGGAAATACTTTTGGGGTGAATGCCTACTCTGCCCAAGTGCTAGGCTAACCCTAGTTCCTGGGTTCTGTCTCATTGAGTCTTCATCGCTGAGTCTCCCAAAGGCAGGGACTAGTGCCAACATGCTACATAAGAGCCGATTTGCAGGGACAGGGTTGTGAGGACAAGGAGTTCTTTTCTCTGACTACTCTTCCATGGAGCTGGTGTGACCTTTGGTTGGGAGGAGGGAGAAGAGCTGTTACTGTGGATCTCCCTGACATTTATTCATAGTTCTTCCAGCCTCTAGGCAATTAAGTGGTGCTATGCTGTCAGGAAGACCTGATCAAATCCAGCTTCAGACACTTGTTGGCTGTGTGACCCTGAGCAAATCACAACCTGCATGCCTCAGTTTCCCCAACTGTAAAATGAGGATAATAAATACACCTCTCAGATGCATTGTGAGTGTTGTGGGAAAACACACCCAAGTTTGTAGTAGGGTCTTGCCCCATGAATGAGAGGTTCAAAACTTTATTCAATCCAGAAGTAAGAAAGAATTTTATTTGAAAAAGTTTTTAAGGTAGTATGATAGCTTAGGTGAGGGAAATGGCCTGGGAGCTAGTAGAATAGCTTCAGGGCTGGTGTAGTCCTGGGACTGATTGAGTAGCCCCAAAGCCCTGGGCTCACAGAATAGTCTGGGAGCCCCCCAAAAGGATCAGGGTTTGTATATATATTTATTGAGGGCCTTAGACTGCCAGAGCTCTTAGTGCTCATGTCCCCCATTTCTCTCCATTGTCTCACCTGCCATCATTTGTTAGCAAAGGTCTTGTTATCCTTCTGGGAAGCCCTCATCAAAGAGAAGGATGTAGAGAGCATATAGCACAGTGGACCACCACAATAGGTGATTAACTAATGCCTAACAGTTCAGAGCTAAGGCAAATGCAGAACAATATAAGGGATTAATAATACAGAACAGTACAAAGCTGGTACACAGATTAGAACCAAACCGAACCAGGACAGGTGATTAACAATACAGAATGGTTAACTGATTAATAATACGGATTTAGCAATTGACGCTTGACTAGTGCTGAAACTAGTGAGAAATACAAGATTTCAGAACATCGGGGTCCTGCTTCTATCACCTCCCATTGCCCACCTCCGTCATGAGGATCAAATGAGTAATTTGTAAAGTGCTGAGCACGACGCCTGGCATACAGTGGGCTCTGTGTAAATGCTTATTCTCCTCTTCCTCTCCCCTCTTCCTCTATGCTCTGGAAGCATGTGGGGACCTGACTTATTTCCCCTGTATTGTCACAAGGCTTACTGGTCCTAGTTAGCTTTCTAGTGCCCAGAGACTTCTACTGTAGATGGATGCAGTGGCCCCTCCATGGCAGACCACATATCTGTGTGTCAGACTTTCTTCTCAGCTCTGGGGCTTGGTGGGAAGTTCAGAATTGGATGTATCTTCCTTCTTTTCCTCAGTTTTTGTTTCTGTGGAAAGTGGGGGTGTAGTGTGTGAGGTTGGGGGGTGCAGAGTATGTATGTGTGAGTGTGTGTGTGTGTGTGAGTGTGTGTGTTGGGTGGTTATTGATTGAATCCTGCTCCTGAACTGAGTGGGAAGAGGCAAGGAATGACTTGTAAATATTCTGGGTGGCTGGTTTGAGTGTTAATGTTTCACAGATCTGGAGGGGTCCTCAGGCTTTTAAACTTGGTACTTGACTTCTGAAGAAAGTATAAAGTTCCTTCTGGATAGAGCCCCCATATGCAATGTGTCCAACCAGGCTAGCTTTCCAGTGAAAGTGGCTCCTGAAATGTCCTCCTTCAAGAAATGCTAATCTCAGGGCTGCTTTTGGAACCTAGCCAAAGCTTATTTCCATAGTGGAAGGGCCCAAAGTCATTAAGACTCCTATCTGTGAGTTCCAATCTTGCCTCGGACACTACCCAGATGTAGGACCCCAATTAGCTAATCCTTACTACTCTTCTACCAATACAATTCTAAGATGGAAAGTAAGGATTAAAATAAAAAAGCTACTTCTTTTTTTCTGTCACAAATGGAATTCTTTTTATAGTTTGTATCTCTCACCTGCCCCCTTGTGAATGATTTCCTTATAGTCCTAGCTTGTATCCACAGAGAATCTACACTGAAATCAATGATTTTAATTAGCATCAGACATGTACTAGATGTGTGACCCTGGACAAGTCACTTAACCCTGTTTGTCTCAGTTTTCTCATCTGTAAAATGAGAAGGAAATGGCAAGCCACTCTAGGATTTTTGCCAAGAAAACTCCAAATGGGGTTACAAAGAGTCAACTGAAACAATGACTGAACAACAACAAATTGTGGGACTTGATGGAATAATAGACCTCCCCGTATCTGCCAATGATTTTCTTAAAGCCCCATTTGATTATGTCACCCCCTCCTCTAATTTAATGAATGCCAATGGCTCTCTATAACTCTAGGATCAATTTATAAACTTGGTCTTTCCGGTCTTTTAACACCTTACTCCCCGTTATGTATTCTGTGGTCTCTGTGTTGTTCCTCATACAGAATGCTTCATCTCCTACCTCTGGGCTTTTGCACTGGCTGACTAGTGCTCTTCTTTCTTACTTTTACCTCTTAGATCCCTGCCTTCCTTTAACACTTGACTCAAATGGCTCCTGTTCCAGGAAAGAGTAAATTTTCATGTCCCACTACCTGTAATTGGCTCATCTTCTAAGACTAATTTTCTGACCATTCTCTCATTATGTCTGTATTCTTTTTTTTTTAACCCTTATCTTCTGCCTTAGAACTGATACTCAGTAGTAGTTCCAAGGCAGAAGGGGATAGACAATGAATTTAAGTGACTTGCCCAAGGTCACAAAGCTAGGAAATGTCCGAGGTCACATTTGAACCCAGGACCTCTTTATCTCCAGGCCTGGCTCTCTCCACTGAGTCACTTAGATGCTTCTTGTCTATATTGTTTTAGAGCTGTCTTCCCCTTTAGAATGTAAATTTGAGAAAAGAGACTGTTTTTGCTTTTTCTTTGTATACCCAGTGTGACTGCGAAAATGTGAGTTTCAAGACTGTGAATTGCCAAAACTATAAAGATAAATTTAGTGTTTTGAATTAAATAAAAAAATAAGTGGTCGCCATGAGAAAAATTCCCAAATATGAAAATACCCAAGTCAGCTGGGTTTTTATGGAGATTTTAATTAATACAAATGAAGGAATTAAGGGAAGGGAGAGAGACAGAATAAGAGGAAATAGTAGGAAAGGGCCTAGGCCAAATGGCCTAGGTTTGAGCTTTAAGAGAGACTAGTCAGTCTTTTATCCATTCACCACAAGATTTGTCCCAAGCAAAACTCCAGCTAAGTTCAGAGAGCCAGCTCCTCCACACTAACTCCAAAACTCCAACTCCTTCAAATTCAGTAAGTCCCTTCCTTTTAAAGAAATTTTCTCTTGTGTCACCTCCCCTAAATTTTCACATCTACCAATCACAGTAGATGCTTTGCCCAGGACTGTCCATTCTTAATTCTCACCACTCTTTAGTTTTTACCTTCTCTGGGTAGACTAAAATTTCACACCTCTTTTGTTAAGCTTGCCTTTTGTAAGTTGCTTGACCTTTTAGTGATTAATTTAACCTTTATAGGTACTTAGCACCCTTTTGTATTAGATCTAAAAATAGACCTAGCTTAAGGTTTTAGCTTCACTATGAGTTGGGGACTTTCCATTGTTCAGTAAGGAATTTTACAACTTTATCTTCCCCTAAAGTATGCCCAAGTATGGGTGGAGTAATGTTAAAATTCCCAATATATTCCTGATTAAGTACCTCCATTGTTACAATAAGGGAATAGCCTTAACCAAATGTTCTAAGGTAGAGTCTGAGCAGTTTTAAGATTCACAATCCCCCCTGATGATCATTGGGTGACTAGTCTCCCCATTGATCATTTAACATAATCATCTTGTAGTCCTAAACACACTTCTAACTACAGATGTATACAATATTCAATTTTCTAAGAAGAAATTGCAGTAGTTAGGGAGGAATAGAAAAGAAAGAAAGCAAAACCAATGTTTTGCTAGGTGCATTGACAGAAAGCCAAAGTAGGGGCAGTCTCCTTGGCATAAAAGTGTACATTTACAATAAATGTTCAATAAAACTTCAACCCAAAGTTCATTCTTGATCTTCTTGATGGTTTTCTTGATGGTAGGTTTTCTGGCATCTTTCTGTAATAGTTCATTCTCTGGAATTTCTCTGGATTTAGGAGTTAGCAAGCTTCTTCCTTGAAGATCTTTCTCGAACAAAATCAAAATCTTGGATTTTAAATTAAAATACACCAGCATGGAGGCATCTGCCACATAGCAAATTATTAATATACATGGTTGCTGATTGATTTTTACTGGTCCACAAGAAATGAAAAGCATGAAGTAGAAAAGAAACAAAGAAATTTCAAGACTAATTGGAACTATAGAACAAAGATATTCAATTTTGAGTGGTAAATATTGGTCCTTTAAATGCTTTTCTTTCCCTCCTTCCACTCTGTTGACATTTGCACTTCATGGTTGGCTTTCTGGTTTACAATGTAGGCTTTACAGAAGATTTGTGATGAGATGCCATCCTGAGAGTGGGCTGTGCCTTCAGCCATGTCCACAGTATCTGTTCTGGTCCACCTAATCCTCCTTCCCCTAATTATCCATCCTAGCTGGCCTGGACCTAGACAATTGCTCTGTCCTACTGCCTCAGCTACCTTTTCTGTGGGATCTGGTACTTTCTTTTCCTTTTTTTTCTTAAGTTTATTTATTTATTTAATTAATTTAGAATATTTTCCCATGGTTACATAATTCATGTTCTTTCCCTCCCTTCCTCCCACCTCCCTTCCAGAGCCAACAAGCAATTTCACTGTTTTACATGTGTCACTGATCCAGATCTATTTCCATATTATTGATATTTGCACTAGGGTGATCCTTTAGAGTCTACATCCCCGATTATATCCTCATCAAACCATGTGATCGAGCAGTTGTTTTTCTTCTGTGTTTCTGCTCCCACAGTTCTTCCTCCGGATGTGGATAGAGTTCTTTCTCATAAGTCCCTCAGAATTGTCCTGGATCATTGAATTGCTGCTAGTAGAGAAGCCCATTACATTGGATTGTGCCACAGTGTATCAGTCTCTGTGTACAATGTTCTCCTGGTTCTGCTCCTTTCACTCTGTATCACTTCCTGGAGGTTGTTCCAGTTCACATGGAATCCCTCCAGTTCATTATTCCTTTGAGAACAATAGAATTCCATCACCAACAGGATCTGGTACTTTCTGTTGAGCCTGGCTTCATGTGTTTGCTACCAGATCCCATTTCAGGAAGTATGTGGACAGAACAACTTCCAAATCCTAGGTCTGTGTGTGTGTGTGTGTGTGTGTGTGTGTGTGTGTGTGTGTGTGTATCTTCTAGGTCTCTATGAGTTCACCTGATCAATCCACTTGAATTTGAAACCTCAGTTTCCTCCTCTGTAAAACACTGGGAACAAATAAGGTCCAGGTGATACGCATGTGAAACTGCTTTGTTAGCTTATAGATATGCCCTTATAAGAGATTATTATTAGGGCAGATACAAAAGAAATAGAGAACTTCCAGCCCCTGAGGAACTCCTTTTTTTAAACATTTTTTTATTTGGTCAATTTCAAACATTATTCCTTGGTTACAAACATCATTTTCTATTCCTCCCTCCACTCCCCCCACTCCTTCCATAGTCGACGTGCAATTCCACTGAGTATTACATGTGTCCTTGATCAGAACCTATTTCCATGTTGTTGGTGTTTGTACTAGGATGTTCATTTAGAGTCTACATCCCCCAGCCATATCCCCTTGACCCATGTAGTCAAGCAGTTGTTTTTCTTCTGTGTTTCTAGTTATTCCTCTGGATGTGGATAGTGTTCTTTCTCATAGATCCCTCTGGGTTGTACAGGATCACTGCATTGCCTAATGGAGAAGTCCATTACATTCGATTGTACCACAGTGTATAATTCTCTGTGTACAATGTTCTCTTGGTTCTGCTCCTTTCACTCTGCATCAGTTCCTGGAGGTCTTTCCAATCCCCATGGAATTCCTCCAGTTCATTATTCCTTTGAGCACAATAGTACTCCATCATCAACATATACCACAATTTTTTCAGTCATTCCCCAATTGAAGGGCATCCCCTCATTTTCCAATTTTTTGCCACCATAAAGAGCGCAGCTATGAATGTTCCTGTATAAGTCTTTTTCCTTATCTCTTTGGGGTACAAAACCAGCAGTGCTATGGCTGGGTCAAAAGGCAGACAGTTTTTTAGTGCCCTTTGGGCATAGTTCCAAATTGCCCCTGAGGAACTCCTAATCATGAAGGGGAGCAAGGAAAAACAAACTCAAAAAAGTTAGAGAAGCCTTTAGGAAGCAGGTAAACAAAGGTGACCTTCAGAACCATTGCCCCTCTCGTTCAGGGGCAGTTGAGTTTTGATCCGGATTTAGAAGGCAGTGAGGGACTCAGCTTCATGGGGAAGAGATGGAAGGGTCTTCTATCTATCTAGCACAGAAATAGGAAGGATCATCAGATTGTGGGTAGGGCATCTGAAATGGTTTGCTTTTCCAGACTGGAGACTTTGTGCCGAGAGAATGATAAAAAGTTAAAAGATAATGAATGGAGCTGGAGTGGGCTCAAGATTTTGAAAGCTACATGGAGGAATGGGTTAGATGTAGCAACTGATGGGAATCTGAATTCAGTTCAACACAGAATCTTAGAGTTGAAAGGGACCCTAGAGCCCACCTGTTTCTAAATCTTACTTGAACAAGGATCCTCCCTTCTGCATCCCAGGCTAATGGCCATCCAGACTCATCCACAACTCAAATTAGCAAGTATTTATTAAGTGCCTATCTTGGAATAGACACTGGGTTAGGCAAAGGGGATGGAATGACAAGAGGTAAAACATTTGCTGCCCTCAGGGAGCTTTTATTCTGAGGGGCACAATATTTATGCAGATGAATAAATGCAAAATAATTTGGAGAGGAAGAGATCCCTAACAATTAGGGGAACTGGGAAGGCTTCCTGTAGGAGGTGGCATTTGAATTGTCTTAAAAAATGAAATTAAGGCTTCTAAGAGGAAGAAATGGGGTAGTAGGGTGGATCATGCCTTCCAGATCTGAGGGACAGACTGTGCAAAGACACAGAGATGGACTACATAGTGAGTTCATGAAATGGCAAATGACCCAGTTTGGCTGTTAGATGAAGTACATGAAATGGAATAATATGAAGTCAGTCTAGAAATGTAGACTGATTCCAGACTGTGGAGACAATTAACAAGACAGCCAGGAACCACTGTATGGACTTTGGCTCCTATTCCTGCCCATATAGTGGGGACTGTCCATCTCCATCTGCAATGATCATAAGGCCCTTAAATCAAAACTTGTCACTAGGCTTTTTGTGACCCTTTCAGGGATAAGAAAAGGCCCTGGCCTTGTCTCATCTAAGATAAGATCAGCTCTAAAAAGCTTTTGGCTTACCCCAGGTTAAGCATATGTAAAGCAGAAGTAAAAATGAAACAAACAAGACATACAGGACTCAATTACAAGACTTAACCTTAGAATTTTAGGATTCTTTCCTGGCTCTTCCTATTTCTGTTCCAATCCCTGCTTCCCCCTCCAACCCTCCCCCCCATGAACTGGTGAGAGATGGGCAGGGCCTGCTGATCTATTCAACTGTCCTCCCCCTTTCCCCAGGTTCACTCTCCTTACACTCCAAATTAATGGATTCCTGCTCCTATACCAGCAAGATGGGAGAACAAAGTAAACAGAACCTCACCATTCAGGCCCTGTCCCCCCATTAAAAAAAAACCAAACCAATCCTTCTCTTCCATCTTAGAATCAATATTGTGTATCTTTTCCAAGGCAGAGGAACAGTAAGGGTTAGGCAATAGGCATTGAATGACTTGCCCAGGGTCACACAGTTAGGAAGTGTTTGAGGTCAAATTTGAACCTAGGACCTCCTGTCTCTAGCCAAAAGTTTTTGAAATATATTTCATAGCATGGCCAATTTAGAGTTAAGAGGGACCTCAGAAATCATGCAGGCTTCTTAAAACACACTTCAATGTATTTCATTAAATGTTTTCCAATTGCATTACATTTTTAAAACTTTTTTTTTAAGAATGATGAGTTCCAGATTTTCTTCCTCCCTCCTTGAGAAGGCAAGCAATGTGATATCAATGATAGAAATCATATAGTCTGGTTTGCCTCATTTGCAAAAGACCCAATTAGGTAACCTGACTTGCTCTAGGTCCCATGGGTAGCTAATGGCAGAGCTGGGATTTGAACCTTTGGGGGATTTCAAAAGGGGACTACTTTTTCTCTCTCTGGTCCAGAGAGTTCAGACTGAGCTAGATATCCCATGAAGTTCACGAAGAGGAGAGCCTTGCCATTTTCTTAACAGATCCTCTCCCTTGGAAGTTGTGTGTGGGAAACCAGACATACCTAATGACATTTGCTTTTGACTTGATGACACACTTAGGGTGTGTGTAGTGTGTGTGTGTGTGTGTATGTGTGTGTGTGTGTGTGTGTGTGTGTGTGAGAGAGAGAGAGAAGAGAGACAGACAGACAGAGAGACACACAGAGAGACAAAGACAGAGAGACAGAGACAGACATACACACAGAGAAAGACTTAGAGAAAGACACACACACGAGAGAGAGAGGGAGGAGTGAGGGAGTGAGGGAGGGAAGAGAGAGAGAGACAGAGAGAGAGAGAGACAGACAGACATACACACAGAGAAAGACTTAGAGAAAAACACACAAGAGAGAGAGGGAGGAGTGAGGGAGTGAGGGAGGGAAGAGAGAGAGAAAGAGAGAGAGAGAGAGAGAGAGAGAGAGAGAGAGAGAGAGAGAGAGAGAGAGAGAGAGAGAGAGAGAGAAGAATGATCTTGATGCCTTCACTAATCTGGTTCTGGCTTACTTCAGCAGAAGTATCACCCCAAATCCTCCTCTTGTGCCAGATGATTCTTACTCTTTACTGAACATGTCCCATATTCTACCCATTCCAGGATTTTGATTGGGCCATTTTTATCTACTCTGTCATTTAAAAAAGAGGGTCAGACTCAAAGTCACTTCATCTCTTTCTTCCTCTGTGAAATGGGACACTGACCTTTCTTCAGAGCTCAGCTCAATTCTAACTGTGTCTACGAAGCCCTCCCAGACCTCCCCAGTTGGTCCTGATTTCTTCTTCCCTGTAATTTTCAGTCATTATCTACTTTGTCTTTGGCAATAAGTTACACTTGCCTTTGTGGGATCTCTTGTCTTTACAGTACTTCCAGCTTATTGAATGAATATTGTCTTTGTGACTTTTTGTGTTATTTATGTCCTGTCTTCCTGGCTAGTGTATAAGCTAGATGAGGACACTGACTATGTCTTATATTTCTTTGTGAAAGTAGAGTAGAAGGAAAGGGGAGAGAAGACAAGTATCCACAGGAAGAAGAGAAGTAATAATATAATAAATTTTCGATTGAGCTGACTTATAGAAAGGACATAATCAGGGCCAAGTAGGTAACAGAGAGAAGCAGTACTCTTTGAGCTCCCTGTGGGGGAAGGCCATTAAGTGGGGCTTGATCTGGGCTCCAGGTAGGATATGGGTCAGAAGAGGAAAATCAGAGAGGGTCGGTTTATGTGTGTGGTGTTCATGGAGGTACTCTGGGAGCAGAAAGCCCAAAGCTGGGTCATCCAGGCACGTATAGCCTCAGGACCCTTTGTAACAGCAGTGTGACTTCTATCTGGCTCCTGCCTATGAGGACAGAGAATTTGTTTGTGCAGATGTGTAGGGGAGAGCACGTGGAGATGGGAGACAGAGAGGATAACTTGGTTTTTCAGAGCTGTAGAGCTCAGCCCAGGTGGAAGAGAGGTTTTGGAGTCCCCAGCCTGTGGGTGGGTTCAGCTCTCCTTTTTGCCTTTGGGCCACTTGAGCTACCTCTCACCCTCATTTCCAATCGTGGGCTGGGGGGTTCAGGTTATCCAAGAGCACGGATGCCAGCCAACCTGGTTGTGTGGGTGATATTGATAGAGATCTCTGTTGTGTTCATCATTTTGGTCTGGGCTGGGAGCCAGAGTAACCGGTTGGGCCCACCTGCCCAACCCAGCTGTCCTAGGGAGCGGGACTGGGCAGCTTCTCACCACTGCCCTTCTCTGGCTGTCTCTGTTGCTGCTGTGCCGGTGTGAAGAGGACCAACGGGCACCACCGTTGGGAGAATCTAAGTGTGGGGGAGCACAAGGAAGAAGGTGGAAGACTCCTTTGCAAAAAGAGATAGGTAAAATATGTGTGTGTGAGAGAGAGGGGCAGAAGGAGCTAAGAGAGACTGCTGCTGCAGCAGGTAGCGCTGCTTCAGGGGAATATTCAAGCTTTTGCCTAAAGGAGGCTGATGTCTCAGTGAAATGGGCTTCTTTTTCACTTCAGGGAGAGAACCAAGGAATGACATTCCCAATATTACACAGGTAGTGTCAGAGGTGGGATTTGAATCCAGGACTCACTCAGAGCTAGTGTTTCCCCTGTATCCTTCAATATGGGCAGAGGGGTAAGGGGACAGATGATCAGAATCAGGGTGCCCCCTCCTTGAGGATAGAGCAGCCAGGCTTGTTTAGGACTTTGTAGTCCCTCATGGCCCCAGTGCTACGGGCGAGCTGGCAGGGAGGGGGACATAGGTCATTTCAACTTAGACCACAAGGCCCTGTTAAATAGATCAGCTTTTAAATCAACCTTTGTTCAACCAAAGTCCAGCAGGTTGCAAGTCTAGCATCTGTTAGCAGTGAGAGGATTCCAGGGCAATCCAAAGAGCTTCGGTCCTGGATTCAGGTAAGTTTCTTATGATGTGACTTTTCTAATGCCTCCAGGCTGTCTTAGCTTTGGCTGCCGTATAAGCCCTGGCTGGATTTCTTCCTCTCAGTTTTTTCTTTTCTCCAAGTAAGCAGCCAGCTCTCCAGGGGAGAGGCTACCTAGAAAGATAAATAGAAATCCTTTCATCTGCTATTCATCTGGGAAGAGAGGTAAGGAAGCTCCTTGGGAAAGATCCAATTTAGTGTTCGATGGTCCTTGGTCTGGGGCATGAGTAACTGTGCTAGGAACTGATCTTAAGAAGAAAGAAGCTCTCTGGGACTTGGAGGAATAATCCATTCACTTCCCCTTCTGAAACTGGCTAGCTCTAAAGGTTTCCTTCTCCCAACTATTCTGAAGGAGGAACCACAAGTGCTTCTGGGAAAACAGCCCTGCTAGAGGAGGTGGATTCACCTGGGCAGCTAAGAGGGACAGTGGGTAGAGTGATGGGTCTGGAGTCAGGAAGATCGAGGTTCAAATACAGTCAGAGACACTATCTGTGTGGCCCTGGGCAAATCACGTAACTTCAGTTTCCTTAACTGTAAAATGGGGATAATAATAGCATTTATCCCCCAGGGTTGTCGTGATCAAATGAGATAATATTTGTAAAGCATTTAGCATAGCATCTGGCACAGAGTAGATGCTTTTTTTTTTTTTAACCCTTACCTTCTGTCTTAGAATCAATACTATATATTGGTTCCAAGGCAGAAGAGCGGTAAGGAATGGATAGGCAAAGGGGGTTAAGTGACTTACCCAGGGTCTCATAGCTAGCCACCTAGCTGCCTCCCCATAGTAGACATGTAATAGGAGACACTTTCCTTCTGACCCCAAAGATGTTTAGGTTAGAACTCCATGGTGAAGGTGACATGGGGAACTGAGGTGATTTGAGTCAAGTGTGGTTTTGGTTTGAATTCAAAATCGTGAAGTACTCTGAGAACTTTGTTTTTCTCTCAGCTCTAAGCTCCTTCCTTGGAGAATGGGGAATACAGTTTCTTCCTCAGTTCAGGACAAAACATTTAAAGACTTTGTGGACGCCTGACAATGACTCACTCTCTAGCTCAGCTGATATCACCAGGCTTCCCTACCACATGTTATTCTGTTGACCATGGGGTTTTCTTGGCCAGGATGCTGCTGTGGTTTACAGTGAATCCTTCCACATGTTATCCAATGCATTATTCCTTCTCCCTTCTTTATTCTAGGGGAGTTTCTAAAGTCTGAGGAGATACAGGCTGGTGAGGCTGTGGGTCCCTCACCAGAAGTTAAGGTGCAATTGGGAATGTGGCCAGTAGAGTTATTTGATTTCTCACCAACTTTTGGAGGACAGGACAAGAAAACAGCACTGTCCTGAGCCCCTTGAAACCCTGTGTAGAGTCCTGGCATCATGGGGGTTTTTCACTGATAAGACAACCCCCACTTTGAGGTTAGGCAAAGTGAATAGAAAATACATTAGAGACTTGTCTGTACTGTCCTCATCTGTCTGTCCTGCCCATTTGTCAAGATCATTTGACTGTGGAAAATTATCCATATCTTTTAAGGCCTCTCCAGGGCCTTCAAGGCTTGGGATGCCAACATAGCCACCAAAAAGTCTTAGAGGCTGTGGATTTTGGTGATTCATCAAAGGTTGATCAAAGATGTCAAGGTCTCAATTGCCCTCTAACTTCTGGCGAGGAACCCATTATTTACAACATTGCTTCATTTGGGTCTTGAAATGTGTAAGGAACACCAGTTTTTGTTCCTTATCAGGACCAGGACTGAGCCAGGGAAAGGGGAAATGGATTTTAAGAGTATAATGGAGGACTGGTGGACTGGGGCCTGAGTCAAAAAGCTTTCCTGAACTTTCCACACTTCCTTGTGTCTGGAAGATATATGATTTCAGCTGACCTGGTTATTAGAGGGTGAATGCCTGCTAGAACTGATAGTGATGAGTGGTATTTAGGGGGAACTGTTAGCTCTCTCAGGCTGTGGGGAGAGAAGGACTGGCACTTGCAGTATGACGTGGGCCCAAGAGGGAAAGGGAGCCTTCCTCCTTTGCTGACCTTGATCAGCAGAGATGAGATCCTACCAAAGAGCTCCCTGTGTTCCAAGAGTCATGTCTCATCAGCCAGAATTGCCCAGTCATTCTTGGAGAAGTATTTAAGCAACCCAGAGGCCAGGAGGTTGTTTCTTGTGCCTGAGTAAGTTCTTCCCACCCTAAAAAGGAGGCAGGGTCTCATCTCTGGTGGAAAGAGCACAGGCCTGGTGGCCAAAAATCCTGGGTTTTAGTTTTATCTCTGACCCTGTACCAAAGACCTGTTTCCTGCTGTAAGGGCTCAAGCAGAGTCTGGATAACTCGGGGACTATAGAGAAGAATCTGCTGTTATTACATGAATTCTTCCTTGTTGTTGTTCAGTCATTTTGGTTGTGTCCAACTTTTTGTGATCCCATTTGGGATTTTCTTGGCAAAGACATTGGGGTGATTTGCTATTTACTTCTCTGGCTCATTTGACAGATAAGGAAACAGAGACAAACAGGGATAAGTCACTTGCCCAGGGTCACACAACAAGTAAGTGTTTGAGGTCAGATTTCAACTCAGATCCTCCTAACTCTGGGATTGTATCGTATTGACTGTGCCATCCCTGGGCTACCTAGCGGCCCCATCTGACTTCTTCCTACGTTCCTTCTAATTCATGGGGAAGGTTGGGGTGGGGCAGAGAGAACAAAGAGGAATTTAAATGAAATACTTAATAATATCACGCTTAGATGCATCTCTTGCTCCTGTGCAAATGTGCACTTCTCATATCTGGACTCCACTCCCTCTGCTTCACTTTCTTTCAGAATCCTTGTCTTCCTTCATGCTTCACCCGAGGTGCTACCTCTTCTTTGAAAGCTTTTCCTGATTTCTCATCCTTGCCTCCAAATCCCAGGTGCTGCTTCTTTTTTGTTTTCTCTCTCTTCAAGTTAAATAGTTTCATAAACTATATACAAATATCCCTTTCACATCTTTCCCCGTCGTGGTTTTGATATAGTGTGGGACTGGCATAAGAAATTAAATGGGAATTTTGGGGGAATTTTGCAGAAGCCTCAGACAACAGATGAAGGCCAGCAGATAACAAAAGAAAAGAGTTAGAAACTGAGAAATGCATAAAATATAATGTATAATATTATATAACATCAACATATTTTATTTTTTAATACCATAAATATACTCATATTTATTTGAGTATATATATATATATATATATATATATAAGAAGTATATATATTTCTTCTTTAAAGTTAAATAAAAAGTTAACATTTGTGAAAAGAATGTAAAGCCAACAGATGATATACCAATGCTAGAAATGTAAATATAAATGCATAAAATATCTGTTATTATGTTTTTTTTAAACCCTTACCTTCTGTTTTAGAATCTATAATATGCATTAGTTTTAAGGCAGAAGAGAAGTAAGGGATAAGCACTGAGGGTTAAGTAACTTGCAGGGTCACACAGCTAGGAAGTATGTAAGGCTAGATTTGAACCCAGGACCTCCTGACTCTCAATCCACTGAGCCAATTAGTTAGTTGTTCTAGTTACATAATTTTTTAGATGTCTTTTGTTATACATGCAATCTATTCAGTATTATTTTGCTCAAATTTGTTTCTTTTAAAAATATTTTCATATTTCTTTTAAAATTTATTTTTCATACAATATTTTAAACTTAACATTGACCTATGTATAACCTTGGACCAAATACTTAACCCATATTTTAAAATAAGGTACTATAAACACCCCATAAATGAAAAAGAAAAAATTCAGACTTCTTCTTTGGTACAAAGGGAAGACCAAAAATTTTTGTGCATATTTTCCAGAGCTTAGGGTTACCTTTATATGGTATAGTTCCTTGCTTCTCTCAGTAAACTTTAAACTACCGGAGGGTAGAGACCATTATGTTTTGGCCTGCTTTGGATCCCTAATATTTAGCAGAGTTAACTCGCACTTACTATGAATTATCATATTGAATTAGTGTCCAGAGACTTGGTAGAAGACATTTATCGTGGTGGCTGAATTTCTTCTTTGGTAGTAGCCTTGACAATTTCTCCTCACAATATAGGGACTGAATGGGCAGTGCTTTAAGTCATTTATTCCCTACCTGAAGAGCTTGATCAGTCTGAGCCCGTTTGTCCAATTCCTAATCAAGATACATCAGGTAGAGATAGTCATTCTCTACCAGCATATACAGGAGTATGGCTTGAATTGAGAGAAGACTTTTAATCCCCTGGGTTTTGATCTGGAGGTCTCATCAGCTTGAATTGATAGCAGAAGGCTCAGGAGACTAGGACAGTATTGGGCTTCTTTGGGAACTCCAGACCTTTCCACAAGAATTACTACATAGGGCTCATGCAGTGGGGGATTACAGAAGGAGACTCAGAACCCTTCTAGGGATGTTAAGTTTCCCCACCTGCCAACTGAAGATGTTTGCCCACAAGAATTCTAGAGTTTCCTCTCCAATATCTGGTGATGGTAGAGAAACTGATAGCTCTGATGGAGATGAGAGGAACCCTGGTGGGAAGTGACCACTGCATCCTAGACTTTGTGAAAGAAGAAAAGAAATCCTGGTGTAGTTTTGCAGAGGCTCTAGATTTTAGAAAGCAGATTTCAGAGGGTGCAAAGGAAAGGCAGGTAGGATCCCATGGTCGATAATGTTTCAGGGGAAGTGAGAGGAGATGCTTATGAATTAAATTCTGAAGTCACAAAAGGGAGGCAGTTCCACTGAGGAGAAAAAATGGGATTTGTCTGAAGAGGTCAATAGGGAGACATAGGAACTCGCCAACCAACTTGGAATTGCATATGGGTTTGGCATGGTCCCTTAAAGCTCAGGATGATCTGAGACTGGAAAAAGAAGTTAAGGACAACAAAAAGCAGTTAGTTTCTTACATTGGGAGTAAAAAGAGGATCAAAGAAGGGATTTTGCTAGCAGTGGATGGGGGACAATGATAATTGACAAAAGAGAAAGTAGAATTGCTTGGTTTAAAAATAAAGGCCAACCAAAAAAAAAAAAACCCTTATCTTCTGTCTTGGAATCAAAATACTGTGTATTGGTTCCAAGGCAGAAGACTGGTAAGGGCAAGGTAATTAAGAAAAGGTAATGGTAGTTTAGTGATTTGCCCAGGGTCATACAGCTAGAAAATATTTGAGGTCGGATTTGAACCCATGACTAGCTTTCAATCCACTGAACCACCTAGCTGTCTCCTGTTGCTCAATTCTTGAAGGAAAAACACAATCTTACAATAATAAATAAATAATTAAATTAAATAAATGCAATCACAATAAAATACAAAATTACAATAGAAATAGAAGCGCAGAAATGACCAATATGGAGTTGATACCCAAGATAAATAAGGAGAAAAGAGGGGATCTAGCTGTCTTTGTGGGCAGCGAGGTGGCCCAGTGGATAGTGCTGGGTCTAGAGTCAGGAAGACTTATCTTCCTGGTTTAAATCTAGCCTCAGACACATAGTAGCTGTATGATTCTGGGCAAGTCACTTAACCTTGTTTGTGTCAGTTTCCCCATCTATAAAATGAGTTGTACAAGGAAATGGCAAACCACTTCAGTATCCTTGCCAAGAAAATCCCAAATGGGGTCAGGAAGAGATGGAAAGGACTGAAAGCTTCTTTTGATGAATTCAAATCACTTGGCTCATTGAAATATATTTCCAGGTCCTAAAACAAATCAGTGGTATTTGAAAAATTGTGGAAAATGGGAGCAGAATCCGAAGTTGTTCTGGTTTTCAAAAACAAAAGAGAAAGAGAACAAAGTCTGAAAACCATAGACCAGTTGGTTTGACTTTGATTCCTGGAAACATTCTAGAATGGATCATTAGAACTGGTTGGCAAACATTTCGATAGGAAATGGTGATTGCAAAGAACCAGCATAGCTTCATTAAGGATAGGTTTGGCTTAACAACGCATCTTATCCAATTTTTGTAGAGAATGTGGAGATGTATGAATTAGATGACTGAGTTGTGGTTAGATAAGTCTTTCTGAAAAAGATCTGGGTGCTTTAGTGGATTACAAGCAGTGTAAGTCAGGAGTATGGGGTGGTAGCCAAAAAACCTAACATGATCTTGGGTTGTGTTAAGTCAGGCTTCATGTGTGAGATTGTGTTCTGCCAGTTCTGGCTTTTATCAGGGTTCTGAACACACCAATTCCAACAGTGATCCGTTCCTGGTGTCATTGTTGAAAAAGTACATTGATAAACTAGAAAGGGCAGAGGAGGGCAGCCAGGATGGTGGTAGGCTTGAAATCCATGCCATATGAACATCAGTTGAAAGAAATGGGGATGGTTAACCCAGAGAAAAGAAGTCTTAGGATGACATGAGAGCTATTTTTGAAGTATCTGAAGGGCTACTGAATAAGGGAAGGATTGGATTAGTACTATTTGGCCCCAGAGGGCCAGTGAATGGGATTAAAAAAAGGAAAATTTAGTCTTGATGTTAAGAGCCAAGTGGGCTACTTCAGGAAGTGATGGATTCCCTGTCCTTGGAGGTCTTGATTTAGAGGAAGGATGAGCATTTGTCATGTGTATGTTCTAGTGGGGATTCCATTTGTGTAGGAATTGGACTTAATGGCTGCTGAGGCGCTCTCCAACTCTCAGATTCTGTGATTCAGTGGCTTTGTCAGCCCAGAGCAATGATGTAGCTTTAACAGAAAACATTACTTCCATACAGCTATTATGCCATATACCTTTGTGATTGCGACTTCTCTGTAATCTATAGTCTTAAAATGTTGATTGAGACCCTAAGATATCAAGTGACTTTAGTCACACAACCAGTATATGCAGAGGAGAATTCAAACTTGGGGCTTCCTGACTCCAAGACCAACTCTATATTGGCGTGAAGTCTTACTCTGTTTTCAAAGAATAATGAATTCTATGTTGTGTCCAGTGTCATCCACCAGAGGCTCGATGAACCACTCACTGGATATATTGTAGATGGGCTTCATATTTCAGGTAGGAGAAAGACTAGAAGACTTCTGAAGTCCCTTCTATCAAATCTAGGTTCTCTCTGGGAATGGACCCACTGGGAATGGGAAGGAAGTGGGAATTCTAAGAGGCAGAGGTGAGAAGGAAATATATCCTAGGCATAAGGGACTACCTGTGCAAAGGCAGAAACAAGAGATGGGATGTAGAGTCTAGAGATGGATAGTATAGAGTGCATGAAGGGGAATAATGTGCAACAAAACTGGAAAGATAGGTGGGAACCACATTATGGAGTAATGAAATTCCAATCTAAGAAGTTTGTAAAGATCTTAGAGCAAGTGGGGGAGTGACATAATCAGAGCTGCATTTTAGAAATACTAGTTGACTAGATGGGTTTCTTTCTTCTTCTGATCCAATTTAGAGGGCTTTTGGTGATATTTGGAATAGGTATTAGGTTCCCTTTTCTAGTATTAATGGAAAGAATTATTCTTCCCAAGAGTTGAGGGTAGAAATGTGCTTGGGGTCTTCTGGATCATCTACTCATTTTTCACATGAACTACTGTCTAGTTTCACTTCTGCCATCTTGTTTGGGGAAATTGATTTTTTAAACCCAATTATATGATTTCATATTTATCTCTATTAAATTTAATCTTAGTAGCCCATTGTTTTTTCAGTCTTGGCTCCATAATCCAATGTGTTAGCTAATTGGTAAATATGTCATATGTGGCTTTAGCTAAATCACTGATAAAAATGTCAAACAGCACCAGATCAAATACAAAGTCAAAATCACTGGTCTAAGATTTGCTACAGTGGCACAGCTATGATGAAATACATCGGGATTTTTATGAAGTTCAAATGACAATGTATAAAGTGTGCTTTGTTTACTAGAAAGCACCCTATAAATATCACTCATTTTTGGGAGATACAAAGTGCTACAGGAGGTCAAACCCGTGGGAGTGGGGAGAGTTTTGCCTAGAAAGGCTTTCTACATACAGCTTTCAAGATGTGAGGGATTTTCAATAGGTGGGGATTTCAGATACGGACAATGGCTAAGGAATGTATATTTATTCTGCTCAACACACACCTGCCACTGTGTTTCTCATTTTCTTTGGGTGCCCTGGCTCTCAAAGGTGTCATCTTTCACCAAAATTCAGTGCAGAGCCTTGCACTTTCCCTGTTGACCCAGTTTTGTATTAGCACGGAAGAACCCCAGAGTAAGAAGACATGTCTCCTTCGTGGAGCTTGCCATTCCTGCCTCACTATTGAATATTAAATGGTGTTCTGTTGGTGGAGCTGTGGAACTGGTCGAGGCATTCTGAGAAGCAATTTGGAACTATGCCCCCAAAAGGTTTTAAATGTTGTATAGCCAGTGTGTGGGGCACACACGAGTAATCCCTGCTTCGGAGGAGCCGGAAGCTGGTGGATTGCTTGAGCTCTAGAGTTCAGAGCTGAAGTAGGTTAGGCTGATTAGTGTCTAGGCTAAGTTCTACATTAATATGGTGAGCTCCTGGGAGCAGTGAACCAGACCAGGTTTCCAATGGAGCCATCTGAATTCCTTTAGGATGGCCCACAAATTAGATGAAATGATATCTGTAAAGCACTTAGCACAGTACCTAGCACATAATAGGAGCTTAATTAATTCCTCTTTCCCCCTTCCTTTTTACCTTGAACTTCTAGCTTGGGTGAATTAGGGTTACCTAATCTTAAAACAACGATGCATACTCTCTAACTCAGCTATATCGCTATTAGGTCTATATTCCAAAGACAGCAAAGAAAGAGAAGGATCCACGTGTACAAAAATACTTACAGCAACTCTTTTTGTGGTAGCAAAGAACTAGAAACTAAAGTGGTGCCATCAATTGGGGAATGACCGAACAAATTATGATATGTGAATGTAATAGAATACTATTGTACTGTAAGAAATGATGAAGGGTATGGTTTCATAGAAATGTGGAAAGGCTTAGATGAAATGATAAAAAGTGAAGTGAGCAGAGATAGGAGAAAAATCTATAAATAATAGTAGTACAAAGACAAATAACTTTAAAAGACTTAAGATCTCTCATCAAACCAATGACCAACCATGTTTTCAGAGGGCTTAGGCTGAAACATGTTGCCCATCTTTTGACAGAGACGTGATAAATTCAGATTGTAAACTAAGACATATATCATTTGGACAGGGCCAGTATGGGAATTTGTTTTGTTTGACTACATATTTGTTAAAAGATTCGAACCCAGATTACATTTGCTTCCTTGCTTCCTTGCTTCCTTCCTTCCTTCCTTGCTTCCTTGCTTCTTTCCTTCTTTCCTTGCTTCCTTGCTTCCTCCCTCCCTCCCTCCCTCCTTCCTTCCTTCCTTCCTTCCTTCCTTCCTTCCTTCCTTCCTTCCTTCCTTCCTTCCTTCCTTCCTTCCTTCCTTCCTTCCTTCCTTCCTTCCTTCCTTCCTTCCTTCCTTCCTTCCTTCCTTCTTTCCTCTCTCTTTCTTTCTCTCTCTCCTGTCTTTCTTGTAGGGAGGAAGGAATATAAGAGAGATAATTTGGATTTTTGTTAAGAGATAAAATGTAAAAAATACTAAATGAGTAGACCAATTTATAAGGGGTCTTTTAATATCTCTTAGTGGCCATAGATGCATAACTGCTAACATGAAAGGCTGATCATTCTACATTCTGGATTTCTGTGTTCAAAATAGCTTGTTCCTCAAATTCTGCATTGTTGATTTTAATATCACTGATATCTTACCTTTGTTGCTGCTTATGTAAAGTTGGAAGAGAGAATGTTTCACAAATACACCTATCACACAGCCATCCTGGCACCTTCTATAGACTGTGACTCAGTGACTCAGCCCAAGTCAGACGCCTGATGAGTGTTTAGGGATAGGGACAAGGCCTGTGATTTTTTCCAACCCTTATCTTCTGTCTTAGTATATATTCTAGGACAGAAGGACAAGGGGTAGGCAGTGACTTGCTCAGGGTCACATAGGTAGGCAGTGTCTGAGGTCATATTTGAACTCAGATCCTTCTGTCTCCAGGCCTGGCACTCTATCCACTGTGCCACTTAGCAGTACCAAGGCCCATGATTTTATAAATATGGTGAACTCCTTGCTGAGGAAACTCACCCTACCAGGTTGGCATATTTTATGCAACTTAAAGTCTTAGAGAGTTTAGAATACTGAAAGAATGACTTGTTTAGGGTTCCATAGCCAGAGAAGAGACCTAAGGGGACATATTGGCCTAGGACAGGGGTCCACATGCAGCCCCCCGAGGCCATGTATCCAGCCCCCACTGCACTTCTGGAAGGGGCACCTCTTTCATTGGTGGTCAGTGAGAGAAGCACTGTATGTGGTGATGCAGCAAAGCGCAGCATCACTCATGTATAGTACTACTTCCGGTGACATCATCCTTTGTGTGGTGCCTTAGAATGAGGCGACGTGCAAAGGACTATGTGGCTGCACAATGGAAGATGTCAGCATGGTGATCGGTGATCTGGGGGGAGGGGATTCCGCACTGTGTATGCTGCTGCCCGGAATAGTGGTGGTGGTGATGGGCCTGTGCAAGGTGTGACAGGCCCATCACAGCCAGTGCTGCAGCCTCCGCTATCCCAGACAGCCGTATACAGATTTGTTCATAGTTTGTTTTACAGTCCGGCCCTCCAATAGTCTGAGGGACAGTGAACTGGCCCCCTGTGTAAAAAGTTTGGGGACCCCTGGCCTAGGATGTGTCAGAGACAAGACCTGAACCTAGGTTTTCGTGGTTTCAAGACATCCATTTCCTACCATATAGTAGGACCTTGTTTTATGTGAACTCAACACCTGCAAATTCAGATATATGTGATTGGCAAAAATATATATATAAAGGGGGCAGCTGGGTAGCTCTGTGGATTAAGAGCCAGGCCTAGAGACGGGAGGTCCTAGGTTCAAATCTGACCTCAGATACTTCCCAGCTATGTGATCCTGGGCAAGTCACTTGACCCCCATTGCCTAGCCCTTACCACTCTTCTGCCTTGGAGCCAATACACAGTATTGACTCCAAGACGGAAGGTAAGGGTTTTAAAAAAACCCAATATATATATGTATTTATATATGAAGCCAGAAAACTAATAAAATAAAAAATTTAATTATACACTAAATATACACCATTTTCCCAAGCAGCAGAAGGTCCTTTGCTGGATCATTTTTGCTCTGAGAAGTGTTAGTGTGAATCACTATATTGTCTTGTGCCAAACACTAGAGCATCAGAGCAGTGCATCTCTTTGTTTCATTAATATTATTTAGTCATCAAGCCTAGAGATGGGAAGTCCTAGGTTCAAATCTGGCCTCAGACACTTCCCAGATGTGTGACCCTGGGCAAGTCACTTAATCCCCATTGCCTGGCCCTTACTGCTCTTTTGCCTTGGAACCAATACACAGTATTGATTCTAAGATGGAAGGTAAGTGTTTAAAAAGTATTATTTAGTCATTAATAATGGCTCCAAAGTACAAGAGTAGTGATGCTAGTAGCTCTGATAAACCTAAGAAAAGTCATAAATGCTTAGGTATGTCTGTATAAGACATACTTATTTAATGATGGGGTTTGCTATTTTGGAAGATTTTCCATTTCCGTGAAGGGTCTTGGAATATATTGGTTGTGTAAAAAGAGGTCCTACTGTATTGTCTCTCTCAGGCATCTCCTGACTATTTGGGCTTGAGAAAACCAAGATACCAAGATTCTAATGGCTCCTGTGCTTTGTTGGTTTGTTGGCATTTCTCAAACTGGGTTCTACAAAAATCTGGGGCATACTTGGCCTGGGGAGAGTTTTGTGAGAAATTTTTGATGCCAAGTGATGCTTTCTCTTCTATATATTAATTCTGAGATATATATCAAAATATACTAGAGGTACCAATTATTCAATGTGAAAAGAAAGGAGCCTTAATTTGTTCTTTCTTACTAAAAAATGTCCGAAAACCCTTTTAATTTCAAGGATATTGCTTACTTGTGGACACCATTTTACCTCCCCTCTGTCACCTTGAGGATCAATATTTCACAAGATCTCAGAGCTGAAAGGGATCTGTTCTATTATTTTATTTTAAGCCCCAAAGTGTTGGATGCCCAAAATAGCTTTGGAAAAGCATCCCTAGGTCAGATCATAGATTTAGGAGTGGGGGAGGGCCCTCAGAGGGCATCTGTTCACTTTCCTCACTTCTTATCTGAGAAGAAAGAAGCCCAAAGAGGGTAAGTGATATATCTGAGATGGGGAGAGAGGTGGGAAACAATATTTATTAAGCATCTACTATATGCCAGGCACTGGACTTAGTAAGCATTTTATAAATGTCATCTCATTTGATCTTTACACCAATCCTGGGAGGTAAGTGCTTTTATAATCCCCATTTTATAGTTGAGGAAGCTGAGCCAGACAGGTTAAGTGACTTGAACAAGTCAACAATAAATTCTAAGACCCTTCACAGACACGGAAATGGAAAATCTTCCATAATAGCTATTTTCTATTTTTTCTCATGTCTCATCTACTGCTCCCCCTGCTCCTCTGTAAAGCATCCTCTCCAGAGAACAAGATCCTGCACGTTCCCATGTCATCACGTCATTTCCTATCTTGACTAAACACACGATAAAAAGGATCTGAAATGTTGACACTGTCTCACTATGATGGGGTAAACATAGCCCTGGGTTCTAAAATTTCCTCTTAAAGGTATGGAGAGATTCTCAGTATGAAAACAGACCTATGATGACTAGTAAACATGGTTTATTTTTTAAAAGTACATTTAAACACAATTTTCTGGTACTTAGATGTTTGCTGACTTTTAAACTTAGTGGATACAGAAGGTGGGTGTTCTAGAATGTGTGTGTGTGTGTGTGTGTGTGTGTGTGAGAGAGAGAGAGAGAGAGAGAGGGAGAAAGAGGGAGAGGGAGAGATAGGGAGGGAGGGAGGGAGAGACACAGAGACAGAGACACAGAGAGAGTCAGAGAGAGATAGAGAGAGGCATGGATCAGGCAACATTTTACCTTTAGGGTCCCAGGAAATTGGGGCAGAACCTCAGCCTGGAATGGGGTCCAGGGAACCTACCCTTAGTTCTGAAGGCATGAGATATATCTGTGAGAGAGAGAAAGGGAAGAAAGGGGAAAGAATCATCTGTATTCTAAGGGAGGTGATGCTTGGGTTTCCATAGCTAGCCATGGCCAGGGTTCACCCCAACTTCTAGAATGAGTCTTTTTTGTCTCTGCTTGCTTTAAAACTCCAGTTCAAGGCTCAGATATTATAGATCCTCTTTTATAAAAATGCATTCTTATGCTAAGTGGCTCAGATCTCAGGCAGGGAGCCAGGTTCTTAGGGTGGCTTAGGTGTGGCTAGGACATTGAGCTAGGACATCCCTTCAGGAAAGAGGCAATTTAAGGAATGAGTCACTTGGTGTGAAGTATCTAATCTCTTTTGGCCTCAGTTTCTTCATCTGTAAAATGGAAGGTTGAACTTGATTAAGATCTTCTAACAGTTCTAATGATTTCTCCTTGAATCTTTATCAACCAGAATGGCCAAAGGTCAAGTCAAAGTATCTGTTTTTATAGTCACCCTGATCTTGGCATTCTTTGAAATCATGCCATCTGAGGATGAACTTAAAGGACAGACTAGGGATGATTAACCTGGAAAAAAGTCAATTAGAGATACAACATGAATATTGTGCTGTAGTGTTTGAAGGGCTTTGTGGAAAAACAAGTTTAATCTCTTACCTGGGTGGCAGAGGGTAGAGGTGGGTGGAAGATGTTGAGGGGGCAGTGGTAAGAAAAAAATTCTCCCAATAAGAACTGTCTGCAAGTGGAATGGGATATTTTGGGAAGGAGGGAGTTCTCCCCTCACTAGTATTTGGAGGAAAGCCTCAATTCCCATTTGAGTATGGGTTGGTACCCTTGGCTGGCTCCTGGGGTCTCCCTTTCTACCTAGAGATTCTAGGACTTGAGCAAAGACTACTTTCCCTGTGGCTGCTGGTGGCCATGATGCTGGGGGACTAAAGAAGATGGTCTAGTCTTTTTAAAATTTTAAACCTTACCTTCTGTCTTGGAATCAATACTATGTGTTGGTTCTAAGGCAGAAGAGTGGTAAGGGCTAGGCAATGGGGGTTAAGTGACTTGCCCAGGGTCACACAGCTGGGAAGTGTCTAAGGTCAGATTTGAACCCAGGATCTCCCATCTCTGGGAGTGACTTTCAATTCACTGAGCCACCTAAATGCCCCAAGATGGTCTAGTCTTGGTCTCAAAATGGAAGGCACAGTCCAGCTAGCTGCTTCCTCCTTTGGGGAGGAAAGCAAAACTCACCTAGCAGCTTCTGTTTTTTCTTCCAGGCTTCCCACATCAACTAGGCACATAGCCACATCACATTAACTTCCCACTTGACCTCCTTCTGGAATCATTGCACAATTTTCCTACCTCCTGAGGCAAGTCAAATTCTCCTACCCATTCTGGTATGCATTGTAGCCCTGCTTCAGTGGCTTTAGCCTGGGCCCATTAGAAGAAGGCTGCTTTGTAAATCCAAGCTATTTATAACAACAGATGATCATGACCCAAGATAAATCCCAGAGAGACCCCACAGACTGGTGGATACAGAGCGCGCAGTCAGGAAGAAAAGATTCGAGTGTGGCCCTGATCCATCAGGGCAATGTGACGCTGAGTCACTCGTGGCTCTCGGGTACTTCAAGTGCCCCCGGCAGCTCCTGGACTATAATTGCGGAGCAACTTACTGGGTTGCATGGTGAGAGGTTTCCTCACTGAGAGTCCCTTATAACAACCCTCCAAAAAAGTAAGGAAGAAACCATCGTTTTCTTGTGCTTTTTAAAAAATCATTTTCTAAGGGAGCCTTGACGATCAGCCAGATATCCTTTTCTCGCCTGCCCCACAAACAAAAGTACTGTTTGTTTGTTTTTCAGAGCTTAAAATAATTTCTGCTGTCTTTCATTTTCTGTATTTTATCTTGGGTCCTTTGAACTGGGGAGAGAAAACCTGCAAAGGAACGTTCAGGGGGAGTCACGGAAATTCAGGGGCATTACTTGTCCCGGACCACGACAGGGGTCACTTCTGGTTCTGGGAGTTCTTCAGGAAGTGGTAGATGGGGTGTGAGGGAGGAAGAGGTGGGGCTGTGCTGGAAAAACTCCTCTCAAACGGGGTCCCCACTTCCTAGGGTGGAGAAAGAGTGTTGAAGGAGCTGGGCCTCACTCACCCTGCTGGAAGGCCACTTGGACACAGCAGATAACTCTGGCCTTGAGTCCTCTCAGCTTCAAAATTCAGAGGACTTGAACCTGAAGTCTTGTGTTAAAAAATGATTTATAGGGGGCAGCGAGATGGCCCAGTGGATGGAGAACCAACCAGGCCTAGGGATGGGAGGTCCTGGGTTCAAATCTGGTCTCAGACACTTGATGACCCTGGGCAAGTCTCTTAACCCCCATTGTCTAGCCCTTATCTCTCTTCTGCCTTGGAACCTATGCTCTGTATTATTGATTCTAAGCTAGATGGCAAGGACTTAAAAAAAAAAGATGTATGGATTTCGATACTGAGGAATGCCTTTTATTTCTACATCACATGCTTTCCCAGCTGTATCCCTGCCCCTCTTCTATCTATCTAGCTGCCTCTTGTTACAAAGATTTAAAAAATGAGGAAATAAAAGCAATTCTGCATCAGCCCTACGCCTGGTGGAAGGAGGTACATTCTCTCAAATGTCCTCTGGGCTGAACTTGGCCCCAATGAAAACCATAAACCATTCAGTTTCTTTTTATCATTCTTTCTATTTACATTGTTATAGCCATTGTAGAAACAGCTTTCCTGATTGTTTCCATTACTCGGTACCTGTTCATTTATCTTCCCATCATCCCCCCCCTCTGAATTCTTCCTAAGGATCATTTCTTTTTTTTTAATTTCTTTTTTTCTTTTTTAAACCCTTACCTTCTGTATTGGAGTCAATACTGTGTATTGGTTCCAAGGCAGAAGAGTGGTAAGGGCTAGGCAATGGCGGTCAAGTGACTTGCCCAGGGTCACACAGCCGGGAAGTGTCTGAGGTCATATTTGAACCCAGGACCTCCTGTCTCTAGGCCTGGCTCTCAATCCACTGAGCTACCCAGTTGCCCCTCTAAGGATCATTTCTTATAGCATAGCAACACTGTTTTCATTCTTGAACTACATGGTGCAGTGGGTAGAGTGCTGGGCTTGGAATCAGGAAGACTCATCTTCCTGAGCTCAAATGTGGCCTCAGACATTTTCTAACCTTGGGCAAGTCACTTCACCCTCTTTGCCTCAGTTTCCTCATCTGTAAAATGATCTGGAGAAGGAAATGGCAAACCACTCCAGTATCTCTGCCAAGAAAACCTCAAACAAGGGCATAAAGAGTTATACATGACTGAGAAACAACTGAACAACAATCCACAATGTTTATTATTATTATTATTATTTATGAATGTGTTTAGCCATTTCCAATAAACAGACACCTACTTTGCTTCTAGTTTGATGCTTCCACAAAGTGCTGTTATGATTATTTTGGTATCAATGGAACTTTTCTTTCTGGATCTTTTGGGATAGATGGCTGGTTAAAAAAATATCTAAACATAATATTTTGCTCCCTGTCCCACTAGAGAGCTGCCTCAGAGTCAGGAAGTCCTGGGTTCAAGTTATGACTTTGAGACACATTGGACATGTAATGCTGGGCAAGACATTACTTCTTAGTGACCCAACCAGCTCTCTAAATATACATTGCTGATGCTCTGCATGGGTAAAGAGTTTCCTCATTAATATTCCTTACATTGATGAAGACAAAAAACATTTCCTGGAAATTTAGAGTTTAGTCTATATTAGTAGGAGGTGTTTAGTCTATATTAGTTTAGGAGAGTTTAGTATATATTAATATTTTAATATTAATATAAATTTTATTAATTAATTATTTTATAATTATATTAAAATTATATTATAATTACTTAATATTAATTCAATAAAATTAATATGAATGTTAATAACAGGTAGGTGGTATAGGAGATAGAACACTGGGTCTAGAGGCAGGAAGATTCATCTTCCTGAGTTCAAACCTGGCCTTCACACTTATTTACTAGCTGTGTGACCCTGGGTAAGTCACTTAACTTAGCCCTCAGTTTCCTGTATAAAATGAAAGTAAATGAGTACATGTGTAAAATGAGTTGGAGAAAGAAATGTCAAACCCATCCAGTAATTTGCCAAGAAACCCCAAATGAAGTCATGAAGAGTTGGACATGACCACCACCACCAAATATGAACAGAGCTATCATTTAAAAAGTAGCCCATCTCTCTGTCCATAATGAGAGCTGTTTCTAAATGCTTGCTAACTTACTTGGCTGAGCTTAAATCAGCCCCTCTCTGACGACATCGTTTCTGTTAGATGGTTGGGGTAGTTTCATGATATTTAAAAATCCAAATTAGACAAAGAAAACAGAGACTCTTTCTGGAAAGAGTATTTTCAGGGTGTGGTATAGTGGAAAGTATACTTTATTTAGAGTCAGAGGACCTGAGTTCAAATGTTACCTCTTCTGTTTACTAGTTAACTTGGACAAATCCCTGAATTTCCCTGCAGCTTAGTTTTCTCCTTTGTAAAGTGAGGGAATTAGAGGTTCGGGGGTTCTTAACCTTTTTTATGTGTGTGTGTAGTGGTCCTCTGTCTGGCGAAACCTACATACTCTTTGTTAGTGCCCAAAATACACAGAATTCTTTGTAACACCCTGGGCAAGTCACTTAACCCCAACTGCCTAGCCTTTATTGCTCTTCTGCCATGGAACTGATACTTAGTATTGATTCTAAAAAGGTGAAGATATGTATATAGAATTGCAAATATCGAAACACAATTATCCAAATATATAGATTTTTAAAGTTCAGTTCATGTCCAAAGGGCTATAAAATTGTTCATACTCTTTGACCCAGTAAGGCCACTACTAAGTCTATATCTTAAAGAGATAAAAAACAAAAACAAAACAAAACAAAAGAAAACAAAAACAAAAAAAGAAAAGGACCTCTATGAACAAAAATATTTATAGCAGCTCTTTTTGTGGTGGCAAAGAACTGGAAACTGAAGGGATGCCCATCAATTGGAGAATGACTAAACAAGTTGTGATTGTAATGGAATTCTATTGTGCTATAGAAATGAGGAGCAGGATGTTCTCCGAAAAACCTGGAAAGACTTGTATGAACTGATGCAGAGTGAAATGAGCACGATGAAAAGGCCGTTGCACATCGTGACAATATCGTATCAACTATGAATGACTTAATTATTCTCAGAAAACAAAGATCAAAGACAGTTCCAAAGATTTTAGGGTGAAAAAAATGCTATCCATCTCCAGAGAAAAAAACCGATGGAGTCTGAATGTAAATGCTTAAAAAAAACTTTATTTGAGGTAGTTTTGTTGGGAGTAATCTATACTTTCTTACACAATATGACTAATATTAAAATGTTTTGCATGATTACACATGCGTAATCTATTTCAAATTCCTTACCTTCTCAAAGAGGGTGGGAGAGAATTTGGAACTCAAGATTTAAAAAAAGAATGTTAAGATTGTTTGTACCTATAATTGGGAAAAATAAAATACTAAATATTTAAAAAATTAAATTAAAAATTAAGAATTAAAGTAGTTTAAAAGTTCAGTTCAAAGATTCCAGGTTAAGATCCCCTGGATGAGATGATCTTTGAGGTTTCTTTCAGCTCTAGATAATCTTATAATCTACATCTGCTCCAGAATCATCTCTGTTTCACTTTCCTTTTTTTTTGCCACTTTGACCTTCAGTGGAAAGTAATTCAAGTTATTTTATGATAATATGTAAATATAAAAGTAAATTATATCCAAAATATATTCCCAGTGCATAGTAATTCCTACCACTGGGGAGTCAATCTATATGGATCAGCATTGACTGATGCCAGCGGGACCTGCCTGAAATAGTGGAGTCCTATCAAGAATGCAAAGCTTACCTACCCCTTTGGGTACAGGATACCTTATAAGGAAGAAAATAAAGCTCTGGGGCTGAATTTTTTTCCTGAGAATCCAAGAAGACTTTATAGTAAGGTTGGTTTTTTTTTTTAAGAGGGGGAGGCTCCACAAACATGAGGACAACTTTTGAGCTAAGCTTCTATCTCCTTGAATTATTTGGGGTTCCCCCTATGTTCCTGATTATCAGTGGGAGAGCTATCATATAAATCTTGCCCAATTCTGTCAACAAACACTTACTATGCATTTACTGAGTTCAAAGAAGGGCAAAACCACAACCCCTGCCCTCAAGGAGCTCCCAGGTTAATGGGAGACAACATATCAAAGGTAAATGGGAGACAACACACCAAAGACATATGAGATATAGGGAGGGTAAATTGGTGGCAATCTCAGAGGGAAAGTACTTGCGGTTGGAGGGGACAGGGCATCTAGGAAAGGTCAACTGTGGAGGGTGGAATTTGAGCCTAGATATGTGAGTACTTCGTATCACACATCCTAGAGCTATACTTGATTAAATGCTTGCCTTGTATTATTTCCTTTTTTTGGATTAGTTATACCTTATTTCTACAGCTAGATTGTCATATTCTTTAGGGCAGAAGCCATCTTTCTACTTCTTGGTATCCCCCATAGCGTCAAGTGGAAGGTTGGGCATGGAGTGGCAATTTATGGAGGGATCTCTAACGACAACCTCTCTATCCAAAAGCATGGCACTGGAACAGCTCAGTTGGTGATGTTTCCTTTTTCCTGGATCTGTAGGATCCAGGGAGTGGCTTAGCAAACCAATCCTTATTTCCATTGGCTCATGAATCTTTTTGTTTTTTTGGCCCTGTCTTTTTTTTTCCTCTCTCTTTAATCAACCTTTATTTATTGAACACCTAATAGGGTCTGAGTATTTTGCTAAGTGCTGGCTTTTGGTGCAGTGGGCAGGTCTATAGGTGCCTACATCAAAGATTCTTTGCTTTCCAGGGAAAGGTTATAGTGGGTTATCTGTCTACCCAAATCCACTGGACTAGATTTGAGAACTGAGCCAGAGTCCCAGGGGTAGAGGAGAGGGTTCTTACTCAGCCTGGGTGACTGGTTCATTCTGTTCTACACTTTCTACATGTCCTTATGTTGGCAATGAAAGGAAACCCAAGGATGGCATCTAGATCAGCTCTGGGAAAGTTGAGTAGCGGCTAACAAATAATAATAGTTATGACTGATGTAGCATTTTATGGCTTGTGAAATGTTTTACAAATGTTATCTTATTTTATCCTCACAAAAACCTTGGGAAGGAGGTGCTATTATCATTCCCATTTTACAGATGAGGAAGCTTGGTCAGGCAGAGGTTAAATGATTTTCCCACAGTCAATACAGCCAGTGTCTGAGGTCAGATTTGAATCGTGGGCTTCCTGATTCCAGGCCCAAAACTCTATGCCATTTGACTACTATAATCAACGGATCTCTTTCTCCCTTTTTCTTTCCCTTGTAAACAGACATGGCCTCTACCATCACACCCCGAGAATGCAAACTTTCCAAACAAGATGGGCAAAGTTATGGCTTCTTCCTCCGGATTGAGAAAGACACTGAGGGTCACCTGGTTCGTGTGGTAGAAGAGGGTAGTCCAGCTGAGAAAGCAGGCCTCAAAGATGGTGACCGGGTCCTCAGTATTAATGGGGTGTTTGTGGACAAAGAAGAACACTTGAAGGTAAATGAGGCTTGTGAGGATCCCTGTTCCCTCCATTCTTCTTGACCTACAAGCTCATAACTTTGTTTGATGCATTCTCTGCACCCAGAGTTCTTTTTTCTGGAGAGGGGCGATGTTTCTGTCCTGTGCCCCCTTTTTTCTGGAGAGGTTGATGTTTCTGTCCTGTGCCCCCTTTTTTTCTGGAGAGGGTGATGTTTCTGTCCTGTGCCCCCTTTTTCTGGAGAGGTTGATGTTTCTGTCCTGTGCCCCCTTTTTTTGGAGAGGTTGATGTTTCTGTCCTGTGCTCCCTTTTTTCTGGAGAGGGTGATGTTTCTGTCCTGTGCCCCCTTTTTTCTGGAGAGGGCGATGTTTCTGTCCTGTGCCCCCTTTTTTCTGGAGAGGGCGATGTTTCTGTCCTGTGCCCCCTTTTTTCTGGAGAGGGCGATGTTTCTGTCCTGTGCCCCCTTTTTTCTGGAGAGGTTGATGTTTCTGTCCTGTGCCCCCTTTTTTTCTGGAGAGGGTGATGTTTCTGTCCTGTGCCCCCTTTTTTCTGGAGAGGTTGATGTTTCTGTCCTGTGCTCCCTTTTTTCTGGAGAGGGTGATGTTTCTGTCCTGTGCCCCCTTTTTCTGGAGAGGGCAATGTTTCTGTCCTGTGCCCCCTTTTTTCTGGAGAGGGCGATGTTTCTGTCCTGTGCCCCCTTTTTTCTGGAGAGGGTGATGTTTCTGTCCTGTGCCCTCTTTTTTCTGGAGAGGGTGATGTTTCTGTCCTGTGCCCCCTTTTTTTCTGGAGAGGGGTGATGGTTCTGTCCTGTGCCCCCTTTTTCTGGAGAGGGCAATGTTTCTGTCCTGTGCCCCCTTTTTCTGGAGAGGGGTGATGTTTCTGTCCTGTGCCCCCTTTTTCTGGAGAGAAGTGATGTTTCTTTCCTGTGCCCCCCTCAGTCAGCCAGGGTAGCTTTCTCTCTCCCCTCTCCCTCTTAGGGAGAGAAGGTCGTAGAGAAGGTACCCAGTCTATGTTGAAGCTATTTCCCAATCTGAGAGTTTCTCTATATACCAAGGCTCATATTTAGATTTACAAAACGTTTCCCCACCAATAAAGTTGAACTATGCTATAAGACAATAACCATTGAGTGGACCGGCTACCCAAGGATGTTCTCCTCTAGTTAGGGTCTTCTGGGCTGGGATTGGATCACATTTGCTGGAACCTTTCAGGACTAGAAAAGTTCTGCCATGTTGAACCTAGATTGATTTTGGATCTTCAGGGATAGTCCCCCCTGGAGGGAGGATGAATGGGGAGGGCATCATCTGCCACCTGGGAGTAGCAAAAAGTCTGAGGAAAATCAAGTCATGTAGAGTTGAGAACCTGAGTCCCTCAAGGCAAAGGTGAGGCATTTACCTTGGTTTGTTCTAGGTCGCCCATTAACTTTCTATTGCTTCATCTCAGGTTGTGGATCTGGTCAAGAAAAGTGGGAATTCAGTGACATTCCTAGTTCTGGATGGTGTGTCTTATGAACAAGCAGTAAAAAAAGGGATGAACCTGAAGGAACTGAGTCAGAACCACAAGGAGTCACCCCCATCGATGAATGGTGTAGTGGATGCAGGGAGCCAGCCCCGGCTCTGTTACCTGGTGAAAGAGGGAAACACTTATGGCTTCTCTCTGAAAACTGTCCAAGGTGAGTGCACTGAGCTAGAGGCTGGTTTGGGACTCTTTGTGACTCTTCCCAGATTTCCCAGGTAGGAGGGAAAAGCATTCTTCTCAGTTGCTTTGTGGTCAGCTTGGTGATTTAATTATCTGATAGCTGTTTCCTTCCTTGGAGACTTTTCAAGTGAACAGATGCTTGAATTTTCAGTGGTCCCTTCTAGCGCAGTTTTCTAGGAGGTTGTCGGTACCTTAGGATCCTTTTGATTGGAGCTTCTATGGACTTGAATCTAATTGAGGGATTTATAATCCATCTCTTTAGAGGAGGCTGGATTTTCCTCTGTATCCACTTTAAGAGGGTAGAAGATTAGGAGAGTTATTTCTTGGCCAATAATACTTCTTTTTCTGTTACTTCTCCAATGCAATCTCTTATATTAAGTTAAAATAAAAAAAAAAACCACAACAACTTTTGTCTAAGTATTAAATCTAAGACAGAAGAGCGGCAAAGGCAAACAATTGGGGTCAAGTGACTTGTCCAGAGTCACTCAACTAGAAAATGTCAGAGGCCACCTTATACTAATGCATTTTAATTTTAGGGAAATAAGATTGGGTATACTGTCTTCTGGCCAGGATCTGGTACTTTTGCAGTATCTGGGCTGGTTAGCTCATGTAAATGATGAAAGAGGTTGCAGCAAGATGTTAACAGGCTCCAGATTACAGGTTTGATTCCCATAAAGATCAGTTATCTTCTTCCAAAGAGGGAAAAATCCTGTTTATGGCCATAGACTCTGAATCCCTCCCTTGTCAGTTATTTCACAACAATATTTTTGGGTAGACTTCATAGCTAATGTCCAATTCTCTTCAAATTTGTAGATTGTACATGATCTGTTTTAAGTCTAATGTCTTATTTAATGAGACTTATTAGTGAACCATAGCATATTAAAGGAATGAAACCTAACAATTTGCTTTAGTAAGCCAATTATTATTATTTTTTCAGATTTAACACCTCTTTTTTTGTGGTAGAATGACTAATGGGCAGTGATAAGCAGCTAAATGAGATAGCAAGAGTTCCAAGGGCACAGCCCACAGATTTGTCCACTGATGGACATTAGCAGAAACATGTGTCTGTCATATTGTTGACATTATGGCATTAATTGATATATTTAGCTGAAAAAGACCATTCCTTCCCCAGAAGCTTCCCTTGAAGACTCTGCTTTATTTTTTATTCCAGCTTTTGCGCTGAGCAAAGTTGAAGCTTTGTTGTAATAGCTCACAGAAATCTTAGTGCATAAAGATTCACCTTATCTCTGGTGGTTGGGTTTACCTCTGTGTAGCCTCTTGGAGGACATTTTTTGATTCAATTTGCAACTTCTTGGTCAATCAGTGAGCAGTGTGCTCCTAGGTAAAAGGATCTAGGGCTGATTGGCATCCTTCTACTCAGTGGGCTTTTGGCTGGCCTTATAGAAACTTGCTTTTTACCAATTCCATAACATGTTCTAGGAAGATGATCCTCCCAGACCCACCATCAATAGTGATTGTATTTTTGAGAAATTCTTTATACTGTCAGTTGATTTATTAACACACCCTCTATGTTCTTCTTGTGATTTAAGCTTTGGTAAATCCATGAACTCATCGATATGAGTAGAGTAGGAGTTATATATGAAAGATTCTGTCAAGGTAGGAATGATAAGATCTAGTAAGAGATTGGATATGTGAAGTGAAGGATGACACCCAGGATTTTGAGATTGAGTGACCATCCATGACTAATAGGGGAAGGTTTTGGGGGAAGATAGGAAGTTCTCTTTTGGGTGTTCAAAAGACAGTTGGTAGGGGCCGCTGGGTAGCTCAGTGGATTGAGAGCCAGACCTAGAGATGGGAGGTCCTAGGTTCAAATCTGGCCTCAGACACTTACTAGCTTTGTGACCTTGGGCAAGTCACTTGACTCCCATTGCCTAACCTTTACCACTTTTCTGCATTGGAGCCAATACACAGTATTGACTCCAAGAAGGAAGGTAAGGTCTTTTTAAAAAAAAAAGGTAGTTGGTAATGTGGGACTAGATCTAGTTCAGAAGACAGATGTAGATCTTGGAATCATCTGCACAGAGATAATAATTGAAGCCATGAGGGCTGATGAGATCACCAATTGAGATAATCTAGAGAGAAAATAGAAGAGGGTCCATGGCAAAGCCTTGGGGGAAGAAAGAATATAAATGAAGATCTGTAGAGGAGACTAAGGAGGAATGATCAGACAGAGAGGAGGAAAACCTGGAAACATTCAATATAGTGATTAAGCATTATCTTTGTATAGTGCTTCCTGGTTAAAATGTTTGCTAGCTGTAAGATTTTTAATTACAACCCACTTGTATTTTAAAAAGGATCAGGAATTATACACAGCCCAACAAAGTGCCTCTTCTGTATAGGCTTTTTTAAGGGTTGCATTGTCGTTCTACTTCCTGATGAAAAGCCAGTTGTACCCTCCAGCTGCCTGGAATGAATCATCTTCCTTTTCTTCCCTTGCCTCTTCTAGGTAAAAAGGGAGTGTACATGACTGACTTGATTCCCCAAGGTGTGGCTTCAAAAGCTGGTGTACAATCTGAAGACCGTCTGATTGAAGTGAATGGGGAGAATGTGGAAAATGCTAGCCATGAAGAGGTGGTTGAAAAGGTATAACCCAGTTTTACTGAAGTAGTATTTGGTGCTTTTATCTTCTCTTCTTCAAACTGGTAACAAGACTTGAAAGATGATAGATGTGAACCAGAATGGTTTAAGGACAGGTATTTTCATCTCTCCCTAGGGACAGATTGACCAGTAACATAGAAAAGTTGATATAGGACCTGGAATAAGGTTTTGGGCCAGATCTTTAGCATTTTGGGTCCAGGGAACCATTGCTTTGAGGTCCTGAGTTCTGAGCAGTGACAATTCTCCAGAACTAGACCTATCCACATCCACCATGTTGCAGCTTTTCAGGCATCTTCATGCCATGTGTGAGATTTAAAATGGTGAAGCCCATAAACTCTAATGATTAAAATAGTGGAAGATATAAATTGTGATAGATATAAGAGAGGGTGAGTAAATTTGACCGCAGAAAATATGTTTCACTACAGTGTTTTGGTTTTTAAATCAAATATAAGGTGGTCGCCAGGGAAATATTCCCAATTATTCAAATACCCAAGTCAACTGGGTTTTATAGAGATTTTTAATTAATAATATAATGAGGAGTTAGAGAAAGAGAGAAAGAGTAGGAAAGGAATAATTATGAAGGGCCTCAAGCCAATATAGCCTAGACCTGAGTCTTTTTTTTTTTTAAACCCTTACCTTCCGTCTTGGAGTCAATACTGTATATTGGCTCCAAGGCAGAAGAGTGGTAAGGGCTAGGCAATGGGGGTCAAGTGACTTGCCCAGGGTCACACAGCTGGGAAGTGGCTGAAGCCAGATTTGAACCTAGGACCTCCTGTCTCTAGGACTGGCTCTCAATCCACTGAGCTACCCATATGCCCCCATAGACCTGAGTCTTAAGAGAGAGAATCAGTCAATCAGTCTTTTAACACTCACCATAAGGTCTTCCTAAACAAGGATTCTAGTGACACCAGACCAGCTCCATCTCAGCTGACTTCACCAGAGAGCCTTCCAGCCAGAGACTGTTCCAAAAGGTCTCTCTCCAGAGCCTCCAGAGGGACAGAGTCCCCTTAGAGGAGCTCCAGCGAGACCTCCTTAGAGATTGTCCTCCAAGAGCTTCCCTTCTCCAGAGCCTCTCTCAAGAGATTCTTCCCAAGCAATCCTCATCAGAGATCCTCCAAAAGGATTTCTCCAAAAGGATATCCTCAAGAGATTCTGCTTTTTCTTATATAGGGGGTTTTCTCCCATGTCACTTCCCCTAAGTCCCTACATCTACCAATCACTGTAGACACTTTCCAAAGGACTGCCTATCTAAATTCCTGCTAAGTCGATCAATCTCCTCAGTAAGTCTGAATCAGAAAAAATGCTGCTGTGTCGACCAATCTCCTCAGTAAATCTGAACTAGAGAAAACACAGCTGAGTCAACTAATCTCATCAAGAGAAAACTTGCCTGATCCTTTTAGGTACCTAGCATCCCATTGTATCAATTCTAAAAACAGGCCTGGCTCAAAGAACTCCTTGCCTTATTATAAGCATGGGTCCAAGTACTTTCATTGTTTAGCAAGGAGTTTTCTCTCCTGAAGCAGTCTTAAGTACGGTTGGAGTAGAGGTCCTCCCATTTCTGATCCTGGCGAGTTCTCACATCAAAATGGGGAATGTTTCTCAGTAGGGAATTTGTTCCAATTAAGAATTCCCCAATGGGGAAATTTTTAACATTCACAAGTCTGAGAGATTTCAAGATTTACACATGCCACTGCCTACTCTCTGTTTTAGTTTCTTTTTCTCTCTCCAGCTCTGGAATCAAAATCAATATTACCTTTCCTAGAAAGGACATGTCAATCAATGACCTCATGTTTTTGTTTACCATTCCTGTAAGTTCCCAGTCTAAAACACTCTTTCCTTGCCATGACTCCATTGTATGTGTTGTCTTCCTTTATTAGGGTCTAAGTTCCTTGAGTGCAGAAGTGAGCTTTCTTTTTGTATTTATATTGCCAGTGATTACTTCTGTGTTTAGCAAATAGTAAGTGTTTAGTAAGTCTTCATTCATTCATCCATTCATTGATTTCCCATAAGAGTATGTTTTGGAGAATAGCATTTCAAAACATCCTCACCAAAAATTTGAACTAAATCTATTGGGAGATTTTTTTTTCCTGATCCCATGAGAGATAGTAGAGTATAGTGGATAGAGAGCTGGCTGTGAAGCCACAAAAACATGAATTCTGGTCCTACCTCTGACCCAGAGTGGTTATGTGAGCCTGGTCAAATCACCTAATCTCTCAATGTCTCAAGCAACTCTTTACAACTAAATTTTAGGGAGAGAGTTGACCTGTATTGGTAGAGGGAATCGTCTCACCTGGGACCAATGTACTAATGAAATCACAGGTTCAGTTTTTCTGCCTCTATCCTTTGAGGACACATATCCAAATTTATAATGGAATTTAGTAAAAGAATAGAGGTTACATTTTAGTCTTTAAAAAGTCAAACTTTTTTCCTTCTTGAAAGACAGTTTATAAAGTATGTGTTGGGAAATAACAATATAATATTATTTAACTGAGTGTTTGAGGAGTATAAAGTTAAACTGGTCCCTAGATTTCCCAGGTATTTCTGATTTGAGAATCCAATATGGCATCACGGATTATGGAAAAACATGTCTCAAACATAGATATATCAAAGTAGTAAGTCAAATTGATCCCTGAAATTCTAAGAGGCATTCAGACAATCAAAGAGAATTTAGTCAAGTTGAGCTTTAATTAAAAGCCTCCTTAATGTCAGGCACTGTTCTAAGCACTCTAAGCATTGGGGAGACATGGAAAGACAAAAACAACCACTGCCTTCAAGGAGCTCAAAAGGAGATCCTTGAATTAATTTAGAGAGGCAACATGGAAACCATTATGTTGAAACAAGAGCTATCCTGAAGAGTACATTGGAGGCAAGGCAAGCTTTCTGTAGGTGGGATTTGGGCTTTGATTTGAAGGAGTTGAGATTTACAAGTTTATGTTTTCCTTTTCCTTGTTCCAGCATGCATTCCAGTTACTTAGCAGTTCCTTTTCCATAGTGACTTCTGTATATTTCTAATCTACTTCTCAGAGGAATCTGTTATCTTTGCATGGGGATGTAATTTTCTGAAAAAGAAGAGGATTGGAGAGAAAGATAGAAGATACATAACTAAGAGACAAAAGGACAGTAGAAAGGAGAACACAGCACTTCCTAAATCCAGGGATCATGATGGCTCCCAAATCCAGGGACCCCTCCCTCTGCTGATCATCTCTCATTGATCCTAAATACCTCATCTATATATCACTGTCTGTGTGTTGTCTCCTCCATCACACTATAAGCTCCTTGAGAGCAGGGATTGCCTTTTGCATTTTTTTTTGGTATCCCTTGGGTGCAACAAGGTGCCTAGTACATAGTAGACAATAAATGTTTTTTTGACTGACTTTAAAGAGGGGGAGGAAAGAAGAGGATAAGCATTAATTAATTTTTAAATTAAATTAATTCAATTAATTTATTTTCCTTAATTAATAATTGATTAATACTATGTGCCAGTCACTTTACAAGAATTACACATTTGATCCTCACAACAACTTTGTTATCACTCCCATTTCACAGTCAAGGAAACTGAGGCAGGTAAAGGTGAAGTAAATTGCCCAAGGGCACATAGCTAGTTAAGTGTTTGAGGATGGATTTGATCAGGTCTTCTGGAAGTTAGGCTCTGTCCACTATATCACCACCATCACAAAGACAGTAAGGCTAAATTAATCAGAGATTTGCTCATTCCCTAACATTGGATTCCTGGGACTGTAGTTTTGTCTTGAAAGCTGAGTCTCTTGATTTAGACAACATGTTCTCTTATATATGCTTCTATAGGTAAAGAAGGCTGGAAGCCAAATTATGTTTTTGCTGATAGACAAGGACATGGACAAGTACTACAGTGAACATAAGATAAAAGTCAAAAGAGAGACAGCCAGTCTGATGATGCTTCCTCACAAGCCCCGGATTGTGGACATGATGAAGGGAAGAGGTGGCTATGGATTTTACTTGAGAGTAGGCCCAGGGCAGAAAGGTAAGGAGCTTCCAAGTTTCTTAGGCTCAATTATCTGATTGTTCTCTGTCAAACTCTGATCCTGGGGTTCTGCCAGGCTCTCCTGACTTTCTATGGGAATAGCCTAAATCAATCCTTAGATCAGGGGAGGGTTCAATACCAGGGATCACGTATCATAGCAGATGATGGGAATTATCCAAGGCTGAGGCTTGGGAGGGTACAACTGGCAAAATGATAAGGGATGGTATAGAGTTGAATGCTCCTGAAAAGGTCAAGATGGGGAAAAGAGGAGACAGTGCTAAGAGCTGGCTATGGGCTGGGAGAGAATTAAGGGCTTAAGGGATTGGAGGCCATGGAATGGGTGAAGAGTAGGGTTTGGTAAGGGCAAGACAGGGATAAGTGGAAAGTCAGTAGATTATGGTCAGATAAGGGATTTCAGAATTTTTTGACGTGGAGGTTATACATTTATACAAGAGCAAAAGTATCTTCATGTATGGCTGAGGTGGGGTAGAGGAGTGGATTGTGGGAAATGATTAGTTTAAGGAACTAACTGCTTAAGGTATTTCAGGAAGAGTTAAATTAATGTCCATATTGAAGTTCCCTTGTATGAGGCCATTCATATCAAATTAAGCTAATTCATTAAGCATTTATTAAGCACCTTCTATGTTTATATGAGAGAGGCAGCATAGTATAGTGGCTAGAGGGCTGGACTCAGTGTTGGGAAGACTGAGATTCCAATCCCACCTTCAGTGCTTGACCATTTTTGTGTGTGGCTAAGTTGTCCTAGAGGAATAGGTCATGGGAAGTGAGTAGGTGGAGGAATGGAGAAAGGAGTTGAAGGTAAATCAGTATGTATTCTGATTTAGCCTACTACTATGAAGGCAGGAGTGGGGGAAAAGAGAAAAATTGTGAGCTAGACACTAAACTAGTTGAAGAAGGGGAATGACATGGAGGTCTGTAGATAAGAGCTTCCAGGATTTTGATTGGGTGGTGGATATAAATTGTGTGAATCTCAAAGGAGAAGGTTTTGATGAGGGATGGAAGTAGAGGAAGAACCTGGAAGTGGAGATGGGGAACAAAGAGTGTTCCAATGTCCCTACCCCAACCATTAAGCCAAAGGAAATGAGTGAAGGTGCAACCAACACTGGAAAGGGTGACCAAGAAGGCTATGTCAGAGAGGGGAGCAAGGTTGCAGCAATAGATAGAAGATGGAAGGAATGGGAAAAGAAAAGACTTAGGATAAAGGGCAAGTTTATCTGGAACAGGCATTCCAGAAGGCACAAAGAAAGGATGAGTGGCTTTTGGTTAGAATTTGGCGGCGGGAAGGTTGAAGAGGATGGGAATAAGGTATTGGGTGGTGGGGAAGGGGGAATGATCATTCTTTGCTCTGTGACCTTGGGTCCATCGTTAAGTTTTCCATGTCAGTTTAACCACTTATAACATGAGAGTGGTGATAACTGCCTTTCCCAACTTGTTTTGAGATTTAAGGCACGTGAACTATTTTTATGAAGTAGTGTCATTGAAATTTTCCACCCCAACACTCTTTTACCTCCAATCAAGTCCAACCTATTGCTTTAATGTGAAAATTCTGAGCAGGAATGAAGACTGCATGTATTTTGCTATTCCACAACATCTCCTCAGATGACAGGGAAGATAGACATTTCCTAAGGGCATTATACTTTCTGGCCCTTCTATGCTCACCTACTTTAGGACAAGTAGATAGGAGGATGGGATAGATTCTATTATTTGAGTTTACCTGTGTGGCAGCTTAAGAATTAATACAGAGAGCACCTTACTCCTCTGTATCCTTTCATCCTTAGCTTTCCTCTTATCATCTCCATAGTTAGGGCATTTCCCCAGAAAGAGAAGAATCTTTCTGACCATTTGCTTTATGGGGGAGTAGGTCAGATCATCAAAGACATAGATTCTGGAAGCCCAGCAGAAGCAGCTGGTCTGAAGAATAATGACCTGCTCATCGCTGTTAATGGAGAGTCAGTGGAACTGCTGGATCATGACAGTGTGGTGGAGAAGATTAAAAAGGGTGGAGATCAGACCTCACTCCTGGTGGTAGACAAGGAGACGGATGCCATGTATAGACTGGTAAGTTATGTAAGAGCATGGTCTGATAACCATGTTTATTTACTTCATGGGCTATTGTAGGGCTCACAGCCAAAAGCAATAGTTTTCATCTCATTCCAGAAATTTTCACTGCCTGTCCCCCCCTTGGCTGGAATGCTCTCTCTCTTTATCTCTGTTTTAGTTGCAGCTAAAATTCTATCTTCTACAATAAACCTTTTCCAGATCCCCTTAATAATCATGCCTTTCCTATCTGAAATTTATTGTGTCTCCATTTCTTTGTACATAGTTGTTTACATGTTGGCTCCCCCATTAGACTATGAGCTTCTTGAGAGAAGGGATTGTTTTTATGCCTTTGTTTCCCCATTGCTTATGGCACATAAAAGGGGCTTAACATAGGCTTGTTGACTGTCTGACAATTAAGCCCCATCTACTGTTTGGGATTCTTGATTTATACAAAATAAAGCTAATAAAAAACATGTTTATTATTAATGTTAGGCAGGTAGTTTGCAGGGGTTCCAGAAGGAACCATAGAAGACTGTAGTTTACCTTGAAAAGGCAGAAGGATGGGTTGTAAGGTAATTGTTGTAGTGAAATGCTAGGCAGGTGCCATGTTTGTCTTCTTGGCTCAAATGCTCATTAATTATAAGTGCAAAAAATGCTGGAGGCTCAAAGGGCTTGAAGAAGAGAAGGGTTTCTAGGAAGGATGGAAGAAATTATCCACGAAGAAAGCAGGGAAGAAAAAAAAAAGGCTAAAGGAACAAATAGGAATCAAAACCGGTGTCAAGAAGTTGACTAATGGAAGAACATGACACAGAAGAAAAAGAAGAGAAGAAACCCCACAGAGGAGGGCTCTACAACAGACACATGGTGCTTTCACATGAGGGTGGACTTTCTGAAGCAGTAATCCGAAGGTGATGGTGCACTAAGGGAGGTACTAAGAAGCCATTCTTTAATTGGAGGAGGCCTTCCATGAGCATTTAATTTAGTGGCTTCTGACTGCTGATGACAAGCATAGAGGTCAGAATACTTCTTTCTTCTTGGAGCATATGTAGCTTAAAAATGGCAGAGATTCTCATCAGATCCAAAGATTGCTACTCATTCTTCTAGGTTCACAGGTGAATGAATGATATTAAAAGAAATCTGTATTGTATCTCCAGGGACTTTGAAATCTTGGGTAGAAAAAAGACCCAGGGCCCACGGGATGGTTTAATTTTCTTTGTCATTTAAAGGTCATGACTTTAGAAGTGTCTAGCTATATAATCTTGGGTAAGTCACTTCACTTATCTAGGCCTCTGTTTTTTCATCTTTAACATTAGGCCAAATGATCTTTAGGGTTTTTGTCACTTTTCAGTTGTGTCCAACCTTTTGTGACTCCATTGGGTGTTTTTTTTTGGCAAAGATAGTGAAATGGTTTACTATTTCCTTTTCCAGCTCATCTTTTATAGATGAGGAAACTGAGGTAAACAGGGTAAAGTGACTTGCCCAGGGTCACACAACTAATAAATGGCTGAGGCTGCATTTGAACTCAGGTCTTCCTGATTCCATGTCCAGCATTCTATTCACTGTTCCTGACTCATGGTTCTGTTTAGCCCTAAAGAAATCAATTTGACTTTTTTGACTATGGCTCATATTAAATTGGGAAGAATGTTTGACTTTTTGATCCAATTAAAAGGGTTTAAAACAGAAATTTGATGGTAAAAAATGAATATCTATACATAAAACTGTAAATTTCTACTTGTCTTATTTTGGTGCTTCATTGTTGAATAGAGGTGACCCGAAACTCTTTTAAATTCTTTTATTTATTTTAAAAATAAGTACTTATTGATGCCTTTTACTTTTACTTCACTTATTTCCCACTGTATCCCTCTCTTGTCTCTGAAAGCAATTCCTTATTAAAAAAGAAAAAATGAGAAAACAGTTCAGCTACACTAATCAACATAACAACCCCCCCACTCCCCGACATGATATGTAGACTTCCACACTCATTGTCTTCCCAGATTTGCTAAAAAAAAAGAAAAAAAAGAAAAAGGGTTGAGGCCCATGTTTTTTTTTATATATCTTTTTTTCGAGAACAAACTTAGTAAGCATCTCCTTGCTGAGGGCTATGGAAACATCTATGGGTTCTCCAGATGGTCAGTCAGTGGAATGCTACCTTCCAGGGGAACACATGTAGAACATGACTGAGAGCCTCCTGAGACTTGCCCAACCTGAAACCACTACCCATTTCTAGGGATTGATATGAGAGTGACCATGTTAAGGAGGAACCTAGAAGAAGATGTCTCTTGAGATTATGAACTGGTGAGGAACCTAAAGGATTTAGGGACACGGTTGGTGTTTTCAGCACAGTAGCCAATTGAAGGTAGGAATTTTACAAGAGAGAGGATGCTATGGGAAGTGAAGAGTTAGCAAAGAACACCAGATAATTCGATTTGATTTTTAGGGACATGGCTTATGATATAGATATAATAATAGTTATTAGGCAGTGATGGATAGGAGGTTGGACTTGGAGCCAGGAAGACCATCCTTAGTTCAAATCTTGCCTCAGACACTTGCCAGCTCTCTGACCTTGGCCACATCACTTACCCTCCTTCAGCCTTAGTCTCCTCAATCTGTAAAACAGAGATAATAATATCTTTACCACAGGGTTGTGGTAAAGATAAAATGAGATAAAGTGCTATAAAATGTTAAGTTGTTATTCTACTAAGCTCTTCTCTAGGAATAAAGGGTTAGGGCAATATGTATTTTCCTAGAAAATGTCAATCCTATAATGACCAACCATGATTTCAGGAGACCAACAAGAAAACCTACCTCCGGTCAGAGAGATGAGGCATGTTTCTTGGACATGATCAATGAAGTACTTTATTTTACTTGGTTATACATAATTGTCCCAAAGATTTTGTTTTCATTTTACAATTAGCTGAAAGATAAGGGGAATGTAAAATCTCAGTGCATAAAGTTTGTTGGTTATTTTTTTTAAAAAAGCATTTGATTCAATAGAACAAAATGCTGCCTCATGGGCTTATTTGTAGCAAAGTGTCTCCTATTCGTAGAGTAAGACCATTCTGGATTAGTTGGAAGATGATTGTCTGATAATAAACAGCAAGTGAGGTGCTCTCACCAAAGGTATTCAACACTGGGCCTGAGGAAATGTAACACAGAGTACAGGAGAAGGAGGAATTGAGTGCTCAATGGCATCTGCCATGTTTCTGTTTGTGGATCACAGTGTGCTGATTGTATCAAGTCCCAAGACATTGCGGAACTCCTGGAAGAGATCTGTAATTACTCAAAGGAGTCTGGCCTGTTCATCCACACAGGAAAGACAAAGACAAAGTAAATGAAGAATGTCTTGTTTCCTGTACTTCAACATGCATTTGGATGGACACCTAATAGAGCTTATCCATTGGCGTGTATATTTGAGATAGACACTAGACATGGACCATGAATTGGGTCCAGAGTTGAAAAAGAGGGGAATGGATGGGACTGCTTGAATTGCAAAAGTTGTTTGACTAGCCCCATATTTCCCTTGAAAACAAAGGCTTCCCTCTCACATAAAATAATGATATATATCAGTGAGGTGAGGAATATTACACACGGGGCAATGAAAAGGTATATGGTTGCCGGAGGCCATCATACCCCGACCGTTTGACAAGGTCACGGTCCAAGGAAGGAAGGTCAGCAAAGCAGACCCCAGAATGAGGGCTCCCTGCTGATCCACTGTGTGACTTCTTTCCCCAAATTGTCCCCATTAGTGGACTTGTTATGATTATTATTCTCTCCCCAATACAGGAGAAATCACATGAGAGCAAATACTTATAGGATCAATAAATATATACCCTACTTTAAGCCCCCTCGGTTATTACCCCCAAAAGACTGCAATTACAGAATAAAAGCCCAAAGACTACTGCCCATGACCCCTCCTTTCTCTAGCACGAGATACGCTCCAAGGCCCTACCACATAATGAATCTTGTTCTACAGTTATCACACTTGAATGAATTCTTTGGAACAGAAGCTAAACATCATCACATCGTCAGTATCTCAAAGTAACACAAGAAACACAGAACTTGTAAATTGAGGAAAACCCCAAAATTGATCTGCCTAACGTCCTTACACCTATATAGGATTATGTTTTGTTGTTCATCTCCTAAGCAATTATGCTGGATAGTGAAAGCTGACCAAAAGCACAATGATCCTCTCAGCAGGTCAAGGAGTACTAATGTACAAATGGCTTTATTCACATTAATCATATCTATCACAGAGTGTTGTAGAAACCTATTAATGATCACAGAATTCTTTGTTGTAGTAACATCACAAGAGTGTTGTTTAGGTGATTTGATAATATCCCATCAAACTGTAGAATGTCACATACATTGAGAATTATGTGTGTGTACCAAAAACCTATATAATAAACATACCATGATACCATGGCAGAGCACTGTGTGTGATGCCTGTGTACATGGGCTAAATGCATGGTGTATCTCACTTCATTTATGATGTCACATCTGGGCAGACAGACCCTGGTCCTCAGAGAGGCCGCTGGATGGACCTCAAGATATGGTGGATGGGAGTAGGCTGTAATATATAACTAAAGAGGTGCTGTAAAGGAGGAAAAAGAATAAAGGATAAAATCAAGGAATTGCCTGATAGGAAGAGAAAATGGGCCAGCCTTGGCGAAAAAGAGAGAGTGTGACAAGTACACAGAGTTCTCCATTGGTACCTTTATCATGTTGGGAGAAAGCAAAGAAGGCTACCAGCATGTTGAATGGACCTCCTGGGATGAACTTTTGGGAGAACATGAAAAAAAGTTACTCAGGATGTCTTGTTATTTGCATCGCTGGTAGGAACTCCTAATCTGACGAAATCGTAGATTTATTTGAGTATACAAAAATACATACAAGTGCATTACATGAGTCGTTGGTGTAGACATGATCATCGAACCCATTGTAGCTTGGAAATCACCAAAGAGAAATGAGAAAGGGGCCTGGAATAAAGCCTTGGGTTAATGCCAAAGTCAGGCAGAAGGGAGGAGGATCAAAAGAGTGTCAAGAAAACCTGGAGAACAGGGAGTGTTTAGGAGGAAGGGGTGGTCAAAGGATTGAAAAGTGAAGTAGAATAAAACAAGGACTAAGAAAAGGCCTTTACAAATGTTCTCCTTTTTCCCTTTCTTAAGGTAATAGTAGAGAAGGGTTTTTTTCAACCTTCTAGTAGAGATCAGTCTGGTACAGTACATGCTAATCTTACAAGACCAGTTTTATTTCTCTCTGTACCTACTGAAATTCTGATCATCCTATTTATGGCTTTGCCTAATAACTCCTTGCCATTACTTTTCTTTGGAAACTGTACAGCCGCTTAATGTTTGCAGTAATGAGGGTTTTGTAAGAGAGGCTCCTAAATTATCTGCTGCCACTTTGCTCTGTTGGCTGTAATTAATAATTATCAGGTACCTGCCAGCTCTGAGATCTTGCTAAAGAATGCCAAACTCCCAGCCACTTTTTACCTTCTCTTCCTCTCATTGGTTAATACTGGCTACTTGTCTTGGTTGGGCCATAATTTAATGTTAACTGATGAAAGCAAAACAACTTGACTAATTCTGAGTTTTTTCTACCAAGGAGAAATCTTCAAACTGGAAAGGAGAGATCATTGAGAGCAAACTTTGAGTTCAAAAATAGATGAAGAGAGATTTGGCATGTAAATGGTTTAAATGAGTTCAAGTTTAGGGGTACTGGAGAAAACCAGCCTTACAAACGTGATCCAAGAACCAATATTGCACATTTTGGGGGAGATGTGGAAAAGTAGAGGAGCTGGAAGATGAGCTTAAAACAAAAAGAGAAATAGTGTTTTGTGCAAGTTTCAATCTCTTTAAACTTCAGACCTCTCCTCTCTAAACTGAGGGGATTAGACCAGATGGCTTTTGAGATCCCTTCCAGCTCTAGACCTATTATTCTGTGATCATTCTGTCAAAAATGGGCTATTAAGTTTGATGTCTATTCTCTACAAGATTTTAGAAGACACTGTTAAACAAAGGGTTGGTGAACAAGATGAAGCAGGACTGATTCCTAGGAGTTTGCATATTCACTGAGAATAAATCATGCCAGACAAATCTTTACATTTTTTGATAGGACTCCTAGAGAGGTAAATCAGGGAAATACAGCCAATAGTGTATTAGGATTTCATAGAAGCATTTGACTGTCTCTCAAGATAGCACTGTAGTCAAGATGGAGAAATAAAAAGCAGATGATAGTTTATTTACAACTAATTAAACTCTACTATGCAAATAAAATGTTGACAGATGGATTGAGGACAACTTGAAGAGATACCTCTAGGGCTATGCTAGAGAACTTAGAATCTCCCTTTCTGCAAGCCTTTTCTGATTTCTCATAATGCTAGTCCCTTCCCTCTGATATGATGATGATGAGAGGCTGACTGCTCTAAAATTGAATGAAGATAGTAAGATTGTAGAATGGGTGAGGAAGGTTTGGAGGCAACAAGCGTAGACTGTTCTTTTTAGAAGTTTAGCTATTTTGACCCTTTATGCCTTCAGATAGAGATATGATATTACCATCAGGTAATTTTATGAATTTGTATTGAGGATTGAGACAGAAAATGACCAGAATTAACCTTTTTTGGACCACAAATCTTTAGAAACTTTGCTGCCCCCTATTTTCTCCCAAGATATGGACAATGATAAGGAATATTTGTACAAAAGAATGAATTTAAGGTAATTTAATCACTTGAGTTGGGCGGTTAGGAAGTTCTAAGCTATTGCACTCATCATTCAGAAAGGGAAGTGATGTGGTTGTGTAGTTAAGAGATGTTTCTTAAGCACAAATTTTCACTTGGTGTAACATGCTCCATTATGGTGACAATGTTTATATTATTTTAATTTTTTGCAGGGTCAAGGAGGGAAGAGCCGGGGAAAAATAGGTTTGGAAGGAATGAGACAGCTTGCTAGAGGTTCCACTAGCTGGTCAGTCAATAAGTATTTGTTAGGTGCCTATTATGTGCCAGGCACTGGGAATAATACACAGGCAAAGATAGTCCCTGCCCTCAAAGAGCTCACAGTCTAATGGAGGAGTCATGTAAACAACTTTATACAAATAAATTATAGATAGAATAAAATGAAAAAAAAAACCAGCAGAAGAAAGGCACTAGAATGAAGAGGGATTGGGAAAGGCTTCCTGTAGAAGGAGGAATTTTAGCTGAGGCTTGAAGGGAAGCTAGGAGGCAGGATGAGGAGAGCATCCCAGACATGGCAGACAGCCAGTGAAGGTCCGGATCAAGGAATAGCAATGAAGACCGTGTCACTGAGGAAGAGGAGGTGATAAGGAGCAACTGGAGGAGAGAGAAAGAGAGAAATAATGTGTGTGTGTGTTGTTGTTGCATGGCCTATTGAGGCTGTAGCAAGAATAGCAGGCACTCTAGATCCGAGTTTTCCAAAGGACAACAGCAATGGGCTAACTTTAACTTTCAAAATCTGAGTCTATACTGACTGTTCTTAAAACTTGGTGTGGATAGATATGCTCTTCTTGTAGATCTGAGACTTCCCAGATGCCTTGGTGATAATAGTCATGGTGTCTCATGCTTTCAGAACACAAGACATTAGCTCACTAATCCTCAGCAGATATACAATTCATATCCTGTCCATTTTGGAGGTGACACAAATTGTGGCACAGAGGATTTTTTGGTGACCTGTTTGCCCTCCTCTAGAAAAAAAGGAGTATTGCAAACTAGGGGACGTAAGAAACTTGAACCAACATTAGGGTGTTCTATCCATTAATCTAGTATGTTTTTCTTTTATCATTCATATACAGATATATAAATATGCCACACGCACATTTGTTCCCTCCAAAACCTTTCTGGTTGTGAAGCAGTGAAAATTGTCAGCCTACAGGGCTAAGGTTTGGGGACTGGGATGAGTGAAATGAGCACATCTCAGAAATCAAACCAGCACCTATTTCTATGACCCAAAGCCCAAGGTCTTTCCATCAAGTCAAACACGTATTTCTCTTTTCAAAGGCTCAGTTTTCTCCATTTCTCTACTACCTTCAAAATCAAGCACTTCCTAATGGTGCCATCAAGGAGGTTCCTGCTGCTCCTTCTCCTGTGGCCTCGAGCCCTGCTCCCCCTGAGGAAGAGGCGACTCACAAGCCCAAGCTCTGCCGATTGCTCAAGGGCCAGGAGGGCTACGGCTTCCACTTAAATGCTATTCGAGATCAGCCTGGGTCCTTCATCAAAGAGGTAAGCCTACTTTGCTCAAATATACTAGAGTTCTAGGGCACGCCAAACCATAATTGGGCTCTGCATCACCACCATGCTCCATTTTTTTTTAGCTCTTATCTTCCATCTTAGAATCAAAACTGTGTATTGGTTCCAAGGCAGAAGAGTGGCAAGGGCTAGACAACAGGAGTTAAGTGACTTGCCCAGAGTCATGCAGAAGAGGCTGAGATCACATTTAAACCTAGGACTTCCCATCTCTAGACCTGGCTCTCAATTCAGCCACCTAGGTGCTCCCCACTGTGGACTATGAAATAGCTGCCAAAATTGTCCCAAGTTCATGAGTTTTCCTTGAAAAGTAAAGATCAGATCTTCATTTCCTATACAATCTTATGCTCAGTTCTCTCCAGATAAACATTTTCAAAATGAAGTTCAGTGAATGTCTTATAGGTAGTTAATGTGGTCCATTCTGCCCCTATCAAGGCACACTACCAATTGAGCCTGGGACCCCACACTTGTTTGCTCGGTTCTGCTCCACATTACAAGCATGTCTTGAGAGGGTTGCCTCCCATCCTGTTAAGCAAGAAGACTGATGTGAGAATCCGAAGTCATAGGGAGAGAACTGTCGCTTTATCTTTGAAGTCACCAAATGGCTAAGATGTAAGAATCCCATGACATCACACCAAAGTATAGCATGTGGCTACTTCTTATGCTATTGGTGTGAGGCATGGCTTTTACAGGTAGAATACTGAAAGCTGAGAAAAACATGATCAAGTAAATTAACAGCAGGGCTAAAAATAGACTCAACTTCTTATCTCCAATATTTATCTTGAGTAAGGAGGCAAATGTAACCCATCTTTTTGCATTATGGATACTGAAATCCTTTGGTGTCTCTATTCACAGGTACAGAAGGGCAGCCCCGCTGACCTTGCTGGTCTAGAAGATGATGACTACATCATTGAAGTGAATGGGGTGAATGTGATGGATGAACCTTATGAGGGGGTGGTGGAAAAAATCCAGAACAGTGGGAAAAGTGTCAGTCTATTGGTCTGTGGAAAGAAGGCCTACACTTACTTTCAGGCTAAGAAAATACCAATTAGTTCCTCAATGGCAGATCCATTGGAGAACTCCCCTAATCCTCCTGAGGAGCCACCAGCTGAGACAGAGAGAGACTCATCTACGCCAAAAGAACGAGTGAGTGGTCTTGACTTTAATTCATAGAGATTTTCAGTTAATTAGGTGTGTTCCTAACTGATAATCACTGAAGAATATTTCTAACACTTCAGGAAAACTAATCCTATTACAAAATCAGAATGGGAGAGTAGGAAGGAATATCAGATCCTTTAGTTCAATTCCCTCATTTTGCAAATGGGGAAAGAGATTCAGAGGGCCATGATTTATTCAAAGCCATACGAGTACTAAATGGTGGAGCCAGGTCTCAGACCAGGTTTTCCGATTCAAAGTTCACTGCTGCTTCCACTGCATAACTTTTGTTTCTCTGGAATCTTCTCAAGTCAAACTTTTCACTCACAGAATTTCAGAGTTGGAAAATTACCTAGTTTGGCTCTAATTTTTAGATGAGGAAACTCAGAACAAGAGAAGAATGCCTTTGCTCAAAGATACACTGCCTGCAGGTCTGAGGTAGCAGATCAAGGCCTGGAGGTCTCCTGAATCCTTGTCTTGTGTTTATTCCAGACCATGAAGGCTCTAGATTACTGCTTTAGCAAAATTTCCGGTCTATCACATAAAATTACTCATTGATCTTGGACTTTGGGCCTGATATTCTTCAATAGTTTAGCCACGACATTCCTACTGGAAGGCCACAACACTATTATTCCAGATTTACTCTCCTGCCTTTTGTCTCCTCTGAGAGGGAAGTCTGTGAAGTCAAATAAGACAGATCCAAAGCCAAGATTAGAGCTCAGGTGTCCTGCTGCCTTTTGCAGTCAATCTTATGGATTAATTTATGCTCTGTGGAACATTTTTGTAGATGATTACTGGGTTTTCAAATTACATCATTTGTAAATAATTTTTTGTTCTTTTTTTTTCCTGTGCAGGCCAACAGTATATCCTCTCATTCTACCAGCTCTGAAGACACTGAACTATGATAACACCAATCTCTGGCTTTGACTAGAATATGTCTCTTGGAATTTGACAGGAATAATTCTCTCCCAAAGAACAAGCTGTCACCTGCTGTGTAGAAAGTAACCCCACAGGAAAGGCTCTGTGTGCCGGACGTTCCTGTAGCCCATCTTAGGGACAGCTGCTGTAGAGAGCCAGTTTGCTTGTGGTTAACTTAGAAAATGAGAACCCACGAGGCATTTCATCCCCACAATCTCTCTTTCTCTTGTGATCATTTGAGACAGAGAGGTATAGTTAGGCCTCTCAGCACAGGCCAGTGCCTCTCAAGCACTAAAGGTGATTCACAATTAGTAGGGGAGGCAGTTGCTTTATTAGATTTATAAAATCCGATCAGATCAGTCTTTCTTAGAAATAGTGTGCTAGCAATTCTAAGTGCTATGAAGAATAAACATCAACAGTACTTCTATGACAAGAGTGTGTGGTGTTTTCCTTTTTGGCTGCCTTGGTATGCTTTCTTTGCTTCAGATGCCAGCTCTGATGTGAAGCTACAGCTCGGGATACAACAATCGTGGTGAAGATGGATCTAGAACTCACATCCCTTCCCTTCCTACAGCTTATGCACTCATCCTCTTTTCTCTCCTCTAAACTCTCATGGGTCATTCTGAAACGAATACCCCCAATTCAAATGATGTTATAGCTAAAAGGAAGACTTGAAAGAGGCTATTATTTCTCTGGTAGAATTTCCTTCAGCTGATCCCCAGAAGACAACACAGAAGAAACACTGATATCTCAACATAAAACTGCTGTTGTTAGATCAAGGAAAAGGAAATTCCTAGCCAAAAGCAGTTGCCCTTTAGAGTTTAAATAGAGGGGGTTTGGGTTCCATTTGTCAATTATGGGCTTCAGTTCCAGTAACCATAGTATGTGCTCCCATGGTCCACTTGTGGTCTTATCTGGGCAAAATGATCCCAAATAGGATGTAAAAAGTAAATTGAAACCAATGTACCACAAAAACTTTGATTTTAATGACTTCCAGTTTCCCTTTCTTGTTCTTGATGAAATCTGAATTCAAATAAATAAATAAAAAATCACCCAAGAATAGCAGCAATGTAATCTCTTCTGCCTTGGTTTTCCAATATTTCCTTTGATCTCCACTCCCTTTGATTTTTCCACTGTGGGTGCCATATTAAACATGGGAAATGTCCTATGGCCTGCAGGTGGGATCTGCTCACTCACTCTCCTGCCAATGCTGATAATACAAATGACCACTGTATCCTGGTGGAATGAGGTATAGAGATGCAGGAGGCAGTGTAAGCCACCATGGCATTTCTGTCATCTAAAAAACCCAACCCCTCAGTTCCCCTCCTCTCTGATGTTCTGACTTTGCCCCTTGGGCTTTCAGCAGTCTGCAACAGGTCTGAGTCTCATCTGTTCACGGTGTCATGTGTTTCTCAGGAGCTTGCTTGTGCGCCAGGTAGAGGAAGAGGATACTGGAAAGAGCGCTGACCAGGAAGATCACATCAAACCAGCGGTGGTAGAAGTTAAACTGCAGTTCTCCAAGGACTTCAGTGATTATGGTGCGGTACTCTGGGGGCATGCTCATGCGGATGAGAAGTACCGAAGAGACAAAGTACATGCCCTGTAGATCAAATGACAGTAGTCAGAACAGGAGGCACCTCCATGGGAGCTGACCCGCCACAGAGGGCCTACAGAGTACTAATGAGTAAGGGCTTCCAATATTTCCAAGTGGAGATGGCTCCACTCACTCACCATGATCTGGGCCAAGAGCAGGACGATCACGTTGGACGACTTGCTGCTGGAAATGGCATAAAAGAACTGTCAAAAAAAAAAAGGGGGGGGAGATTGAGAAAGAGAAAGAGAGAGAGAGGGAGGGAGATGTGAAATGACTATGGTGGTATAAGAGGATCCTCACAGAATCAACAATGTGACCTCTTGAGGTGAATGGACTCTATAAAGAGACCCTCAGCCTGTCTTTGTGTGCTGCCACAGAAGAGTAATGGTATCCACATGTGACAGTGAAAAATGTGGGGAAGCCCACAAGGGCTGCCAAAGAGAGTGCTCGTAGGGGAAGAGTGCAGGAGGTGGGCTGTTACTTCATTATCACAGAAACTGTTTGAAAAGGGAGTGGGGAGAAGCCAAATGAACTGTGGAGCATTTTGCCAACATGGTTGTCTTCATAGCTGATGAACCAAATCAGTAAGGGCAGCAGGGTGGGCCACCAAAAAAATACAGAGTGTCTCTGCTCTACTACTATCTCTGTTAGAGTTAACCCCTCAAAGGATGTGGCTTGGCTTTTCCCCTGGGTGCATCCTCCTGCCTCAGAGTCTCACTATCTTAGGCTAGTTATTGAACCTCTCTCAGCCTTCATTTTTGCATCTGAAAGAGGTGATACCTGTGATATCTGTCTGACTGGGGTGGGGACAGGAATTGTGACATCAGACAGAACAACAAACATACTCTATTTCTAACTGAAAGTTATTACCTTCACAACATCTCCTTTATATGTGCTTTTTCTCCTTTGATGCTGCCCTGACCCCGATCCAGACTCTCATCACTTCCATGCTAGGCCATAGCTATAGCCATTGAGGGTCTGCCTGCCTCAGCCCTCTCTGCACTCCAGTCCACCTTCCATTCAGCCACTAAACTGATCTTCCTAGAGCACAAGATTGGCTGTGCCACCCTGTTCCTCTTCCATGTTCAGTAAACCCCAGTCACTCCCTATTGCCTGCAGGATCAAATGTAAATCCTCTGTTTGGTTTTTAAAGCCCCTCTTAACCTGCTGCCATTTCCAGTGTCCTTAAACCTCATTCCCCTCCATGTCCTCTGCAGCCCAGTGACACTGGCCTTCTTGCAGTTCCTTGAATAAGATGCTCCATCTCCCAATTCCAAGCATTTTCTCTGGCTATTCCATGTCTGGAATTCCTCTTGGCTTCCTTGGCTCTCTTTAAGTCTTAGCTAATGCTCCACTTCCTACAAGAAGCCTGACTTGGTTTTCTTGGACCTTAGTGTCTTCCTTCCTGAGATTAGCCTCCAATTTGCTCTGTCTGTGCCATGTTTGAACATGCATACTGGGTTCCCTATTAGAATGAGCACTTCTGGAGATTAGGGGCTGCTTTTCATCTTTCTTTGTATCCTCAGCTCTTGGCACAGGGCCTGGTACTTAGTAGGTACTTCATGAATGTCTGCTGACTTGCTAGCTATTGTTATTCAGTCACTCAGAATCTCCTTCATTTGACCATTCACTCCCTATGCCTTCTTTTCTTTCTATTTCCTTACCTGAAAAGCAATTATCCTCTGAAAATCTTTGTTCTTCCTCTTTATTGGTATTTTTAGTCTATTTTCACTGGAGGGTTGAAAAGTTGGACTCTGTCAGGATGCCTCACTCTGTCACTTTGCTGGACTGCTTTCCTAGTATTCCTGGGCAGCATGTTGTATGTCTAGAAGTCCTTTGAAAAATTTATTTCTCTCTCACCATTCAAATAACTCCTGAAATCCTCAGGTCTGCCTTCCCAAATTAATTAGAGGAAAGCAGAAGACAGCTTCCTTCTTTCTCTCCAGAAATGAGCCTTTCATGACTAGCTTTTCCACAGGGACACATAACCACTTTTCCTTGCTTTATGCCTCTAAGATGCCTTGGTCTGTATGTGATTCAATTCAAACCAAAGAGCATTTAGGAGCCTCCTCCGGGGAGGCAGTGGAAAGAATGATGAACGTGGAGTCACTAGACCTGAAAGGTCTGAATCCCATCTCTACCAGTTTCTACCTGTGTGACCTTGGACAAGTCAATGACCCTCTCCCATTTTTAGTTTCCTCCTCTAAAATGAGGTAACATTTACAACATGTAAACAGATAAATAAACACAAAATAAGGGTTTTTTGTGTTTTGTTTTGCTTTTGCTTGAGGAAAATTGGGAAAGGTTTCTTTTAGGAGACAATCCTTGAAAGAAGTGAGGGAATTTCAAGAGTCTGGGGAGAGGAGGGCATACATTCCAGACAAAAGGAACAGTGATTGGAAGCCAGATGAAAAGACACTGAAAACTTCAAGAGAGGTGAGGAAGGAGAGGCCCCAAGTACAAACAGCCTTCTCTAGGAATTTGACTGTGAAAGGAACGAGAGCTTATAGAATGATAGCTCAAAGGAACCATTGCCAGTGAGTGTTTTTTTAAGGAGGAGTGGAGGGAAAGCTGACATATTTGCAGGCAGCAAGGGAGATGCAAAGAGACATTTCTGTATTTCATTTCTATTTTAGGAAGAGTTCTTGTTTATTCAGTGGCTAACACTGTTAAATGTTTTTACAAAACCACAGAAGCTCAGTTTGAAGACTTCTAAGGCCGTCTAGTCCAAAAGATACCTGAACTATAAGCCCCTCTACCACATTCCTAAAACTTGATCATCTAGATTCATTTGAAGACCTACAGTGGAAAAAAAAATCCACTGTCTATCCAAAGGCAACCCATTCTATTTTCTAATTGTTCAGAAATATTTTGCTTTTGCTAGTTCTAAGTGTGCTTGTCTACAACTTTCACCTGGAGCTCTTTTTGTGAACACCTACATTAAGTTCCAAATGTAAACTCTTTGAACACTTAAAGAGAAGTATCCTAGTTTCTCTAGGTCTTGCCCTTCCCCTGGCGAGCCAGTCCTAGTTCCTTCAATGAATCATTAAAAAACCTTCAACCAATCCTCAAAAGCACTGTCTTTAAAAAACCCTCTGTCTTAGTATCAACCCTAAGACAGAAGAGTGGTACGGGATAGGCAATCTGAGTTAAGTGAATGGCCCAGGGTCACACAGCCTGGAAGTATTTGAGGCTAGATTTGAACCTGGGAACTACTATCTCCAGGCCTGGCACTCTATCCACTATGCTGCCTCTCCTGCCCCATAAAAGCATTGTATTAAGTTTCTTCATTGTCCTGGTTATTGTCCTCTAAATCCAGCTTGTCAATATCCTTCCTCAAATATGGTTCCTAGAACTGAAAATACAACTTCAGAGATGGTCAAACACCACTAGGATCATTGGACCAAACACCCTGAGTTATCAAGGGTTAGCAGAGAGTGTCCAGTCTGACCCCTTCACTTACACCTGAGGAAATCACTGCCTAGGAGCTTACAGGACTTGCCCAGTCATACACACTGTCAACATCAGTGATGAGATTTGAACCCAGGTTTCCTCACAAGTCCTAAGCCCGCTGTTTCATTATTTACATTCATTCATTACACCACACTGACTTTAGTTATTGTCCTGCTTGTAACTGTGAATGTAATTTGTTGATTTTTTACAATTGAATAAGCATATGACTTTACCTTTGTCTCTATTCAATTTTATTTTAGTAGATTTGGCCATTGTTCTAGCCTGTTGGGATCTTTTAAGTCTATTATCTGATATGTTTATCACTCTTCCCAGCTTCATGTCATGGACAGCATCTAAGTCACTAACAAAAATGTTGAGTAGCAGGGAGGCAAGGGCAGATCTCCAGGCCACTGGTCTAGAGACCTCTGTCCAAGGTAACATTGGTCCATGAGTAACTGAGTAATCTTCTGGTTGACTCACTTTAATCAGTAATGAGCCTAACTATATTCTCTTCCAGTCAGTCCCCTTCTCTCTATTTTGTCCACAAATACAGTATGAGGGGCTATGTGAAATCTAAGACTACAGTGTTCACAATGTTCATCTGATAGATTTTATTTACCCCACGGAAAAGGAAATATGTTTAGTCTGGCATGACCCAGTCTTAAAGTCACATTTGTACTTTGTGAGTATTGATTCTCTTTGAAAGCATTTGCAAACTCAAATGAAACTTAATGGCCTGTGCTGTTGTGGACATCTTTCTTTCTTTTTCTGAAAATTAAGAAAATGATCCTTTTAAAAGGTCACTGATGGCAACCTAGCAATTCTATCTGCTGCTTCTTTCAGAACTAGTTCATCTAGCACTGGTGACTTGGAATGCCCTGAAAGGTGTGTTTCCTCCTCATTTATCTTGGGTTTCAACTCCTGCTAACTACTTTTATAATGCTTAAGCCATACTAAAAAAATTGTTCCATATATTTTTATATCACCTGCATTACCAAACATATCTCTCCCTTAATCCACACTTTTATAACTAATACACAGTACCTTGGTGAGAGTGATCAGTAATCCTCTGATAGATGTGACAATTATAATTCCAACAAGGATAAAGGAAATGTGCTGGGACCAGAATTTCACCTGTCACAAAAATGAGGAAAAGAAATGTTAAAAATTTTTCTGAGTGAGAACAGGGTCATGATACTATAATCTATTCAGGGGATCCTTTAACTTGAAGTTGGAAAGGTTCTTAGAGATAATTTAATTTCTCCTCATTTCGCAAAACTTTTAATTCCAAAGTCAGTCCTCATACCATTCCCCCATGTTGGCTCATTCTGAACTGAGAAGCTGGGGCTCTACCTATATGAGATCACCATGGGTGATATATATATCTGTATCCCACTTCTTTGGGATTTAGGATATATATGTGTGTGTATAAAACCCCCTCCCCCCACTTTGACCAACATATGCTTTTATAATGAGTACTGCTTTGTAAGGCTGTGTATTTGAATATTTATTTATTGTCCAAGATGTACTACTTTTTTTGAGTAATGATTTCAGATGTTACCACCAGTACCATTTTCTTTTTAAAAAAAATTAAATGTTTTTGAAAATTTAATGTTGGGTATCAACATAACAATCTAAACTGGTTTTGTAATGACATAGTGTAAAAATGGAGATTTTGAACCCTAGACTTCATTCCCAGAAAGTCCTTGGTATTTCCCACAATTCCCTATAATCTCTCCCGAGTCTTCACTTTGGTGAGATCATATTTGGTATTTAACCAGCAGTAATGCCTCCCATGATCTCTTCTCTTCCTTCCTTTGCAATGATGTAGCAAGTATAGTGGTAAGCTAAGTGCGGGGATTTTGAATGGGCTAATCAGCCATGGGCACATGGTTTTTATTTTGTATCTTTTTTATTCCTTGATCTCTAATGATTCTTAATAAAGCTCATAAAAGATAATATTTTATTATTAGAATATAATTTAATTTTTACAATAGTTAATTTAATTTAAATGAATAAAAGATTATTAATTCTTTTTCTACTTATATATTGTTGCATTTTTTCCTCCAATAGTAGCATTCCCTTATAATAAATATGTATAGTTGAGCAAAATTGACATATAGGTCATATTTGACAATTCGTATCTGATTCTACAACTTTTACCCATCACCACTCTGCCTTGGGATAGAAAGTATATTTCTTATCGGTCTTCTCAAGTCACGATTAGTTGAAATTTGGTGAGAGTCTGAAGGTCTTTCAGAATTGTACTCCCCCACATTATGATTGGGTTCAAAACATAAGTCATTCTCTAAGCTTTACTCTCTTCCTAGAAACCTTCCAAGTTTCTCTGAAATTTTCCTTTTCTGCCATTTCTTATGGTGTAATAACAATCCTTTATGTTTGAATATCACATTTGTGAGCCCCACCCAAGAGATGGGCATGTGTTTTGCTTCCAATTCTTTGCTACAACAGAAAGCATCATTAGAATGATATTCTTGTACATCTGGGGCTTTTCCCTCTGCCTTTGACCTCTTTGTGGTACATGCAGTGATGTGCTAGAGCCAGCAAAATCAGCAAATGCTCCAAAGAGCTTAATTTATTTTGTTGACTGTCTAGATTTGAAGAAAGTGGGGAAATGTTAATAATAATAATAATAATAATGTAGATTCAACTTAGAAATGTACAGTTCATACAGTTTGGGTGGGTATATGTATCTAATAATAATATTGTTGGTTCAAGTCATAGTATAGTGACTTTTGGAGTATCGTTCCAAGCTGTTCTCTAGACTGGATATGAACTTGGGTCTTCCTATAACTCCACTTTGTATACTATTACATTCATATACCATAATTTGTTCGGGCATTCTGGGCAAGTCACTTACCCTCTGATTCAGTTTTCTCATCTGTAAAAAGGCACCTGCCTTCCATGGTTGTTGCTGATCATCAAAAGACACTTTGTTGCTCGGTAACCCTTAAAGCATCATGTAATATATACTATATAACATATATGATATAATATTAAGTGACAGTTACTATAGTATTCTAAGAAATGATGAAAGACTGTTTCAGAGAAACTTGGGAAGACTGATATGAGCTGATTTGGAGCAAAATGAGCAGAACCAGGAAAACAACTTCTCTAATAACAGCAATGCTGTAAAAAACAATAACTTTCAAAGATTTAAAAATTCTGAGCAACTTAATGAGCAACTATGATTCAAGGAGATGAAGAAATATTACCCACTTCCTGAGTATGTGGGAAGGGACGCAAGATGCAGAATGAGATAAATATTTCTAGACAGTCAATGTGGGAATTTCACTTAACTGTGCATCATATTCATCATAATATTTTTCTTCTCTTTTTATTTTTATTCATTCATTCATTCATTCATTCATTCATTCATTCATTCATTCATTCATTCATTCATTTTAAACCCTTGCCTTTTGTCTTGGAGTCAATACTGTGTATTGGCTCCAAGGCAGAAGAGTGGTAAGGGCTAGGCAATGGGGGTCAAGTGACTTACTCAGGGTCACACAACTAGGAAGTGGCTGAGGCCAGATTTGAACCCAGGACCTCCCATCTCTAGCTCTCTCTCTCAATCCACTGAGCTACCCAGCTGCCCCCTTCTCTTTTTATTTTTAATTATTTTATTTTTCCTTTCTAGTAAGTGGGAAGGTGGGAAAGTCTAAGTGCTTGTTAACTGAAAGAAAAAAAACTAATCAGAAAAAAATCAGTGCACTAGTATCTGCCCTCCCATATCCTCTCCAAAGATGATATTTCCCCCTTTTTGGTGTCATCATCCTCAATCTAGTGGATGTGAAGTGAAACCTCAGAGTTGTTTTCTTTGTATCTCTCAAAGGAGTTTCAAGTCAGATGGAACAGTCTGAGGATGCTTAGGGTATAGGAGCAAAGCTGATACCAATGCTGTTGCTTTGGTTTTTTTCGCCCATTTTTTTCTAAAACCCTTACTTTCTGTCTCAGGTCTTACTATCAATTCTAAGACAGAACAGTCTTCTCTAAGGCAGAAGGGCAAGAGCCAGGCAATGGGTGTTAAATAACTTGTCTGGAGTCATACAGTTAGGGAGGGTTTGAGACCAGATTTGAACCAAGTTCCTTCCAACTCCAGGCCTGACATTCTATCCATCTGCTACCTAGCTATATTGCAAGCTTTTTTTTTCTTCTTCTTTTTTAAGCCCTTATCTCCTGCCTTACAATTAATACTAAATATTGGTTCCAGGGCTGGGCAATTGTGACTTGCCCAGGGTCACATGGAAAGGCTGTCTGAGGCTATTACCCATGTTCTCCTGTCTCCAGGGCTGGCTCTTAATCCATGGTGCCACCTTGCTGCTTCTTGCAATGCTTTCTTTAATGTCAATTCCACCAACACAAATTATATTTCTGATGCTGAACCATTTAACAGTACCAAGGAAGTTGGAGGTAACAACTTTTTTTTTTTTTAATATTTTCAATGTCTGTGGCCAAACCACCCAGGAATATTTCTAAGATGCATTTCCATATAAGTCTGCTTTCCTGGATGATGGCTACAAGGGCTGCGCTGGTAGCAGGGGTGGGCTAGGTACTGTTTTTTTTTTTTAACCCCATACCTTCTGTCTTAGAATCAATACTGTGTGTCAGTTCCAAGGCAGAAGAGCAGTAAGAAGAGGCAATGGGGTTTAAGTGCCTTACCCAGGGTCACACAGCTAGGAAGTGTCTGAGACCAAATTTGCACCCAGGACCTCTCATCTGTAGGTCTGGCTCTCAATCCATTGAGCCACCTAGCTTCCCCCAATTCTTTATTTTTATATATCTTGGTTATCAGATCTTTTTCAGAGAAATTTAATCTGAAGATTTTTTCTAAACTTTTCCTTCTCATTCCAACCATAATTATTTAGCTTATGCAAACATTTTTCATCTTATATAATAGAAATTATTCCTTTTGTTCTTTTTTGCTCATTCCTTGTTTAGGTAAAAATCCTCCTCCTAGCCAGAGTTTAGAAAGTCATATCCTTTTTCTTTGTCCTTAAAAAAGATATGATGTTGTACATTTTGGTTATGAATCCAGTTTGAGCTTATTGTGGTATAAGAAAAGGAAGTTGGAAGTCCAGTTTCTGCCAGATTTGCTTTCCAATTCTCCCTGGAAGTTTTTGTCAAATAAGGAGTCCTTAAACCAGGACTGTGTTTGTCTCATATTATATTATATTATATTATATTATATTATATTATATTATATTATATTATATTATATTATATTATATTATATTATATTATATTATATTATATTATATTATATTATATTATATATTATATTACTACTTTATAACATTATACTAATACATAATATATAGCATATATTATAACATTATACTACCATGTTGAATTGTCTTGCTTACTTAATCTGTTCTACTAATTATTTTTGACCCGTATCAAATTATTTTAATTATTATTGTTAAGCAGTATTGTACTGCTAGACCCCCACAATAGGTGAAAATCCGCAAAGTAGCAACATTATATTTATTTTATTTATATATATTTTAAGGCAGGGATCCCCAAAATACAGCCCATGGGCCACATGTGGGCCCCTGAGGCCATTTATCTGGCCCCCACCACACTTTTGGAAGGGGGCACCTCTTTCATCAGTGGTCAGTGAGAGGAGCACTGTATGTGGCAGCACTGATCTGGTGATATAATCCTTTGCGTGGCACCTTGTTCTGATAGTAACTGAACGAGAATGAAGCGCCGTGCAAAGGATTATGTGGCTGTACAATGGAAGATGTCAGCATGGTGAGCAGTGATCTGGTGGAGGGGATTCCGCACTGTGTATACTGCTGCCCGGTATAGTGGTGGTGGTGATTGGCCTGTGCAAGGTGTGACAGGTTCACAATAGCCAGCGCTGCAGCCTCTGCTATCCCAGGCAGCGGTATACAGATTTGTTCATAGTTAGTTTTATAGTCCGGCCCTCCAACGGTCTGAGGGACAGTGAACTGGCCCCCTGTGTAAAAAGTTTGGGGACTCCTGTTTTAAGGATTTATAAACCCTTCCCACTCTCCTATAAACCTTTTGCACACTCTTATTAACCTACAGTCACTGAGCCAATCAGCCCCCAGGATACAGAACACAGTGCTGTGGTTGGTCGCCTTTCATTCCATCAGCCAATAGTGTGCCGCCGTAAGTGTAACTCAGCAATACAGGATTAGATATATATTTTTAAAAAGCCCAGGATCCAATGAAGCCGTGATAAGTGAACTGTGATATAGCAAGGGACGACTGTACTTCCTTATTTTTATGGCCTTTTTTTCCTGGGTGAGGATCTCATGCCAGGTCCAGGCTCTGAACCCTCTTTAACTGTTAGTTGGCATAGCTAGGCCTAGGTCTTAGCTCTTGTTGTTGTCCCAGTAGGGCAATATTATACTGGGGCTGAGTCCTACCTCCTCTACAATTTGGAAATCTCTGTCCTTTATAGTTTCTGGGTAGAAGCCTGCATAGGATTAAACCTTGCCTTCTTCCATAGCCCTTCCATAATGGGGCCAGAGACAGATACGACTTAACCACTATCATACTCTTTAGCTTTCCCTAATGGGTCTTGCCCGCCTTTTCAGTCTCCCTGTTTAGTCACTGACTAGAGGTCCAAGGCCACAGGCTTCAGGGACCCCAACCCCCATCCCATTTTAGCCTAGTCCCTTAGGGTGCCTCCAAATCGCTGGTCACCATACTGCCCACATCTCTGTGCAGTTGTCTACCCACAAGCTTTAAGCTTTGGTTCTAGGCCTCAGCTACCAGAACAGCCCTACCAGAGATGACAGTGACTTTAGCCTTATTTCTAGGGGTATTCCTGGGTCTCCTAAATGCCAAGTGGTCTGATTTCCTTGCCCTATCTCCTGCCAGCAAGCCTTAATTCCTTGGGCAGTCCTATTTTAGGGCCTGGCTTCTTAGGCCATCCTGTATGGGTAGAAAGGGCTCAGTGGCATTTTTGTTTTTGCTTTGAAATTTGATTTGTGTTGCTTCTTTCGTGTTAATAAATGTTTCTCACTAGAGCTAGGGTTGACTAGAGCCTTCTACGTTGCTATCTCCATAATAAGTCCACCCTTTGAAGGAAGCTAAGAATGCTAACAGGTAAAGTTGGGGAAAGAGGAAGGACAATCCAGGCATGAAACCAGGAGAAAGAAGGCCAAAATGTGGCAACAGCAAGTAGACTAGCTCTGTATGCAGAATACAGTGCACTAAGTGGAATAGTGTCAAAAAATGAGAAATTCTCTGGAAATAAGCAGTACAAAGTAAATCCAGAAGGGTAGGGTAGACTCTGAACAATTCTCATTTGTATTAGACAAAACAAGGAAAAGCAGAACAAATTAGGATATTTAAATCATTCTTACATCAAACTGGATTCCCAGATAGTTCACTGTGATCTCGATGCCTCTTGTAACAGGATCAGTCTTCCCAACTCGGTCAAACACAATGTTGATTGTTGCCTGCAAAAGACCACACGGTCCTATATTTCACTTGCTGTTGTGACCAAGAGTTTCACCTTCAGACAAACCCTCACAGCATTACCTGCCAGATGGTTCTTGGGCAGACCCAAGGATGGCACTTCAACAAAGGATTCAAATTAGCTATGGAAAACATTTATTTCTTTTAGTCATTTGTAGTCAAATGAATGTTTCCATATAAATCATCTTTTGCTTCTAAGTTAGCTTTCTATCTGTTTTGAGGAGTTCTGCAGAGAGCCGTAGGTAATAATAACACTGCTTTGGGGGCATTGTAAGCTCATGAATAGTACTTGAAATGGTATTGCTAATACCAAATAATGATGATATTCCAAACCCATCTAGAATGAATTGAATATGCTGGGTCAATGAGCATTCAGCAAGACTGCTAGGAACATAGCAGATATTTATTGAGTTTATTAATTTGCTACTGACTTACTAGGTTTTGCCCATATAGAACATTCTTCGACAGTTTTGTAGTGGTTTCTTTTTTAAACCCAAACCTTCTGTCTGAGTATCAATTCTAAGACAGAACAGCGGCAAGGACTAAACAAATAGTAAAGTAATTTATTCAGGATCACACAGCTAGGAAGTATCTGAGTTCACATTTGAACCCAAGATCTTCTGTTTCCAGGCCAGGTTCTCTATCCAATGAGCCACCCCCATGTCTATTCTTTCTTAAAGAAAAAAAACTATAATATCTCTTTGAATTTGCCAGAAGCCAAAGATATCATACTTTGGAAGGTGAAGATACAAGTTGGATAGCCAGTTCCCTTCAGCTCAATAAGCCTGTAAGTACCCACAACAGGTAAGGCATTGGGAAATGTATTGAGGATACAAAGACAAAAATGAAAAGCACATTATTTTCAAGGATACACTAGGCAGACAGTTGAGTAAATGCCAAATGATATGATGCGGAAGAGAGCCCTGACACTGCTGGAAGCAGCACTGACCCAAACCTCAGAGGAAGGCAAGGATGGTGAGGGCAGAGGCTCCACAGGCTGGGGTCAACTTCAGAGCAGTGCATGAAGGAGAGAGTCGTGAAATAAATTGGGGAAAAGAGGCTGGAGTAATTGGAAAGTGTTAAGCCCAAGCTGAGGTGTCTGTATTTTATCCTGGAGAAAATAAATTGGGACACAATGAAGCAACATGGTCAGAAGGTTTTTTTAGTAGCTACAGGAAGGAAAGGAAAGGGGACAGATCAGAACGCTGACGAGGAGACTGTTACAATAGTCCAGGTCAGAAAAACACTGATAAGAACTCAAGGTAGGGTGAATTCACACTACGTGAGGGGAGAGGAGGGCATGGAGAGGGGTGAGAGATACTGTAAAGGTAGAAGAGCCAATGAAATTGCTGTCACTGGATGTGAAGGAGAGTGAAGCATCCAGGATAATTCTGAGATTGATCTTTAGTGATAAACAGACCAGGGATGTGAGGAGGAGAAGGGGGGATGGAGAATATGTTAAGTTTGAGGTGCTTACAGGACCTTCAGGCAGATGTCCACTGGGCAGGAGCTAAGAAGCTGTATTGATTTGAGTATCTACACAGAGATGATAACTGAACTCATAAGAATTGACCAGATCACCAAGAGAGGCTTGTATAAACAGAAAATATAGCTCAGGAACCACAGAGAGCACTCATGATTTGGGCTAGCTCATAGAAGACGACCAAACCAAGGCATCCTGGGGACTACGTTTACATACAGTACAAAATGAAATGGAGATTTGGTAACAACTGGCATAGTCCAAATTAATCATCTACTTGCCAAATCATCTTGGGGTTCAGATATAGTCCTAATAGGAAAATCAAATCATTGAGCAAAATTGACTTTAAGTGAAAACCCCTGGTGAAAGGTAGCCAGCAGTTAGAAAACATGTATATCAGAATTAGTACATGATATAGACTAGCTACAAAGAAATTCTATCAGTCAACACAGGACATAAAGTCTTTTATTTTGAACTACTTTGTCATTAATTTTACTTTTTTACTAATTTAAACCCCCCACCTTCCATCTTAGAATCAATACTGTGTATTGATTCCAAGGCAGAAGAGCAGTAAGGGATGAGTAATTGGGGTTAAATGACTTGCCCCGGGGTCACATAGTTATGAACTACCTGAAGCTACATTTGAATCTAGGACCTCCCATCTTTAGGACCAGCTCTCAATTCGCTGAGCCACCTAGCGGCCCCTATCCTTAATTTTAAAGATGATTAAATAAAAAAGCACCCAGGTGGTTTGTTTTCTAAATAGCCACCAGAAGTTGAGTACAGTGCCTGATTTAAAGTTAAAAGCTGACCCCCCCCACCCCCAAAAGGATGGAAATTAGAAAATATTTCAAAGATTTGACTTGGGTCAGAGATGGTTTTATAAGCAGGGGTTAAAGAGACTGATTAAACCAACCCTCCTCTCCCATTACCTTTATAAGAACCCAATACAAAACAAATAGCACACTTACCATGAAAATTTTCCAAACACAGTAAACGGAGAAAAAGTAACCTAGAACATTAAAATATCTTCCTTTGAAAGTTTTAGAATATTCTATTCTCTCCTGAGGGAAAAAAAAAAGCAAACATGAAACATGGTTAGATTCAAAGAAATCCACATCCAGTCTTCCCTAAACCTTTTTTCCCTCTGTGAGCCATATCCAGGCCAGCCAACTGAGTCCAAAAATTACTTGGATTCAAGTTCTAGAGCATAAGAATAATTCTTGAACTTCTACACATAGTGCTTTTGCCCTCAACTTTTGCTTATTTAAATTACATAACTGCCAGCCTAATGGTAGTAGTCAAAGGAATTTCCTGGTGGAAGGATCTTAAAAGATCAATTTAGTCTGATTTCCTCATTTTACTGAGATGGCAACTGAAGCTCAGGGAGGTGAAAACTCTCTTGACTCTGGTCACACAGAGACTGTGATCCAAACCTTCCAACTCCAAAATGAATATTCTTTCTACTATTACACTGGGTGACTTTTTTCCAGGTCTAACAATAGGGAGCAGGACATACCTACTCTTGCTAGTTCAGTTTAAATGAAGACATGATGAGCTGCTTCCTTTAGTTAGATGGCTTTGTGACCTGTCATGGCTCTTAGGAATATGGCTGGACAAAGTGGAAGAGGACAAATTTTGCAGGGGATAGAAGGCAAAAGGGGCCACCGGTGGGGTCAGTAGGATAACTGTGATGCTGCAGGCTCAGCAATACTACTGCAGAATTGGGGCACAAAGCTCTTCCTTTTGAATGGAAAAATCTCTTCCTATACTTCCTTCTACAGCTTTTGCTACACAAGAAATTCTTACAAGGGGCCTATGAGAGTGGGAGCAGCCACCTCATGGCTTACACTGGTTCCCCACTTTTGCAAGTCTCACATTTTCATGTTAAGTTGGCTAAGGGTTTGTCCTTTATGCCTCTTGGTTATACAGGCCCAACAGATGGCTCAGTCCTTTTTCCCCCTTATGGTCAGAAATGAGCTGGCAGTTTTCTACTCTGTACCTTTGTAGCATAGAGATCAACTGTTTCCAGAAAGAGCTGCCTACTTAGCTCTTCCAAAGCATCTACTTCCTGCTGAATGAGAGTAAGATCTGGTGTAGAAGAGTCAAGATTTTATATTCTACAAAAGTTCCAAGAAGCAGCTAAACCATATTTTTAGCCTGTCCCTTTCCTGGATGCCCAGAACAGCTCAGCTTTCAAGGGTTCTGCTGCTTTTCTCCTGGTGCACAAATGTCTAACACTAACCCTCCAAATGGAGTATGGGTTCCTCCCAGGGTAGGTAAAAGTGGTATTCTAGAGCACAGTTTTACCAACTCCCAAATAAGGCTCATAATGTTTTTCAAGAGCAAAAACAATTTTCCTAAACATTCACTTCCTCATCTGTATGCTAATCATATAGGTGGCTTTATGTGTAGTCTATATTCAGCAAATTTGGCTATACCAGACATTTTACCTGATTCTTCTTTTTTATTATTTTTACCTTATTCTCTTAAAAAAAATCCTTACCTTCTGTCTTGGAATCAATACTAAGTACTGATACTAAGTATTGATTCCAAGGCAGAAGAGTAGGAAGGGCTAGGCAATCTAGTTAAGTGACTTGCCCAGGGTCACAAAGCTAGGAAATGTCAGAGGCCAGATTTGAACCCAAGACTTCCCATCTCCAGCCCTGGCTCTCTATCCACTTAGCCACCTAGCTGCTCCCTCTTATTTTCCTTTTCATTAAAACTGTTTAAACAGTGACTGTTTTGGTCCCTCCAGATTTTGGGGGATGATATGTCTAAGGAGTGAAGCCAACTCCCTCCAAAACACAAGAATCTCTAATATCCCTCCATTTTCCTCAGGTTGTTGCACTTTCTCCCACTGTTGTCTGATTTTGCAAAAGACCCAATGAAATACTCTCCTTTTCCTCTCAATGGATCAATAGAACCATTAAGTTACAACCACTGTGGCTGTCATGATTGTATTCTAATCAACCAGCCAAGAATTAGCAAAAAGTTGGCTGGAAGATTCAAAGAAGATGATGTTTATGAAAATACTTTGACTCTGTAGAGCCAGAGAAATGGAAGGTAAAATTGAAATAGGCTTAGGTACTAGACACAGGATTTCACTAGTATAGAGAATTCCCTTTACCAATATAGATCAACATCTTCCCTGCACTTATAGTCTCTAAGAGTTGCCTGGAGCAACGACTGCAGGTGACTTGCTGGTCAGTAAATGTCAGATAGAACTTGAAGCAAATTGGCCTTCCTGACTCCAAGACAAGCTCTATATTCATTATGCTAGTGTGCCTTGAGACAGAAATAGTTATCAGAAGAATAGGATTATGGGAGAGCTTTGGTCACCTTATGGGAATGGTAAAGATGACAATTTCCTTCTCTACAGTGCACTGTGTCCAGTTTGGACGCAGGCTGATTCCCACACAGCCCTCAGAAGTAGCTGCCTCTACTCTTCTCTTTATTTGGCTCTTCACTTGGGGCTGAGAATGAGCTCACACAAAGTGACAAAGGATACTTTCGCTTCCTGGGGCTGAAGTGGTAACACTCTTAATCATTCCCCAGAAGCCTGATGGTTTGTTGTTCACATCTCCTCTTTGGAACATGTTTCTTCGGGCAGTAGCTATCCTGGAAAGAAAGAAAATTCAAAGCCCTAGAAAAGAAGCAAGGACATTGGGTCCAGTTTCCTACAGAGTCCAATTTGTAGTTTCTTTTCTGCCCCCTCCAAAGCAAAAGTAGCTGTGAGCCAGTTCAGAAAGAGATGCAACCAGATTCAAACTTCCTACTAATGGCTTATAGTTAACGACATAGTTATACCAAGAAAATCATATCAACCATCAACATTAACACTAAGAGTGTAAAAGAAACTAGAACAAACTACTGAAAATTGGGAAGGTGGGATCTTGGGAATGGATGTGGTGTCTCTCTTCTGTTGTTTTGGGTAGATTTTCATCAAAATCTGTGTCTATAAAGGAAATTCTTTTACTTGGGTCTCAGAAAGAAGGGGCAGGAATAGTGAGACACAGCCCTGGGGAATGTTGCAGGGATCCACTCAAATGCTGTAACTCTAATACAATTTCTGGAGGCCAATGATTCTTGGAAACTATTTGCAAGATTGGCACAAAAAGGGATCCCAGAAAGGGTCAGCCATCAGGAACAGTCTTAGGATCAGCATTAGGGCATATGTGAATGAAAGAGGATATAGATCAATTGGTCAGAGTGTCAAAGTAGGGATTTTTCTGCCTCATTCTCTTATTGTAGGCCTCAGTATCCTGGGAAGCTGAAATTACTCAGGAAGAGGCAAAGATCCTGGGACAATATGACTTAACCCAACTCTGTGTCTTGGTGTTGTAGGTATCTGCAGTCTTACATAGGTATGTGATTGGGACTTAGGAGGAGGAGGAGGAGGCCCTTTCCCTATTCCCACAGGAGTCTCTTGTCACTTATAGTGCTGGTATAACAAGATAGGAGATAAAAAGGGAAGAACCTATTTTCCTTTGTCTCAATGACTAACAAAACTGCTCACACCACTGTTTGGCTTCCATATGGGGCAGGATACATCTATGAAGGTGCTGACAGGTTCCAGTAGAAGCTTGCTGGATGTGCTATTTCCATTGGGGATAAACTAGATAATCTCATTCTAGACTATTCCCTTCCCTTTTGGTCTACAATTTACTAACACCTTACAAACCTATTTTGCTACTTTGGAGGTAGATAAAGCTGAAAAAAAAAAAGATCCAAGTTAGGAGCATAATATCCAACTCCATTAGATGGGGTAAGGAGAAAAAAAGAATCCAAATAAAAGACTCTAGCAATATGACATTTTAAAGAAGCAGAAAATGTTAGTTTTTAGCATTGCAACTCCTATTCCAACTGGGAAGACATCAGCAGCCCACCTCAAGCAAGGAGAAATCCAAAGGGACAAAGATTGCTCAGTAGTAATGATAACTTGTATGACATGCACACAGAGTTCTATTTCTTCCTTTGATATGTGGGGCAAGAAGTTAGGGTAATACAAATTTTTTAGAGTATATTGCACAGTGTATAAAATTCTGAAAAAATTAGTCTGGGAAGACATTTATATTCCCCAAATTGCTTATCATATTAATCTTAGAAAAGAACACCAATCTAGGGCAGTCAAGGCATTTCCTGATTAACACATAACCTTAATTTCAATATTAGATTAATGTGACCTTTCTTGAAATAGGAGTTTTTTAGGTTTATACATATTTGCTTTGACTGGAGAGAATATAGTTGAGCCTCTATCACAATATAGTAGAACAAAGGTTTACTCACTACAACAGAATAACCAAAATAACACGTCATATCAGATTCTCAGGTAGAGAACATCTGACTAGACATCAACAGGAAGACTTTGATCACTCACTGACCCTGCATAAACATTAACTGAAATCTTTTTTTTTTAGTGAGACGCTTCCTGACTCTTCCAAGCTTCATCTTCTAAACAGTGATCCAAATGAAAAGACGTTCTGTGCTTGTTCCATGTTCCTCCCCCTCCTCGTGGCTAATTTTTGTTTCAACAGATGCTATTCTAGTAAACTTGTTTCTCCTCCTGATGCCCTCTACTGGTGAGCCTGAGGGTGTTTTTCAGTACTACTCCCCTCTGAGCTGGGATACTTTTTTGCAAATATACATTTATATGTATATTTCATTGGTTTTTCCAAGGTCTAATAATCAAAACATTTGGCCAAGACTTAACCTTAAAGGGCAGATCTGTAAGGGCAAGTACGTATTGCTTAAAAGCTTGTGGTAAAGAGGTTAAGGTTGATTTCTGTAATGAAGGGCTAGTGTAATTCATAAAGAAAAGAGACTTCTCAAAATAATGGTCACCTACAAATGTTGTGAGTTATAAAGGTAATTAGGCTAGAACCTGGAAGGCTCAGCCCAAACCCATTATCACTACTGGTGTTGAAGTTATAACAATTTATAACTTCTTATAACTATTTATAACCTATAACTATTCTTATAACTATTGATATAAGCCAAGAGTTCTGCCCCTATCTATTTCTATGGATAAAAAAAACTACCAAATATAGTAGTCCAAATATAAATGATTCCTAAACTGAAACTTCTCTGCAAGGAAAAAAAAAGTATACATTAATAATAATTTAAAAACATTTAAAATTATATAAAATACAAATGTTTACTACAAAGTTTTTCCTGATATTTCTTTTGAATTATATAAAATTATTTTATCAGTTTAAAAAATCATTGCTCTATTACTTTTACTATTATTTATTTTATCTATTTTACTGTTCTTTACATACCATGTTATTTTTAAGTTTTGCATATGCCAGATTTTGGGGGAAAGATATCAAACAAATGTAGTAGCAAATAAAGCAGCAAAACAATGTTTATATGTATATTGTTGTTTTTGTGTTTTTTGAGTCATGAATGACTCTTTGTGAATCCATCCGAGGTTTTCCTGGCAAAGGTGTTGGAATGATTTGTCATTTCTTTGTCCAGCTCATTTTATAGAGGAGCAAACTGAGGCAAACAGGGTTGAGTGACCTACCAGGGTCACATTGCTAGTGTCTATAGCCAGATTTGAAGTCAGAGAGACGACTCTTCCTGACTCCAGGCCTGGCACTCAGTCCACTCAGTAGCTCCTGTAAAAATATCCTTTATTGATACAGAAATCTATCCTTCATGTGTGCAAATGCACGTATACAATGTGGTATATATAATCTGTGAGTGTTTATATGTATATTTCATCTAAAGACCTGAAGAAAAAGAAGCAATTAGTACATGTAAAAATTAGGAATGTCTTTACAGTTCTAATTTAAAGGAATGTCATTTGTTAAGAGACAACCCTCTATCTTGATTAGAGGTATCAGAACAAAGGGTTGCACCTTTCTTTACCCAGACTATCTCTGGACGTGTCCACCATGCCTCAGTCACTTTCTCCCTCTGTTCTTAAAGCCTCCTCCAAATGGTGAATTCTTCTGGGAACTTCCTTTTTGAAGAAGAGTTCAGACCAGTCTGTCTTCATTCTCTAGACTTCCCCCTTGGCCACCAATCAGGCACTTTGCCCTACTTCTGTCCCTGACTTTTCAGCTTCCTTTTATTTGCTCTTTTCCCTTATTAACGTGTAAGTTCCTTGAAGGCATGGACTGTCTTTGCTTTTGCTTGTATTTGTAACTCAGTAGTACATGCTTAGTTAGCTTAGTACCTAGCATTAGTAAGCACTGAAGCACCATTTTTTGGCTTGGCTGTCTCCATGCCTGGAACATATGGCTTCCTCTCTTCCACCTCTAAGAATTTCTGAAATCTTCAAAGATAATCTTATTCATTACTTTCCAAGTAAGAACTTTCCTGAATCCCAGCTTTTAGTGCCTTCCAGGCATAAAATTATCTTATATATATTTTGTATATACTTATATATGTACATGTTATTTTCCTTCAAATAACAAAAGCTCCTGAAAAGCAGTGACTATTCCATTTTTTTGTCTTTGTATCCTTAGCATCTAGCACTTAATAGGTGCTTAATGAACCTTGCTGATAGGATATATAGCTTAGTAAGGGTCAGAGATTGGATCTGAACCCAACTCTTCATGACTCCAAAGCCAGCCCTCTATCCAACATTCCGGGAGCTTCTCTCATAAACATTTAAAAATCTAGAACTGTGCTAGAGCCAGCTTGAAATAGTTATCTAGAATGATGCTAGAACCAACTTGAAACAGTTTACAAGAGCTGATTATTAAATTTTGAATGTGAGCATTTACTTCGAAAATTGGCAAATACTACAAATATGGGATAGATTTGTTGTTTTGTTTTGTTGATTTACTATATAAACTGAAGAATTGATAGAGTAGAGGCAGCTAGGTAGCACAATGGACAAAGTGCCAGGCCTCAAATCTGGCTTCTGATACTTCCTATCTGTGTGAATCTGGGAAAGACATTTAACCCCTATTGCCTAGCCCTTAATGTTCTTCTGTCTTAGAAATGATACTAAGACAGAAGGTAGGGTTTAAAAAAAAGAATTGATGGAATAAATGTTAATAATGCAGATTAAATTTTTAAAAAAGTATCATGCTTACATTTTTCCTCCTGGAAAGCTCGCTGTTAAATACCAACATACCATTGTTTATAAAGGAGTGTTAATAGCTTTTTGAAGGCAGAACACTTTAGGTTTTAAAAAATATATTATATTTGATAAAAACAGGATAAAATTATTTTAATTCACTCCCCAAGCACTCTTCCCAGTTAATCCTTGATAACATTAGCCATGATACTTCCATATTTCATGTTATATGGTTATTGTCAGACTGTCTGCTAACACAGCTTCTCAAAGCAGAGGTTCTTAACCTTTTTTGCATTATAGCTCTCCTTTGGTAGTGTAGGAAACCAATTCTCAGAATTATGTTTTTAAATGTATAAAATAAAATATAGAGGGTTACAAAGGAAGCCAATTATATTGAGATAGTTATCAAAATAAGGTAGTCTGGAAATATAAAAGTCCATGGCAAGCCCTTCCCAGTTTGCTAAGATCTTCTAGAATTTTTGGTCCCCTGGTATAGATGTTTAAGTATTCAGGGCCACCTCCACTCCAAAATGAACTACTTTAATAGGAATTCAGTGGAGAACGAGGTTTGACCACCATAAAATAGTTTTAATGCATAAAAACATCTGTGAAATACTTTGCCTGAAATTCCCTTCCTTTCCCCTTGCATATTGTCTTAGTATCAATTCTAAGACAGAGGAACAGTAAGGGCTAGCTAGGCAATTTGATTATGTGACTTGCCCAAGTTCACACTGCTAGGAAGTGACTTGCGTTAGTTTAGGTCCTCCTTGACTCCAGGCCTGGTGCTCTATCCACTGTACTACCTAGCTGCCCCTTGAAATGTGTATTTTCAAAGAGCTTTGATAATGACCACAATAATGACCATTAGAATGTTTGACAGATTTTTCTAAGTCACCCAGGGAAAAGGAAATGGAAAAGATTCACCCCAAGCATAGAAAAATATATTCTGGGGGCAGCTGGGTAGCTCAGTGGATTGAGAGCCAGGCCTAGAGATGGGAGGTCCTAGGTTCAAATCTGGCCTCAGCCACTTCCCAGCTGTGTGACCCTGGGCAAGTCACTTGACCCCCATTGCCTAGCCCTTACCACTCTTCTGCTTTGGAGCCAATACACAGTATTGACTCCAAGACAGAAGGTAAGGGTTTTAAAAAAAAAGAAAAGAAAAAGAAAAATATATTCTTCTATACTTCTAACCATCTAATAGAATATACCAATAAATGAAAATTGTTATTCTTCTAAGCAAAATCTTTAATCCAGTGAGTTCATTTTTCAAAATATTTTTATGCTAGCTTAGACACAAGCTACATTGCTGAACCATTCAGAAATGGGCAAGATGAAATTCCCTGCTGATAGCAGTTTTTACAGTCCATACTGCCTTTCTAGGAAACTCCAAAGGAATGAAAATCATTATGAATTTTCCAGAGTCTAACCTTTTCTTTTTGCTGATGATCATGTCCATAGTTTGAAGCAGTCGGCGTTCAAGAGCTAAAATATCTGTGTCTGTCACATTCCTGCAATAGAATACACATACATATTGTTAGTACTGTTTTAAATTTAAAAGGGAGGCTCCATTATCACCATCAGGTATAATTTAAGTCATTTATCATGAACCAGGACAGTAAATTAATTCAAGTCCAACCCTTTCCCTGAAAAACCTTAAAAGAGACACATTAAATTAAAATAATGGTGCTTTCATTTCTTGAGATACTGATTAAAGGACAGTGGAGGCCCCTTACTGTCTCATCTCTCATATATTCTTCTTTGGTTCTGGCCTAGTGACAGAAAGGACATATTGTCAAAGTATCTACTTAACTCAGCACTGTCTCCTATTATACTGCACGGTAGAAAGCAGCATGTAGGTAGAGGTTGGGGATTAGTTCATGTTGTTTCCATCCTCCTAAACTTTGACACCCAACACCCACTTTTTCTGCCTCTACTTTCCAGATATCGAAAAGTCATAACACTGCATGGGTTCCCTATAAATGTATAACTTTTAACTCAATTGGACCCTCATTTTGCCCAGTATTCTTTTTTCATTTAGTTGACTCTTCTGATATTTACATATGTACTCTTACAATATTCCACACTATTAAAATGTTATATGCTATTCAAACCTCTAAGTCCAGCTCAACCTCTGGAGAGGATCTTGCCACATAATTGGCTGAAAAGTTGGGAGGCTATTTAATGTTTTTTTTTCTATTTTGTTCCTTGCCTCTAGAGATAGTAGGGGAGAGGTGGAAGGGTTGTTGTTCATTCATTCAGTGGTCTGACTCTTTGTGACCTCATGGACACAGCAGGCTTTTTTATCCTCTATCTCCCTAAGTCTGTCCACGTTTATGTTCATTGCTTCTAGGACGTTATCTTTCCATTTCATTCTCTACCATCCCCTTCTCCTTTTGCCTTCAATCTTTCACAATATCAGGGTCTTTTCCAATGAGTTCTATCTTCTCACTATGTGGCCAAAGTATTTAAACTTCAGCTTCAGTATTGACCTTCCAGTGAATAGTCTAACTTAATTTCTTTAAGTATTGACTGATTAGATCCTGCTGCCCAAAGGACTCTCAAAAGTCTTGCCCAAGTGTTGAGTCTGCGGTGCTCAGTTTTCCTTATAATCCAACTCTCAGCCATAAATGCTGGAAAAACTATAGTTTTGACTATATGACCCTTTGTTGTCAAGGTGATGACTCCACTTTTTAGGATACTATCCAGAGTTGCCATAGCTTTCCTTCCTAGGAGCAAGTGTCTTTTAATCCCATAGCTGCAGCTGCCATTTGCAGTGATCTTTGCGCCCAAGACTATAAAATCTGATGCTTCCATTTCTTCTCCTATTTGCTAGGAAGTGATGCTAAGTTGCTAAGATCTTAGTTTTTTTCATGTTAAACTTTAAGCTAGCTTTTTATATTCTTCTCTTTCACACTCATCAAGAGGCTTTTTAATTCTTCTTCACTTTCTGACATCAAAACAGTATCATTTATATATCTGAAGTTGTTGATATTTCTCCTGGCAACTCAATTTCAGCTTTTGATTCATCCAACCTGGCATTTCACATGATGTATTCTGCATATAAGTTAAATAAATAAGGTGACAATATATAGCCTTGCTGTACTCCTTTTCCCATCTTAAACCAATCAGGTGCTTCTTGTTCAGTTCTAACTGTTGCTTCTTGGTCCACATACACATTGTCAGGAGAAAAGATGATCTGGTACTCCCATATCTTTGAGGATCTGCCACATTTTATGATCCACAAAGTCAAAGGCTTTAGTTTAGTCAATGAAGTAGAAGTTTTTATGGGACTCTCTTGCTTTCTCTACAATACAGGATATGCTGGCAATTTGGTCTCTAGTTCCTCTGACTACTTGGAAAACCAACCTAATCTTCTGGTAATTCTTGGTTCACATATAGCTGAACTCTAGCTTTCAGAATCTTAAGCATAATCTTGCTGGCATGTGAAATGAGAGTAATTGTTTGGTAATTTGAACATTATTTGGCATTGCTCTTCCGTAGGCCTGGAACATAAACTGATCTTGTCCAATGGCCACTATTGAATTTTCCAAATTTGCTAACATATTGAACTTTAACAGCAGCATTTTAGGATTTTAACTAGTTTAGTTGAAATTCTGCCATCTTCATTAGACTTACTGTTAGCAATGCTTTCTAAGCCACTTCCCTTTATTCTCCAGGATGTATGACTCTGGGTCATATCAATGGTATGAAAATCTTTCTTGTACAGTTCCTCTGTACATATCTGCCACCTCTTCTTAATCTCTTCTAAGCCTGTTAAGTCCCTACCACTTTTGTCTTTTAGTATGCCCATTAAAATTTTTTTTTAAACCCTTACCTTCCAGCTTAGAATCAATATTGCATATTGGGCTTGGCTCTCAATCCACTGAGCCACCCAGCTATCCTCTATTATGCCCATTTTTGCATGAAACGTTCCCTTGATATCTCTAATTTTCTGGAAAAGATCTCTTGCTTTTGACCTTTTGTTATTTTCTTGGTTTTGTGTTGTTCACTTAAGAAAACCTTATCCCTCCTTGCTATTCACTGGACTTCTGCATTCAGTTGAGTATATCTTTCCCTTTCTCCTTTACCATCTACTTTCCTTCTTTCATTAGCTATTTGTAAAGCCTCATCTTTCTTCTTCTCCTTTACCATTTACTTTCCTTCTTTCATTAGCTATTTGTATTGATTTTTTTTAAACTCTTACCTTCCATCTTGGAATCAATACTGTGTATGGGTTCCAAGGCAGAAGAGTGGTAAGGGCTAGGCAATGGAGGTTAAGTGACTTGCCCAGGATCACACAGCTGGGAAGTGTCTGAGGCCAGATTTGACCTAGAATCTCCAGTCTTGAGGCCTGGCTGGCAATCCATTCAGCCACCCAGCTCAACCCTCCAATTATCTTTCGATTGCCTACTTTACACATTCCAGTTCTCTATGATAACTGGCTATTTTGTTGGTGCTATTTCTAGAAGATGTTGTGGGTCTTCACAGAACTAATTAACTTTAGCCACGTCTGCATCAGTGGTTGTATCACTGTGAAGCTGAATAGTCTGTCTTACACTAAAACAGACAATCATTCTCTCATTTTTGAGAGTATACCCCACTACTGCTTTTCTCATCCTTTTAGTGAGTATGAAGGCTACTCGAACTCTTCTAAGGATTCTTGCCCACAGTAACATAAGTCATAATCACCTGACATAAATTCACCCTTTTCCTTCCATTTGAGTTCACTGACACTGAAGCTACTGCTGTTCAATCTTTCCATCTTCTATTTGATCATATCCAGTTTTTCCTTGTTTCATAGATCTTATATTCCAGGCTCCTATACATTACAGATCTTTATAGCATTGACCTTTCTTTTTTGCCAGCCGAGTTTCCTTTTGGTTTTGGTCCAGCCACTTCACTAGTACAACTTGTAGCTGTCCTCCATTCTTCCCCAGGAGTATGTTGGACACCTTCCAACCTGAGGGGCTCATTTTCCAGTGACATATCTTTGATTATTTTAATACTATCCATGGGGTTTTCTAGGCAAAGATACTGCAGTGATTTGCCATTTCCTTCTATTGTGTATCACTTTTTTATCAGAACTCTTTATGATCTATCTTGGGCAACCCTACATGACACAGCTCAAAGTTTCACCAAGCTATACTAGCCCTACTGCCACTTCTTCTCTCCCTACAAACTTATTTAGTCCTCTTATCCAAAAAATAAAAAGCATTGCTTGGTCCCTGGTATCTCTTTAAATCACTGTTCAAATGCTGCCTCAGTATCCTTATTTGTAAAACAGGGATAATAAAAGCACCTATCTCACAGGGTTGTTCTGGGGACCAAATGAGAAAAAAGCTATTTAAAGCACTTTGCCAACTTTAAAGTTCTATATAAATACTAGCCATTATTATTATCATATTGCCTTTGCTGACTTCAACAATCAATCATTTAGCATTTATAAACCACGTTTTGTGTGTCAGATAATAAAATAACTTTTCAAATTCCTTGGTGCTTTAAGGTTTATGAAGGGCCTTCCACACAACAACCCTTTGAGGTAGGCAGTAGAAGTATAATTACTGTCATTTTCTAAATGAGAAAATTGAAGCTCTAAGAGGTTAAATATCATTCCAATGATCACAAAGTAAGTAAACGGCTGAGGTGGACTTTGAACTCAGTCTCTTGCCTCATAATGAATACCAAATGAATGAGGTGGTTCTCTAAAAAAAATGGCATCAGGAGCCTAGTGATGAATCTAAAGAGTGACAAACAAGGCCATATTAGTATGTTAGAAGGTAATCAAAAAAAGGTTCCCTGTTTGGAGTAGATAAATAAGGGAAGAAGAAAAGAAGGAAGAACTGCCAAATTCTTAGGTTCCTTCTGTTATATCCATTGAGAGGTCCTCTGAAAAGAATCTTTAGACTGAGCAATGGGAAGAGTTAACCCTGGCCCTGGTCTTGAGGCACATTCCATATTTCCTTTTGTGGTAGATTACTTGGATAAATCAGAGGAATGATATGTTTACCATTTACCTAGATCATAGTAAAACATTTGACAATGTCTCTCAAACTGTTCTTCTGGATAAAATGGACAGGTATCAGGTAGATGTTAGTATAATTAGAAGGGCTTTAAATCTCTTTTTGTGTCCTATGGACTCCTTTGGCAAATTGGTAAAGGCTATGGACCCCTGGGTCTCAGAAAAATGTGCTTTCTATAGTTATAATTGAAGGAAATAATAAATTTTAGTCAAGAAGAATGAAAATAAAGATGTATTTTTTTTTCCTTCCAAGTTTATAGACTCTGAATAGTCCGGTGTCACTTGAACATTCTTTATCATTGATTTAGATAAATGCCTAAATGGCATGCTTACTGAATCTGCAGATGAGACAAATCCAAGAAGGGTCAGTTAATATCCTGAATGACAGTCAGGGTCCAAAATACTATTAAGGGAAATTAGAACACTAAATTTAATCTTATACAATGGTATTTAAAAAGGATGAATGAAAAGTTTTAAGGCCAGGTTAAAAAAAACTCAACTTCCCAAGTACAACATGGGGACATTTGGCTAAAAAGTCAAGTTTTGCTGACAAAGATCTGGGGATTTCATGGACTGGAAGATCATTATGAATCAACAGTATTATACAGAGCCAAGAAAGCTAATATGATACGATCTCAGGCTGCATTTACAGATGTAAGAATCCCAAATGAGGGAGATGATAGTCCCTCTTTACTCTGTTCTAGTCTGACTCTAACTGGAGTATTATGTTCAGTTCTGGGCAATGCATTTAGGAAAGATATTGATAAGAAGGAGAAGAACTTAAAGGTCATGCCATAGAAGAATCTACTGATTGAGCTTGGGGCTGTTTTAATCTTGAAAAGACTCAAGGGAGATATAACTAAAACCTCCATGTATTTGGAGGTCCATGGAAGATGGATTGGATTTGTTCTGAGTGACCCCAGAAATATGACAGCAAAATATGGATTTTAGCTCCATAAATGTCCCAACAATTAGTTACTCCAAAGCTGACTGGCCTGCCTTTGGATAGGGTTTGGTTTTTGAGCAAAAATTAGATGACTCCTTGTCAGGGATGTTATTTTTTGGGTTTAGAGCTGCCAAAAATGAAAACAGGCTACCTCAAGAGACAGTGAGTTCCCTAACACAAGGGATAACATGCCATCACTGTTAAAGAAAATGATTCCTATTTATGTACAGTTTGGAATAGATGATCTTTTAGACTTCTTCACACCTTCCACAAGAAGCCTTTCCTCTATGGATTGTCTGCAATTTTTATAACTTGTTTGTATGTAGTTGTTTGCATATTGTGAAATTAGAATTGGGAGCTCATTGAGGGCAGAGATTTTTGCCTTTTGTTTCTCTTTTTTTTGTATCCACAGCCCTTAAGACAGAGCCTGGCCCATAGTATGTGCTTAATAAATGAATATTGGCTATGTACATGTTTTATAGATCCCCTCTAGATGTCTAGCTCCTTAAAAATAGAAACTCTGTAATGTGTCAGCTTTAGATTCTTCTTAGTAATTGAAATAATATGCAACAGTAAATGCTTAATAAATGCTTGATGAATTGAATTGTTCCTCAAATTGGTGTGCTTTATTTCTGAAAGTCATGTCCTAAAATTCATTATTTTCCCTTTTGGAAAAAAAATGGATTAGCCTCAAAACATTGCTGATATAGGTTTGAGGACAGATAGCTGTGTAGAGGATGCATGAACTTCTGAAAGTAGCAGAAAAAGAAGAAAAAGGACAAAAACCAAGTTACCTGAGGAAGTAGGACATGTAGGTGTATGGGCAGTTGACAGCCCCAAATCCAGATAGCAGGGCCATGAGGGTGACCCCAATCACACCCACCCGACTGATGAGTTGTTCTATGGACAAGATCCCTGAAAAAATGAAATCATATTAGTGACATAGCAACTGGCTTTTTCCTTTGCTGTAAACAGACAAATTCACCTGGGATTCTTAAATACAACACACGACATGTATGTAGCTCTTGAAGGTCTGAAAAGCACTTTAGATTGATGATCTGATTTGATTCTCAGAATAATCCTGGATGATAGGTAGTACAGATATTACTATCCTCATTTTTCAGATAAGGAAATGGAGGGCTACTAAAGTTATATAACTTGCCCAAGATCACACAGCTGGTAAATGTCAGAGATAGGGTCCAAATACAGGCTTCTTTGGACTCTAAAACCAGGGCTCTTTCCATTATATTATAGTTACCTCAGAATTCCAACTCTCAATTATCTGTGTATAAGGTATTTGCCACAATCAATTTTTTTTGTCTTAGTCTAGTTTCTCTGTTTGGTGAGCTTTGGGGCAATCTCTCTTCACTATTGACTGGCATTATGGAAATACCAATTCTTTTTTTAAAATCTTAGCAGAAAAAAATTATGAGGACAAATATGTTGCAGAAAACAATTATACCTAATATTTATTTTTCAAAGTCAAATAATTTTTGGATTATCCTGTGTTCTGATAATAAAATGTAACAATTTCTCGCTCTCCATATATACATATGTACATACATTTATATTTATTTATATGTATATATTCTACTTGACTGTACTAGGTGGTTTATCAAACATAGTTCTAATATCTTAATTTTTATCTCAAAATACTCTAGAAGGCAGCCCTGTTGACTGAAAGATTCATATTCTTCAGTATACACACATACAAACACAAACACACACGCGCACACACACAATTGTTGATTCAAGGTTTTGTATAGGATTCATTTTTGTATTTGGATAAATGATCAAAAGATAAGAAAAGGCTATTTGTAAAAGAGGAAAACACAAACTGTTAGTAATCAATTAAAAGTGATTGATTTCACTAATAACAAAAAAGATGCAAACACAAAGACTGAGGTACCACTCATCAAATTGGCAAAAATAATTAAAAGCAAGAAAACTCAATGCTGGCAGGGTTGTAGGGAAACATTCATTCATTACAGGAAGAACTGCATACTGGAATCTTTTTGGACAGCAATCTTGCAGCATGCAATAAAAGTTACAGAAACAGCCATACCCTTTGACTCAATTCCATTGTTGGGAATATACCCTAAAAGTATTATCAAAAACAAAAAAAGGACTATCTATTAAATATTTTCACAGCAGAACTATTTGTAATTGCAAAAACTGAAAGCAACCTCAACATCAAATATTAGGGGAATGATCAAATAATTAAAAGAACAAGTATAAGAAATACAAAGAAATAGGGAAGGACCTTTATGGAAAGTGAAAAACCAAACCAAACTAGAAGTACAGCATATACCCTATGACCACATAAGAGGAAAAACAAATGGGAACTAATGGATAAAAAAAACCCTGAGATATATAGGGAGTGACTAAAAAGTTATTATGATATATCATATGTTCCATTTTATTTTAATAATATTCTATCCATTAGAAAGTAGTAATGGACTTAGGGTACAGAATGAGACATTTATATTTCTGTATTCAGTCACTGAGAGATTTGTTTTGCTGGATTATGTATATTTGAAATAAGTAATTTGTTCTTTTTTTTTAAGAAATAGAGGCTAGGAGGGAAAGAAAATTGATTTTTGTTAATTTGGGGGGGAAAAAAGCAGTGGGGGAATGCTACAGATGTGAAATGTTGTGTATATTCTTCAGATGAAGTCACTATATTATCAATTTTACTTTATGAGACATCTCATGAAGTGGAATGTAATCTGTAAATGTTTGAAACCTAAAAACAAAATACATCATTAAAAGTTACAAAAGAAAAAAAGGAAAAATTCAAAATGTGAATAATTACAAAGAAAGTTTAACTGGTTGAAGCTTACTATTATTTAAGAGTTTTTGTAAAATGAAGGTGATCTTAGGAAAAAACAGTGATTTCTGCAAAGGTTTTTTTAATCCAGCAATAGTAATGCTTACCTTTCTCAACAGAGACTCACCCACTGAAATAATTTTGTAATTTCTATGGTGACAGAAAATGATTCAGTCCTGGAATCAGCAATTTTCTATCATCTAGGGGCAAAGTGTTAATTTAATTCTAAAAGAAAAGGTCTTAATTGAGTTCAGTGCTAGGATGCATGATGAGGAATGTTACATAAACTGCCATTTCTCTGGGAAAAAAAATTTTTTTTTAAAGTATTTGCTTAAAACCAAATTACTCACCATGTTTTGGGCTGAGAATGGGAAATGGATCTCCTAATTTCCAGAAGAAGTACATGAAGGTCAACCATAATCCACAGGAAAAAAGTACTCGTTGTCTGTGTACTAAGATAAAAGAAATAGGTTGGGGTTGGGGTGGGGAGTGGATGCAAGATACACAAAAGTTAGGAGCTTGCTCTACTTAGAAACACAAGAATCACACCAATGACCTTCTCTTCCTCTCCCATCCACATATTTGCTATTCATTAATAAAGGACAATCTACTTTTTTATGGAAGATTCCTTACAACAGCTGAAGGTAAATGAGGAAAAAGAAGGGAAATTTGACTGAAACAAAGGACAGGGTTACACTTAGACAGAAATAATGTTGAAAGATGGAAAGATGGTAAAACACACTAAATTTATTCACTTAAATATTTAATGAGTAATTTAATGTATAAAGTACTACACTGGGTATCCTCCTCATCCCACCCCTCCCCTGCCAAAAGTAAAAGGGCAGCGGTTACTTTTCAGTAAGGAGGCAAAATGCAGCTCTCAGGTGGCCTCAGGCCCCAAACATACTCATCCCCATCCACACCACTGGAAGCTCAAACACTCACAGAGTCGGATGTTGCTCACAATAAAATAACCAATGTAGAAAGGCACCATGAAGACAAGGATCAGCAGAATTACACATAGATTCATTTTCCAGTGAAAATAACGGGAACTGAAATGAAATTTGGAAAGGGTCACTGGGAGGATGACAAATTTTAGTCTAATTTCTCCTAACAATTCACCATCTTCCACCTCTGATCTGACAGTCAAACTCAACAGCCTGCAAACTCCCAGGAAGCAGCTCAATGTGCTTAGCAGAAAGCTGCTGTGGTTAACAATAATCATACACTTTGGGGCAAGTAAGTGGCTCACTGGACGGTGTCAGGCCTGGAGATGGAAAGTCCCGAGTTCAAATTTGGCCTTAGACATTTCCTACTGGTGTGATGCTGGGCAAGTCACAACCCCCATTGCCTATTAAGACAGAAGGTAAAGGTCTACCCTCCCACCCCCATTATAATCATAACCTTTTTATCATCTGATACTCCTAAGAATATCAATTAGTTGTCAGGTTGCTACTGCTTTGTCTATGTTGCCACAACTTTAAACATTAAAGGAAATAAGATGACTTTGACCTTTAAGTTTGGAAGTACCATCTCAGTATATGAATTAAAAGAGAACCAATCATGTATACACCGAAGATTAAGAATGTGTTTACAGTTTTAACATCTTGATACAGTTAGACATTTGAGGTGCTTTTCACATTACCATCCTAATTGCTCCACAGGAGAGACTGAGATGGTTATTCCGCATTTTTTCTATGATAAAATCCAGGTAACCGATCTCCAGAAAGAATGTAACCCTGGACTCTCCACAAAGAAGGCTAATGGGTGCGCACAGCTCACCTGCTATTCAGCACTCCCAAGATTTCGAAGATGATGAGCTCAAACATAGTACAGGAGAAGGCAAAGGTCACAGAGAAGATCACTTGTACCACATACTGGCGCACCTGTCAAGGGATGATAAAAGACTATGTTCAGCTCCTGCTAAAAGATGGCCAAAGGAAAGGCTTCCTTAACCCACATGAACCAGAAGCCCTTATAGTTATGGGGAAAGGATGGCATTTGCATCTTACTATGAGTCTGAAAGAATAAAAGGGAACAGGAATTGAGTTATAAGATGAAACTGTAATACTATACTAGTGGGCAACTTTAATTTTCCCCTCTCAGAACTACATAAATCTAACCAAAGAGGGAACAGGCAAGAAAGTTGTGATCTGAAAAACCTGTGGCTATTATTTAAGTTTTGTAAAGTATATAATAATTATAATTTAATTTGTTATACCTCAGGGTATGTGATTCCTTGTGGATGGAGAATTTAAAGCAAAAAATCATGAAGTGAGAAGATCAGGAACAGCTTCCACACTTTGGATACATGCAAATAAAGGGGCTATTTGGTTAATACAGGATGGGGATACTCATCCAACCTGAGACTGGGGAATCCCAAAGCAGGAGGGTTATTATTTGAAAGACCAAAGAATTTTTGTTCTGCCTATCTCTTAAGGTACTTTAATCTTTTGTAGATACCTTGGATAGGATCCAGGCAGTATGTGGAGCATATTGCTGAAATAAATATGACCATAGTAGAAAAGACCATCTCCACATGTCCAAACTTGAACCCAAGATATTAGGCCAGAACCAGACTAAAAGCAAAACAAATAACACCAACCTCTATTGCAGGGGCATTTAACCTGGGCATTGTGAACCTGCTTTTAAAAATACTTTGTTATTTTTATTTCAATATAATTGCTTTCCTTTATAACCATATATGTTTTGTTTTAGAAACTGAAAAACATTATTTTGAGAAAGGTCTATAGATTTCACCAGAGGACCAAAGTGATGTATGATATATAAAATGGTTAAGAATTCCTGCTCTGGTGTACAGCACTGAGTGAAGCCAGGTGGGTCTGGAAGATCAGGTCAATAAAAAAAAAGCTATATTTATTTGTAAGGTTGCATTACACTAACAATTCTCTCTTGTGTCACATTCTGACTATGAGATGTCCACACTGATGTAATTATGAAATCCTTTTTCTTGTCCTGGCTTCTGAGCAAGACACTACTTGTAGTCCTTCTCTTTTACCAGCCGATTCCAGTTGTCTTTTTGAGATCGGAGTAGCATAGGCTGCACTGGCCTTATTGTTATATTATCTAAAATGGATGTATAAGTAATAAAATACCACCCAGAGTTCTACTGTGAGGCTTCTGTATTAATACTGATGTTTTCGTTGTTCTACCCTAAAGCAATTTCAGATTCAAATCCTGGCACATAAAGAATCCCTTCTTACCTCATAGTCCTTGAAAAGTTGTCTCATGAAGAACAACCATCCAAAGCCAAAGAAGAGCACCTGCAGATGGAAAAAGAGATCAAGTCTGGGATGAGGAAGTAGCTGAAACTGATTGAGGCAAGAGGCATCAGGTCTTGGTCAGATGGCCTTACTAGCATGTGCAGTGTTCAAGGGGTCTGATGTTTAGATGGCTGAAATAATTAAACTGTTTCATGGACTGGAGGTTCACAACATCCCTTAGATTTTGCCACCTTCACATCAATGAAAACCAATAACAGAAGGAAAAAGGTTGAAATGACTCAATTTCTGAAATTATATTTTTCCCGGACAGAGGTTTTTATTTTTGTCCCACAGATTCCTCTGGCAGTCTGCTGATACCCATGGACCCCTTTTCAAGATAATTTCTAAATGCATAAAATATATAGGTTCACACAGAAACTATTACACTGAATATTATAGTCAATTAATTAAATTCAAAGTACAGGTATTTCTTCCACATTGTGACTTTCCCCATTGTGGTTTCAAAATACCGTAGGTTTGCATAAGAAATTAAATGGGAATTTTGGGGGAGTTTTGCAGAAGTCACAGATGACACATGAAGGCCAGCAGACAACACATAAAAAGTTTAGAAACTATATAGCTTATGACCCAAATTTCACAATAAGGTACTATAAACATTCCATAAAAGAAAAAAAAAATCCAGACTTTTTCTCTGGCTTGAAGGCAAGGTGAAAAAATTTTACACAGATTTTCCAGATCACAGGGGTGCCTCACCTCTAACCCCAGTGATGTGGACGAGATACCTGTATTATACTGAATTGCAATTATTAAAATACATATTTTTTAAATGTTCATGGTCCCCAGATTAAGAACTCCTGTTCTAGGGCATGTATTGTTATATTTTTGTTTCTAAGGCAAAACAGAATCATGCAGTTAATCTTGCAATAATATGGTAATAATAGAGTCCGTGGAACTTGTATTCACCAGAAGTTTCCTATAGATAAGAACAGAGATTCTTTAAGACTCTTAAATCAATCCAATTTAACAATTACTAAGCCTCTATGCTGTGCAAAGCATTAGTTGTTAGATGCTGAGTATGGTGGATGATTTCAAATATATATGGTTTCTACCTTCATGGAGCTTGTAGGTTTGTTTGGCATTATTGTACGTAGAAAAATAATTAATGCAAAATAATACATAAGAGAGAGGCCAACAAAGTCATTAACGACCAAGGGATATAGTGGGGGAAATGTAGGAAGGTATGAAGGGGACAGAATTTGAGCTGAATGAATGAATGAACAAACAGAAAAAAAATAGTATATATTTATGAAGTGTCTCAGGGATGCAAATACAAAAGGAAATAGCCTCTGATCTCAAAGAACTTGTATTCTAAAAGGAGACAATACACATAGGGGACTGATGGCCTCTTACTCTGGAAACTTGCAGGGAATAGTACAGGAGGTCACAGAGGAGTAGCCTGAAAAACACAGAGCTAATGGTTTCAGATCTGAAGGAATGGGAGAGACCTATGGTGTTTGGTGACATTGTTAAGAAGGCTGCTGGGACACAGGTGAAAAGAAGTCAAAGGTCTTATGGGCACAAACTTAATCGGGTGGGAGGGCATTCTAGGGAGAGGGAAAAATGTGGGCAAAGGTCAGGAGACTGTACAGGATTTGTCCAGATCACACAAGGTAAAAGTCTGGCATAAAAGAGAACAATAGAGATAAGGCAAGAATGATCCCTGGTACTGAAGGGCCTCAAATGTTATGGGAAGGAATCAGAATTTTATTCAACAGGCCAGTAATTCTTAAAGTGTGGTCTACCAACCTGAGCATTCCTAAGACCCTTTAAAGGAGTCTACTATGAGGTCAACACTATGTTCAAATACAAAGACCAAGATGTTCCAAATACTCTTTCCTTTTCCAACTAGAGATCTATGTGAAGCTGTATTTTCTTCATATACATCAACCAAAACAATGTATTGCAACAGACTGACTCCATAAACAAATATGAGAATTACTCTATCTTCTTTTATATCACGCATTTAAAGAGATTTAGAAAATATGTAAAGCGATGCCATCTCACTATTTTTTTTTTGTTTTGGAAAAGTTGTTTTTCATAAAAACATTTATGTCAACATGTAATGGATTTAGCGTTATTTGTAAATGAAATAATATCTAGAAATTATGGGTTATTTTTCATAGTGTTATTTAACATATAATAGATTTGCTTTTTAAAATTAATGTTTACAAATGATGTTTTAATTTTTAAAACCATAACTATCAATAAACAACTCAAACAAACAAAAACTCTTTGGGGATCTCTAATTTTTAAGACTGTAAATGAGTCCTGGGACCAGAAAGTCTGAGAATCACCATGTGGGAGGCAAGTTTCTCAAAGCTCAGAACTTCTTCATTAGAATCTTAGTGGTTTCGTAGGCCAACCCACTACAGAAAAAGGATTCCATTTATAACAACCCTGATAGCTTCAGTGAGGGGGAAGCTTCCTTTTTTTTTTTTTTAAACTCTTACCTTCTGTCTTAGAATCAATACTAAGTATTGGTTCTAAGGCAGAAGAACAGTAAGGTCTAGTAGTAGGCCAGTGACGGCTAACATTTCAAAGATGTAGCCCCCCCACCCCCACCCCACTCCCGTGCCAGGTGTGGGGGAGGAAAAAACACTCCTATTGGTTTGCTGGGCAGAGGGGTGGGGGATGTGAAAAAATGTCATCAGGCACAGTGGAGAGGGGGAGGGAGGCAGCTCTGCCCGAGTCCCTCTGCCTTGCTAGTAACAATCTTGGGGAGGAGAGAGGTGGTGGGCAGCCACATGCCCATAGAGTACTCTATGTGCCATCTTTGGCACCAATGCCATAGGTTTGCCATCACTGGTCTAGGCAATTAGGTTTAAATGGTTCGCCCAAGGTCACATAGCTAGGAACTATCTGAGGCCAGATTTGGGCCCAGGGCCTGCTGTCTCTAGACCTGACTTTCAATCCATTGGGCCACCTAGCTGCCTCAGTGCATTCTACTTTTAAATACAGTAAACTGAATTCTTAGGAAGCTTTTTCTTAAAGAAACCCTAAATTTCCTTTTTTATGGTTCTGAAGCCTTCTGAGGCCAAGTAGATTTGTCTAATCACTCTTCTACATGCTAGCCTTTCAAATACTTGGTTATGGTCTAATACAACTAGGATACATGCATGAAGAAGATAAATCTAGCAGTGGCACCAAGAATAGATCGGACTGGGGAGACAGCAAAGGTAGAGAAACCATGGAAGGCTGACATGGCTGTAGGAGAGAAATACTATTGAGGTAGAACCAATCAGATTTGAGAATTCTATGAATCCAAAGAGTGGGAAGAGGGAGGAGATAACAACAAGATTTTAAACAGGGAAGACTAGGAGAATGGTAGTGAAATTAGCAGGAGGAACAAGTTTTGTAAGAAAAGAAAAAATTGCTTTTGGATATATCGAATATAAATGGCCAGTGGAATAATCTGATAAATATTTAGCCAGCAGGTAGTTAGAAAATTAAGTCTAGCTCTTTTAGCAAGGAGGTCAAAGTTAAAGAAGAGTTGAGTCACTTGAATGGAGGTGATAGGTAAAGTAGTAGGAATGAACAAGAAATGCCAAGGGAAAGAGTATTCAGAGAGAAAAGGGTTGAGGGAAGAAAATTTTTGGGAAACATCTGCTGTCAGGAATCACAAAGAGAAAAAGAGAATTGCCCAAGAGAATGAGAAGGGTAGTTAAAAGGGAAATCAGGAAACCAAAGGTC